>NC_091476.1:30764794-31087016 GCF_036971445.1 Narcine bancroftii | reverse complement strand
CAAACTCCAAGAAATAAAATTGTATGTATTCACAGCCATATTAAATTTAATAAAATTAAAAATAAAAGCTGGTCATGCATAAAAGCACACTCCAGAGAGAGCAAAAGAGCACAGCAGAAACTGTAACAGAGAAACAAGTGATAAGTTCCACAACCACTCAAAGCTGCTCAGGAAAAAAAGCTAACACTAACTAACCCCACCCCATCCCCCAAACTCCCCCAAAAAACTACATAATAAGATAAATCTACATCCCTTAACCCTCATCTCCTGCTGTGAGCACTCCAAACAGAAATTACAAAGTTATTTCATTCCCACTTGTTGTAGACAAAACTAACAGAATTCTGCATAACAAGCCATCAAACAGCAAGATTAGCTGTCTAGAAATTAAAATGCTGAAGAAGACATGATCACCATTTTACAAACTCAGTACAATATCAGCCATTCATTAATTAATAAGAAAAATAACCAAAAGTAACACTCCATAAAAATTAAACGATATATGAACATTAAAAATTGGAGAAATCACCTATTACTTTTTATTTAAACAAAAGAATATAGAAAGAGAAAAAAAAAACAGAAAGAAGAGAATGAATCCAAAAATATCTTCAGCGATGATATCTTATAACCAGGAAACAGTTCATGTTGCTTGCTGCAGAATAGACGAACCTTCTTCCCGAAATTTCCAAGCTTGACCTGGACTAGTAAAACATTTAGGGGGACCATTCTTAGGGGGAATCTTCAGCCATCAGGGAAATGAAGAGAAGGGTGGGTGACGTTTTTGTTAGAGTTTAGATATGAGCTCTTTAAATTTCATTCTTTTTGCCAAGATTTCAGGGGCGTAATCTTCCACAATACAAACAGAGATATCACAAAATTTCAGCATATTTCATCTGCAAGCTTCTCCGATTATGGCTTCTGTTATGATCTCAAAGGACCCAAAAACCCAGCAGCAATAGATATTCACCACGACAAGTAGTTACTTAAACAAGAGTTGTTTTTAATTATCTTTAAACATGAAAACAGAATCAAACTTTAACTTATCTCTATTAACTTAACTAACCCAACTTAACCCCCTTCTAATTCTAAGCACACATGTATGTAGTGTGTGTGTAAATTTAAGAAAAGTTCTTTGGTTCACAGTTCAATCTCACTTCTCATTCTTCCAAATTCACTGGTTGCAGGCAATTCTTATACTGTGCACAGAATTTAACATGTATCAAGTTCACCAGGCTTTGTTGCTTGAAAGGTAATTGGTTACTGCTCAGGAAGCTTCTTGTAGGTTTGCAGAGAGGGATGTGAAGTTCCAGGATTTTCACAACTGAGGTACCACCATTAGTTACCTCAATGTCTTGCTGATGAAACTTGCCCAATCAGATGATAACCTCTTTCTTTCAGCTATCACAGAGTTCCTTTCTGTTTCACTTATTTGAAGAGAAACATCAGACTGAAAGCACTTCCAGCCATCTGCCACTCTGGAGCTTCTGTTTCAGTTCCAACAAGTGTCTCCTGGATTGTTACAACTTTCTATGTCACACACAGTCAAAGACTCCTTTCTGTCTCTCTCTCTCTATATGAGATTCAAACTGCCAGCAGCATGTTCTCTCTCTCACTTGCAACATCTCCGACCTTCTCTAGCAAACAATAGGAGTTAGTCTTCTGCTCAGTTTGTTGTTTTAGGCAGAAAATAACCTCTCAATGACCTCTGAGTGAGCACTTTGTGGAGAGGTCAAAAGCCTTGCAAAAAGGTCCAGAACAGACAACCTGGCTCTGGTTGTTCTTCCAAGAAAATAGTCCATTCATTTCATGACATAATTTCAATTAGCACCTATTTGTGAAATGTGCATAGCATTCTCCATAGTTTCTGTAAAGTCACTGAATATGAATTCTTCAGTATTTCAAATAAGATTTGTTTTAAAGTGTGTGTATGTAATCTACTCTAATGTTACCAATTTATCTCCCAAAAACATTCCCAAATAGTCCATCACACTTCCTTTGTTTGAAAATAGTGGAGGCAGAGAATAAGAGTTCGAGGTTAAATTTGGATGAGGGTTTTGACCTAATCCATAATTGAGTCAGAGGCTTCAATACCTTCAGGAAATCCAAAAATATGTAAACTTTTTCTCCGGTTTCTAGCTTTATGCTTATATTTTTGCAAGTCAACTGCTGGGTCTCAAAGTTGTTCTGTAAAAACATCAACTCTTTTTTTCCAAAATGTAAATACGCTCCGACTGATCATTATAGTCCATTGAAAGCTTGTTATGCATTTTTTCTATATCTTCAAAACAAACTTGAAACTTTGTAAGTTTCTGATTCACTGCTGTGTAACACAACTTCAAATTATCGATTTTAGCTTCCAAACGTGAGAATTTTTTCAACCGATTTTGACGCTTCTGATTTGGAACCTTTTCTTCTATGTTTCCCTTGCATCTGTTCAGGAATGGTCCCTCCACTTTGGAAGTCTCCCATTTAGGGGGAGATTTAAAAAGATTCCCAGAAAGAACTGCTTTTTCAGATTAAAATTGCTATTGGGAGAAAGGGGAGTTGTTCACGAACAGCACCAAAAATTTCAAAGCTTATGTCCGGGTAAAAAAAATGTTTTTCTTCCTTTATATTCCAATGGCTTTCTTGCCTGCTCCAGTATGTTTTCTCTTGTCATATATCTTAGAAATTTTACCAATATGGATCTCGGTTTTTGATGTGGTGGTGGTTTCGGTACTAGCACTCTATGCGCCCTTTCGATTTCTATTTCTTCATGTGAATCTGTCATTCCCAGCACCTTCGGGATCCATCCTTTTATAAATTCCTTCATATCTGACCCTTCTTTGCCTTCTTTCAGGCCCACTATTTTTATGTTGATTCGCTTACTGTAGTTTTCCAATATGCTATTTTTTTGTGACAATAAATCTTGTCTCTAACTTTTTTCGCTCTCTTTCAATTTCCCTCTTAAATCATTTATCAGCAACTTCTCATTCCTCCACATTTTCTACTCTTTTACATTCTGCTTTGAATTCTGTCTTCAGCTCTTTTCATTTTTCTTTTAATTGAACTAAATTCTAATGATACCCATTCTTTTAATGACCTCATTTGTTCTTTGAAAAAGGCTTTATCTAAACTTTGCCCTTCCTTCTATTTTACCTTCTTTCCTTTGAAATTCTTGGTCTTCTTACTCCTCTTCTTCTTCTTTGTCATCTTCTTCTCTTCTCTGTATCTGTGTGTCTTCATCCTTCTCTGGTGAGCTGCTTCTGTATCCTTGCTGGGTCTCCAGCTGCTGTGTCTCCTGTTGTTGGGCCCCCTGCTGCAGGTCGACCTGCTGCTGGGTCTCCTGCCGCAGGTCGTCCCCCTGCCGGTTGCCCCGTTGCCACTCACCCTCTTCCAGCCCTTCATTCTCTTTCTCACCACTCTTCTTTTCTTCTTTCTTGTTTACTTCCCCCAGCCAAACGCCCCAATACTGGGCATCTCTCAGCTGGCCGCTCCTCAGCTGAATCCCCCTCCCATCAGCGTTAACCTTTTCTTTTACTTGTGCACTGTGCATGCGCACCTCTTCTTGGCTCTGAAAGCCATTTTTGGAGTCCATTCATCAGGAGGACACCGCTCCTCTGGGGATTCACCAACACCGGAGATCGGCCGCTCCTCTCCACGGTGGCTCTCTGCTCCAATATGCAGGTCAGGCCGCCTTCTTTCTTTTCCAGTGATTTTCCTTCTTCCCTTTTCTATGTTATTCTTATTTTTTCTCTTTTGGGTGTCATCTTCTGTCTCTTCTCTGTAACTTTATCTTTCTCTTCTGTATTTTATGTTTATTGACCTCTGCTATTTCATACCTTTTTTTTCTTTTCTCTGGAGAGGGCTGTTACCACCCGACCAGCCACTACTCCATCACGTGACTCCCCCACATTTTTCAAGGTCTTATCATACATCTTTCACTTTGGTGTGGTTACTCTCAATTGTTCTCAACTGTGCAAGAGAAGAAAAAGTTGTGATTTTTTTTATACCCTCCAGTCTAACCTTCACCAGGAGGAAAAGCATCCTCAGATCGCACCCAGCTCATCACCTGATCATCCACCTCAGAATCATCAATATTTTAACGAAGCATTCAGGAAAACGTTAAAATTATACAAAAAGCACGCAAGTAGTTGAAATACATAAAACAATGTTTTATCATAAAAATTAGAGCCCTCATTTCACCCTGGCCATGCACTCAACAAATTAATTCTACTCATTAATAATGAGCTACTTTTCTAAGTAATGTGCTGCAGCTGTTTCACCCCACAGATAATCCTTCCAACAAATCACAAATTTTTGCTCCACATCTGTGAATGGAAATTGTATTCAAATTAGCTGGCACATGTCTTTCTTACGTTGTTGCACTGGTTACACATTGAAAAGTGTTCATTATCTTGAAACATTTGGAGTTCCAGTTATCATCAAAGATCCCTGATATACACAAATCTAAGTTCTATTTTATATTTCTAACTAATTTCCAGATAGCCTTTAATTTTTTTTTTCTTTTACTTTCTCTTCAAGAACCATAGAACATTACAGCATTGAAATGGGCCCCTTTGGGCCTTCTAGTCTGTGCTAAACCATTTTCCTTTACGCCTAGTCCCACTGACCTGCTTGCTGACCATAGCCCTCCTTATTCTCCCATCCATGTACCTGTCTAAATTCTTCTTAAATTTTAAAATTAAGCCCGCAATGACCACTTCAGCTGGAAGCTTGTTTCATTCTCTGTGTGAAGAAGTCCCCCCCTCATGTCCCCCTTAAACTCTTAACTTATGTCCTCTGGTTTATATCTCATCTTCTTCTTCTTCTTTGGCTTGGCTTCGCAGACGAAGATTTATGGAGGGGGTAAAAAGTCCACGTCAGCTGCAGGCTCGTTTGTGGCTGACAAGTCCGATGCGGGACAGGCAGACACGGTTGCAGCGGTTGCAGGGGAAAATTGGTTGGTTGGGGTTGGGTGTTGGGTTTTTCCTCCTTTGCCTTTTGTCAGTGAGGTGGGCTCTCATCTACCCTCAGTGGAAAAAGCCTATCTACATTTACTCTGTCTATCTCCCTCATAATTTCAAATTCCTCTATCAAGTCTCCCCTCATTCTTCTGTGCTCCAGGGAATAAAGTCCTAAACTATTTAACCTTTCCATGTAACTCAACATCCTAGCAAATTTTATGTCTCTTTCAGTTTTATTGATATCTTTCCTGCAGATAGGTGACCAAAACTGCACACAATACTCCAAATTCGTCCTCACCAATGTCTTATACAACTTTACCACACATCCCAACTCCTCTACTCAATACGCAAAAAGCTCTCCTTAATATCACCCAGGAATTATAATTTCGCATCAAATGATTTAATCAGTTATGCATATGATGGTGAGTATTGACAAACCAAGATTTCATGCCTATAGTTAATGAAATTACATTGTGAATGGACAAATTATTTAACAGGATTTCCAGGCTTGTAACTTCTTATTGCCTTTCTGCTCCTTCAAATGTACACCAACAAATGTTCTGATTTGCTGCCACCAGTCATTGTTGTCCAACTCCCAAATCAATTCATTTTTATTGTGGATCAGATTGCAGACTGACAAGATTGTTGATTAATGCATCCTGCAGCAGAATGAGCCTTGCAAATGTAATCTCTGTTTAAGCACCTGTCCAGCATGATGTTAAGTAAACACTTATACGTGAACTATCTCATCCATTGGAGCTCTGAAACAATACTTGGAAAAAGCCCAAAATAATGTTTGGAATGTGAGGGACAGATAGCTCATCTTCCCCAAAGGCAAAAGAAAATTGCAGCAGACATCTGAAAAATGACAAGTGAAAAATATGATCGGTACTCACCAGATCTGAAGAGGAAGCAGAGGAGCTAAAATTCCTTTGCATTCGCCCTGGGAGTAGTCTTAAGCAGAGTCATTTCTACCTCGCACTTAGAGTTGCAATGACAGAAACCTAAAAAAAAAGTCCCATTCCATCAATGATGAAGCCAATTACGCTGTAGAAAATTATTCTACGTTCTTCAGATCCCTTTGGAGTGTCAGGTCACAAGAGCCTTGTGGAGGCAGGTGGTCAGAAATATCAAGCAGCTGGTGTGAAGGAAGAAATTGGACTTCTCACAAGACAGGATCCACTTGGAGTGGAGGGACAGGAAGATGTCCTTTGTGCAGATTGCCTCTGTGTACATCTGGAGAGATGAGAAAAGCAGATCCCTCAGGGTTTAATGAAAAATGCTCAGTTAGCAAGGGACACTGTTTAAATAATCAAGGGAATTGCTTAGCAACTTCTGGTGAACACCTGTTATTCAGCAGATTCGCACGTTGTGTACATTGAGGATTCTTAAGGATAGGATCTAAGAAAATATAGAGCAGTACAGTCTACACAAGTATATTCAGCATGGCTTTGTGAAGGGTATGTCAAGCATTGAGTTTTTTGAGGAGGTAACAAAAGTAATTAATGAGGGTAGGGTGGTAGATGTGATCTATATGGATTTTAGTAAGGCATTTGACAAGGTTCTCCCTTGAGAGACTCATTCATAAAGTCATGAGGCATGGGATCAGTGGAACCTTGACTATGTGGATAAAATAATTGGCTTGGAGGTAGAAAACAAAAAGTAGTAGTGGAAGGAAAATACTCTGCCTGGAGATTGGGGACAAATGGAGTGCATGGTTCTGGGACCCATGCTCTTTGTGATTTTTATAAATGACCTGGATGAAGAGGTGGAAAGATGAGTCAGTAAGTTTGTGCATGATACAAAGGTTGGAGGAGTTGTGGATGGAGCTGACGTTGTTGAAGGTTACAAGAGGATATAGACAGGATGCAGAGTTGGGTGGAGAAGTGGCCGATGGAGATTAATCTGGATAAGTGTGAGCTGATGCACTTTGGAAGGACAAACAAAAAGACTGAGTTCAGGGCTAATGGTTGGTTACTTTTAAGACAGTGGATGAACAGAGGGACCTTGGTTTTTTTTTTTTTTTTTTTTTTTTTTTAAATTTTTTATTTTTCACACCATAAATCACAATAGCCATGATATACACTTTTTCTTTTCCACACATTTACAGTGACTTTTTCTCCCTCCCCCCTCCCTCCTCCCAAGCCACCCCCCCATCCCTCCCCCCTCTCATCCATTTTAGTTATACAATCTAGGTTGCATTAATTCAGTTAGACAATGTTGTCATTCAACAAAAATACACCAGAAATTCTACTGAGTCCATTTTTTTCTTCTCTTCTCCTTCCATCAACTTAGGTAATGTTTGTTCCCGGTAGGTTTTCGCTATTGTATTTAATGTAAGGCTCCCATACTTGTTCGAATATTTCAATATTATTTCTTAAACTATATGTTATTTTTTCTAATGGAATACATTTATTCATTTCTATATACCATTGTTGTATTTTCAAATTATCTTCCAATTTCCAGGTTGACATAATACATTTTTTTGCTACAGCTAGGGCTATCTTAACAAATCTTTTTTGTGCATCCTCCAAGTCAATTCCAAATTCTTTATTTTTTATGTTACTTAGGAGAAAGATCTCTGGATTCTTTGGTATATTGTTTTCTGTTATTTTATTTAATATCTGATTGAGATCATCCCAAAATTTTTCTACTCTCTCACATGTCCAGATTGCATGAATTGTTGTTCCCCTTTCTTTTTTACATCGAAAACATCTATCAGATACTGTTGGGTCCCATTTATTTAACTTTTGCGGTGTAATGTATAGTCTGTGTAACCAATTATATTGTATCATACGCAGCCTCGTATTTATTGTATTTCTCATCGTTCCAGAGCATAACTTCTCCCATGTTTCCTTTTTTATCTTTATATTTAAATCTTGTTCCCATTTTTGTTTAGTTTTACCATTTGTTTCCTCATTTTCCTTTTCTTGCAGTTTAATATACATATTTTTTATAAATCTTTTGATTAACATTGTATCTGTAATCACATATTCAAGGTTACTTCCCTCTGGTAAACTCAAGTTGCTTCCTAATTTATCTTTCAAGTAGGATCTCAGTTGGTAATATGCCAGCGCTGTATCTCCCGTTATATTGTACTTATCTCTCATTTGTTCAAAGGATAAGAATCTACTTCCTGAAAAACAATTTTCTATTCTTTTAATCCCTTTTTTTTCCCATTTTCTAAAGGCAAGGTTGTCTATTGTAAAAGGGAGTAGCTTATTTTGCGTCAATATTAGTTTTGGTATTTGGTAATTTATTTTATTTCTTTCTACATGTATCTTCTTCCATATATTGAGGAGATGGTGTAATACTGGAGAAGTTCTATGTTGTACCAATTTTTCGTCCCATTTATATAATATGTGTTCAGGTATCTTTTCCCCTATTTTATCTAATTCTAGTCTCGTCCAGTCTGGTTTTTCCCTTGTTTGATAAAAATCTGATAGGTACCTTAATTGTGCGGCTCTATAATAATTTTTGAAGTTTGGCAATTGTAAGCCTCCTTGTTTATACCATTCTGTTAATTTGTCTAGTGCTATCCTCGGTTTCCCCCCTCTCCATAAAAATCTCCTTATTATTTTCTTTAACTCTTTGAAGAATTTTTCTGTCAGTTGTATTGGCAATGCCTGAAATAAGTATAGTATCCTTGGAAAAATGTTCATTTTAATACAGTTTATCCTTCCTATCAGTGTTAGTGGTAGCTCTTTCCAATGCTCTAAATCGTCCTGTAGTTTTTTCATTAGTGGATTGTAATTGAGTTTATATAATTGGCCTAGATTTTTGTTTATTTGCACACCTAGGTATCTTATTGCCTGCGTTTGCCATCTGAATGGGGATTCCTCCTTAAATTTTGAGAAATCCGCGTTATTCATAGGCATTGCTTCACTTTTATTTACGTTTATCTTGTATCCCGACACTTCTCCATATTCCTTCAATTTCTTATATAGTTCTTTTATTGATAGTTCTGGTTCTGTTAAGTACACTATCACATCATCCGCAAACAGACTGATTTTATATTCCCTGTCTTTTATTTTTATTCCTTTTATATTATTATCTCTTCTTATCGATTCTGCTAGTGGTTCTATAGCTAGCGCAAACAATAATGGTGATAGTGGGCATCCCTGCCGCGTTGACCTGCTTAAGTTAAATTGCTTTGATACATGTCCATTTACTGTCACTTTCGCTAACGGTCCCTTATATAATGCTTTAATCCAATTAATATACTTCTCCGGTAAACTGAATTTTTGCAATACTTTGAACAAGTAATTCCATTCTACTCTGTCGAAGGCCTTCTCTGCGTCTAAAGCAACTGCTACTGCCGGTGCTTTATTTCCTTCTACTGCATGAATTAAGTTAATAAATTTACAAATATTGTCTGTTGTGCATCTTTTTTTGATAAATCCAGTTTGGTCTAAATTTACCATTTTCGGTACCTGTTCTGCTAATCTGTTCGCTAATAGTTTAGCTATTATCTTATAATCTGTGTTTAGCAAAGATATTGGTCTATATGACGCTGGTGAGAGTGGATCTTTCCCTTGTTTTAGTATCACTGTAATTATTGCTGTTTTACATGAATCTGGTAAGTTTTGTGTCTCATCAATCTGGTTGATTACATCCAGGAGGGGCGGTATTATTAGGTCTTTAAATGTTTTGTAGAATTCTATTGGGAGTCCATCCTCTCCTGGTGTCTTATTATTTGGTAAATTTTTTATTATCTCTTGTATTTCTACTGTTCCAAATGGTTCTGTTAATTTATTTTGTTCCTCTATTTGTAGTTTTGGTAGTTCAATTTTAGTCAAAAATTCATCTATTTTCCCTTCTTTCCCTTCGTTTTCGGTTCGGTATAATTGTTCATAGAATTCTCTGAAGTTTTCCTTAATTTCTTTTGGATTATATGTAATTTGTTTGTCTTTTTTCCTTGTTGCCAATACCGTTTTCTTAGTTTGCTCTGTCTTAAGCTGCCATGCTAGGATTTTGTGTGTTTTTTCCCCTAGTTCATAATATTTCTGTTTTGTCTTCATTATATTCTTCTCCACCTTATATGTTTGTAATGTTTCATATTTTATTTTTTTATCCGCCAATTCTCTTCTTTTGGTTGTATCTTCCTTTATTGCTAATTTTTTTTCTATGTTTATTATTTCCCTTTCCAACTGCTCTGTTTCCTGATTATAGTCCTTCTTCATCTTGGTTGCATAACTTATTATTTGCCCTCTAATGAATGCTTTCATTGCGTCCCATAGTATAAACTTATCTTCCACTGATTCCGTATTTACTTCAAAGTACATTTTTAATTGTTTTTCAATAAATTCTCTAAAATCCTGTCTTTTAAGTAGCATGGGGTTTAATCTCCATCTATACATTCTTGGAGGGATGTCTTCTAGCTCTATTGCCAATAACAGGGGTGAGTGGTCCGATAATAGTCTAGCTTTATATTCCGTTTTCCTAACTCTCCCTTGTATGTGGGCTGATAACAGGAATAGGTCTATCCTTGAGTATGTTTTATGTCTAGTCGAGTAGTATGAGTATTCCTTTTCTTTTGGGTTTTGTTTCCTCCATATGTCCACAAGTTTCATTTCTTGCATTGATTTAATTATAAATTTGGTTACTTTGTTCTTCCTGTTAATTTTTTTCCCCGTTTTATCCATATTTGGATCCAAATTCAGATTGAAATCCCCTCCTATTAGTATGTTCCCTTGCGTATTAGCTACCTTCAAAAAGATATCTTGCATAAACTTTTGATCTTCTTCGTTAGGTGAATATATATTAAGTAGATTCCAAAGCTCTGAATATATCTGACATTTTATCATAACATATCTCCCTGCTGGATCTATTATTTCCTCTTCTATTTTAAATGGCACATTTTTGCTAATTAATATAGCCACTCCTCTTGCTTTTGAATTATACGATGCTGCTGTTACATGTCCTACCCAATCTCTCTTTAATTTCTTGTGCTCCAATTCAGTTAAATGTGTTTCTTGGACAAATGCTATATCTATTTTTTCCTTTTTCAGTAAATTTAGTAGTTTCTTCCTTTTAATTTGGTTATGTATTCCATTAATATTTAGAGTCATATAGTTCAGCGTAGCCATTTTATATTTTGTTTATCTTCTCTTTCCGTTTTTCCATCATTACCTTTCCTCCTTTTCCATTTCTGTTTTCTTATTTTCAACTCTTTACCAGACAACATTCCTACAACATCCAACATTTTCCTTATTCTCCTATTTCTATCTTCTTTATCCCCAATCTCCCCTTCCCCTCCTGAGTTGCCCTTTATCCCTTGTCGGACAACCACATCTCCCCTCTCCATTTGGATTTGCGAATCCACTCGCAAGCGTCAACTGATTTTGCAGTGACCGCTCTTTTCCCCCCACCCAGCCCCCCCCAGAAAAGATTTCGTTTTTTATATGTCACAAAGGTCACTCTTTTAGTTCCCTCCTTATTCTCTCTATTCCATTACCTTCCCTTATTAATTCTTGTCTATACTTTCTATGTTTTCCTCTAATTACAGATACTTTCACATATGCCCGTTGTCTCTATTCACTCTTATACCTCTTTACCCGCATACATATCAATCGTGGTCATTTTTACCCTCCTTACCCGTCTTCATCCCTCAGTCTATTTTTGTCTTTACCCACATACATATCAATCGTGATAATTTTTGCTCTCATTACCCGTCTTCATCCCTCAGTCTATTTTTGTAATTGTTCTGCAAATTTTCGTGCTTCTTCTGGATCCGAGAATAGTCTGTTTTGTTGTCCTGGAATAAATATTTTCAATACCGCAGGATGCTTCAGTGTAAATTTATATCCTTTCTTCCATAAAATCGCTTTTGCTGCATTGAACTCTTTTCTCTTCTTTAGGAGTTCAAAGCTTATATCTGGATAAATGAAGATTTTTTGCCCTTTATACTCCAGTGGTTTGTTGCCCTCTCTTACTTTTTCCATTGTCTTCTCCAGCACCTTTTCTCTTGTAGTATATCTTAGGAATTTTACTACAATAGATCTTGGTTTTTGTTGTGGTTGTGGTTTAGGGGCCAATGCTCTATGTGCCCTTTCTATTTCCATTTCTTGCTGTAGTTCTGGACATCCTAGGGCCTTAGGGATCCATTCTTTTATAAACTCCCTCATATTCTTGCCTTCTACATCTTCCTTAAGGCCCACTATCTTTATGTTATTTCTTCTGTTATAATTTTCCATTATATCTATTTTTTGGGCTAGTAATTCTTGTGTCTCTTTAGTTTTTTTATTAGATTCCTCCAATTTCTTTTTTAAGTCTTCTACCTCCATTTCTGCTGCTATTGCCCGTTCTTCCATCTTGTCCATTTTTTTCCCCATTTCTGTTAAGGTCATATCCATTTTATTTATTTTCTTTTCTGTGTTGTTTATTCTTCTTCTTAAATCATTGAATTCCTGTGTTTGCCATTCTTTAAATGACTCCATGTATCCTCTAACAAGAGCAAGTACCTCCTTTACCTTGCCTATCTTTTCTTCTTCTATTTCCCTGTACTCTTCCTCTTCCTCTTCTTCTTCCTCTAGGTTGACCATCTGTTGTTTCTTTGCTGCCCTTTCCTCCTCTTCTTTCTTGTTTCCATTGTCTTCTGTGGTGTCTTCTTGCTGCAGGTGTTCTGCAGCTGTCGTTGCCGGCTGTGGAGATCGACTCCCCAGCTGGTCCCCCCTCCCGTCGGTGTGTTTTTTTGTATGCGCATCGCGCATGCGCGAGGAGTCGCGCATGCGCGGTTGCGCACTTTTACTCGGCTCTGTGAGCCATTGTTGTAGTTCTCTTTCTACCGACCTGAGGTAGTGGGGTCTTCTCTCCGCAGCGGGCCTCTTCGGACAGGTAAGGCCTTCACCTTTTTCCTCCGTTGTCTTCTCTTCCTCTCTTCTTTCCGTTGATTTTGATTTTTCTCCTTTTGTCTCCATCTTCTTTCCACCTTTATATTCACTTTTCTTTAACTTGTATTTCTGTGCCTTTGTATTTTCTCTCGTTTTTCCCGACTTTTCTGGAGAGGGCTGGAGTTCACCGTCCGGCCACTACTCCATCACGTGACTCCTCCCACAGAGGGACCTTGGTGTCCAAATCTATACATCCCTCAAGGTCGCCACACAGGTTTATAGGGTAGTTAATCAGGCCTATGGAATGCTGGGCTTCATTAATAGGGAGATTGAATTCAGGAGTAGATAGGTCATGTTGCAACTCTACAAATCTCTGGTGAGACCACACTTAGAGTATTGTGTTCAGTTCTGGTCACTCATTATAGGAAGGATGTGGAAGCTATAGAGAAGGTACAGAGGCGATTTACCAGTTTGTTACCTGGACTGGAAAATAAGGCTTATGAGTCAAGGCTAGCAGAGCTGGAATTTGCTCTTCGGAACATAGGAGAATGAGAGCACATTTAATAGAGGTCTGCAAGATTATTAGAGACATAGATAGGGTGTACTCAGCACAGGAATAGCAAGCACAAGAGGACAAATGTAAAACATGAAGGGAAATTTAGGGAAGACATAAGGGGTAAAGAATCATAATGGATGCTGAAACATTAGAGGCATTTAAGAGACTCTTATACAGACACATGAATGAACGATAAAGTGGGTTATGGATAGGAAGGGTTTAGTATTTTATTTTTAAAGAATATATAGGTCAACACAACATTGAGGGCTGAAGAGCCTGTATTGTGCTGCAGTCTTCTATGTTCTATGAGTCATTGGGAATATATCTTTGTCTCCTTTGGATGCTGAAAAGACAGGATGAGTTCCTCCAACATTTCTGTGTATTTTTACAACAATTACAGCATCTGCAGACTTTTGTCAATAAATCCGCTCTTCAAGGAGGCACCCATCTACTTAATGCCTATCTTCAAATCATTTGGACCTGAAATATTGGGACAAATGAAAGGAAAGCCATCACATCTGGTCTCTGGGTTATGCAAGGTTTACTTTTTCCATGAGTAGGAAAAATTAAATTTCAATATGTAGAACTTTCCAATCATATCATTCGTAAGGGTTAAAATGTATTTCAAGCAAGCAAATTCTGTTTGTGGCTTTAAAGATGTTGTTTACATATTCATTGAGTGTCTCCTAGCAATATATTTGAGCCAAGGTTTTACAGTTTGTTAGATAGATTGTACATGTTAGTTTCAGTTCCTTTGTTCTAAGAAATAGTAAGGAATTAGAATGTCCAACAATCTTTATTGACCATCTAACAAAGTTTTTTCATTGTCTAACAAAGTTTTAATGGCTTATAACAATGTATAGGAACTGATAATAATGTTAACAATGTTTAATAAATTCTGAAAACCCCAATTCAATTTTAGCATGGATTTGTTTGAACGCGTCATAGACAACAACAACATTCTGATATCCTCCAAGTGTTATAAAAGAAAATAGTTGATACAATTTTTAGTTAATAAAGAATGGAATTTTATACAATAGAAAGTTGGAAATTGGATTTGGAATTTGGACTGGATCATTTGGGCTTTGTTTAGAGCATTTCGAACTCAAGAAGGCACAATTGTCAACAACATCTCCAAAGTAACCTTACTAAAGGGTTCCTTCTGGGTGTTTATTGCAAGTTAGAACACAGTTTGGAGAAATTGCCGCTTGTCCTTTGAGGACTGTTTGGTTTTGGACTTATTGTTGTGCATGTTTGATGCCTGAGAGCAAAGGTTGGCTGGATGGAGAAGGATAATATGGCAGCTGCCACTTAAGATGATGGTCATGGAATTTAAAGAAGAGTTGCAACAGTGACACCTCGATACAAGTGAAAACAAACTGTTCTATTTGCAAAACTGAATGAGGCAATAGAAAAGCAGAAGAGTACAGCTGCTGGAGTACACACCCCACAGAATTACTGCAAAAAAAATCAATAGAAACTCAGGTCAGCCACATGGAAGTGGCTGAATATGTGCTACAGATGGTGGTGAGGAAGATGGGTAATCCAGAGTGGAGACAAAGACAGATATTGAGAAGACCTCTGAAATCGAGGGTGATAAATGACCAGCTGATACTGTGTCAAATACTGGTAGCAGGAGGAGTTCTGGAACAAGTTCCAGTGTTTAAAGTACTGCATCTACGCTTGTAAAAGTTAAGGCTGAAAAGGCCGCTCTTGAAGTAGATCAAAAATGTTGATGGTGGCCTCCACCCCTCAGAAGTATCAGCAAGGTTCAGAATGGAAACAGAAAACTGATGCAGTTGCCATCGACTCCAACTTTACTCCACAAATTGACTTTATTCTTGTTTTATAAATGAAACATTTTTTTTTCCCCAAAAGCACAGAACTTGGTAAATATGGATTGAAAGTTTCAATAGTCCCTCCAAGCAACTTGTGAGTAGTGAAAAGGGAGAAAAAAAAAATTACATAATGTCGCCAAACAGTTCATTTAAATGTGCTAGTTTGCAGGTCTCCAGAGCAGTAGAGCTGGTTGCTAAAGCTGAGTGCAATCAGGAAGAGACCAAGCACAAAGGAGGATAAAAATGAGGAAAATCAGTCCCAAAAGGTTTAATTTTGTTTGATTAGACATGGTCATTATCTTTTTTCATTAAATCACTTCAAAGGTTATTTGCAATTTCCCTTGACATTTTTTTTCCGTTTTCTAAAAAGTTTTCAAATGGGTACTTGGAAGTTTCATGGATTATCTTGGTCCTTGCTTAACTCCAAGCCATGTTAAAAGTTATGAAAAATGCTTATGTTCAATTCCATTCAGATAAGCCCACTAATGGGCCCAACACTGAGAAGTAAATCTGTAAAGTATAGAATATTAAGAGGATTAACTCCGTCACATAAATTCCTTCCAAGATGTCACTCAACTGGACAAGTACATTTCAAAGTTTTGATTTTCCAGTTGGTTTGGTGTTGAGTGGATGCTACATTTTTTTCCTTGGTATTAATTCTGAACAAGAGTCTCATCGTGGTCGCCTTCAAAGCTTTTTTGCATTTGTTAATCTTTCAGTTACAAGTATTAATTTCATTATTTAGATACTGACTCCAATGATCTTAGACTCTGCTTGGTCATTAGTCTTTGGCACAAGGGAACCAGTACATTATCTAGATTGATCAGCTGCTTAGTCCTGCAGCCTCATTCAGAACTGATGTCCAGATATGTTGTAGCTGCACACTATTCAAAAGAACACACACATGCACATAGTGTAGTCAGGTTAAGCTCTGTTTTATTAGGGCTCAGTCCCAACTTTTATACTTGCACTGTTCCCGCTTGGTTGATGTCACAACATGCATAACAAAAGCGGGCTTCCCATGTGCGGGTACTTTTCTGCATAACAATACCCTTCTTTCCCACATGCTGTCTCTATCTGTTGATGGTGCAGCAAGGCCAGCGCCATTTTGGGGTCACTGGCCTTGAAGCTGTCTTTGCCATTCACCCACTGGTTTGCTTGTTGGGGCCAGAACCATTGTGTGGGCTGCTGGCCTTTTGTTGTGCTCACCACCTGGAGCACTGGCTCATTCGCTGCCGCAGTGGACCGTTACATGATGCCCCACCCAGAACCAGCGGTGTTGTCCTTGTTTTTGTCCTTGGTGTCCAGAGGCCAAGTATCTGCAGCCTTCAGTGGCCTGCCTCTTCGGTGTGGTGCTGGTGTCTTCACTGGGCATGCCGGGTCCAAGTGTGTCGGCTTCCGCCTGTCTGTGCTGAAGACCTCCATCTTGCCTCTGACTTCCAGCTTGAATATGGCCCCGTTGTTACAGATGACCTGGAACGGACCCACGTATGGCCTCTGAAGTGGTGGATGATGTGGACCCCTGTGAATGAAAACATACTCACAGTCCTGCAGATCTTTGGGCATGTTGGTCCTCGCGTGTTTGCGATTGGAAGGTGGAATCGGGGCCAGGTTGCCTTAGCCTGCTGAGGAAAGCTGCAGAATCATCCTGCTGTCCGCCTGGGAATAGTTAGAATTCTCCCAGGACCACCAGTGGAGCTCCGTATACGAGTATGGCCGAAGAGGTGTTGAGGTCCTCCTTGGGTGCCGTGTGGATGCCCAACAGCGCTCATGGTAGCTTGTCTACCCAGGTGGGTCCTTGGAGTCTGGTCATTAGTGTGCTTTTAAGGTGCCTGTGGAAGTGCTCCACCAATCCATTAGACTGTTCTGTGATGCAGCTTGGCACCTCACAGTCTGGCATGGTTGGACCACAGAATAGAGGTGAACTGGGCCCCTCTGTGGGTTGTGACATGAACCGTGCCACCCAGGACGAGATGAGGGCCCTGCCTCAACGTTATTATTTTGCCTGACTTTTCATAATGAAAGAATTCAAAGAAAACCCAGAATATGATCACAAAATGTTATGGAGCCTGGAAGTTGGAGATAAAGATAAAAGAAAATGGAGAAAACAGAGCTGCTTGCTTTTTTCTCATGACTAGAAGAAGGGTTCAGGCTCGAAATGTTGGGTAATAAATCTTCACCTCCTATTAATCCTGTGAGACCTGCTGAGTTCCTTCAGCATTTCTGTGTCTTACCTTATAAGGAGATTAATCCCGTCCTTTGGAGGAGGATATACTGTGTCAAAGATTAAAGTTTACAACCAAGCATAAAAACTGCGTGTCTTGCCGAAATTAGGATCTGTTTAAAAAAATGTATATTTATCTTAAGCTCGGCCATAATTTAAATTTAAATTTAGACATGCAGCAACAGGCCCTTTCGGCCCACAAGCCCATGCTGCCCAATTACATCCAATTAACCTACAACTCTGGAATGTTTTGAAGGGTGAGAGGAAATCCAAGCAGACACAGGGAGAATGAACGAACACACAGGCCAGGATTTGAACCCTGCTCACTGGTGTTGTTACAGTGATGGGCTCACACTATACTAACCATGTCCATATGAATTCATATCTCCATAGATAACCAAAGTTGTCCTTTCAATTATCGGTACCATACATCAGTTACTTAATTGGGTATCAAGAATTCCAGGTAGGTTGGATGACTCACAGTCCTGGCTTTTTTAGCTCTCACTCCTGTGCTAGCTATTACTCCTATGTAGTACCTTTGGGTTTCTCATGGAGTTCAAGCCAGGAGCAGTAGGTGTGGGGGAATATGTCATGTGATGATGTAGGGACAGGTCAGAAAATCTAGCTCCTCCGAGGAAAAGTTTTAAAAAAAGTAGAGAGATGAGCTTTTAAACTCATCTGAACGATTAGTAAATAACCCAGGAGAAGAAACATGATGCTGCCGGAAAAAAAGATAAAGAAATAGAAGAGAGTACAAGGAAAATTAAAGAACAATGACTGGAAGAAAAAGATAGGCCTACCTTGGAAAAGAAGCCGGGCCGTGAGTTGAAGGGCGAAGGAGGTTTCCTAGCGTCCTGTGATGTCCCTGTGACATCGGGGAGAGGAGCGACCCGCATGGGCAGTCGACAACAACGGGAGGCCCTATCAGAGTGACTTACCAAGGCCCTCTAGACAGGCTCCTAGGCAGTCTGTAAGACTGTCATAAGGGAAAGAACAACAAGAACCAGAAGAAAAAAGAGGGAGAGGAAGAAGAGGAGGAGGAAGAGAAGTGGGAAGAAGAATGAAGTTCAGAGCAAATGTTAGAGGAAGAAGAAGATGGGGTAAGAAAGAAAACTGAAGCTATCCCTAAGTCTCAAGAACCAGGAGCTATGATTATGACTGAGTTAAAATTAATAAGATGAGATATTAAGAGGTCAGAGGCTAAAGTTAATAATGAATGGAAATTTGTTAAATAAATGCAAAAAAAAATCAAGAAACGGAGGAAAATTTCGAAGTATTACTTTGGAGAATCAATTTCTTCAAGAAAAAGTAGATAGGGTGAATGAAGGATTAGAAGAAGTGCTTGTGACGAATAAGCAGTAAGGAGCAGTCTTTCACAGATTTGCTGGCCACCAGGTGTATGAACACCAACCTTAGTCAAACAAATGGGAAGAATCGGAGAAAAGTTCATGAATCTTTCGTTTTCCAGAAATTCAGTGTTTATCTGTTTTAAGTGTGTGTCTGCGTGTGCGTGTGTCTGCGTGTGCGTGTGTCTGCGTGTGCGTGTGTCTGCGTGTGCGTGTGTCTGCGTGTGCGTGTGTCTGCGTGTGCGTGTGTCTGCGTGTGCGTGTGTCTGCGTGTGCGTGTGTCTGCGTGTGCGTGTGTCTGCGTGTGCGTGTGTCTGCGTGTGCGTGTGTCTGCGTGTGCGTGTGTCTGCGTGTGCGTGTGTCTGCGTGTGCGTGTGTCTGCGTGTGCGTGTGTCTGCGTCTGCGTGTGTCTGCGTCTGCGTGTGTCTGCGTCTGCGTGTGTCTGCGTCTGCGTGTGTCTGCGTCTGCGTGTGTCTGCGTCTGCGTGTGTCTGCGTCTGCGTGTGTCTGCGTCTGCGTGTGTCTGCGTCTGCGTGTGTCTGCGTCTGCGTGTGTCTGCGTCTGCGTGTGTCTGCGTCTGCGTGTGTCTGCGTCTGCGTGTCTGCGTCTGCGTGTCTGCGTGTCTGCGTGTCTGCGTGTCTGCGTGTCTGCGTGTCTGCGTGTCTGCGTGTCTGCGTGTCTGCGTGTGTTTTCACACATGTAACTTATAAAACTTAACTTTTTTTTAAAGTTCCCACAGTTTACGAGTTTTTCTGAATATCAACAACAGTCAAAGAGACTATGTGAATGCAGCAGACCCTTTCTGTGAGGTACCTGCAGTGGGACACACTGATGAGTTGAGAGAGTACAAAACAGAAGAACTGGGAGCAAGAGCAGGCTATCTAGCCTGTCGAGCCTGCTTTGCCTTTCAGTAAGATCATGGCTGATATGGCTGTGGACTCAGCTCCACTTACCTGCCTTTGCCCCATTTTCCCCCAATGCATCCAAGTTCCAAATGGAAGATAAAGCATTGATCAGGCATGGTGTCGCGCCAACCTGGATCAACAGAAGATCTACTTCAGTGAGTCCATTTGTCATTTACAAAAGGCAAATCTGTGCTTGGAAATATTGTGCTGCTTTTTAGCTTTGCTGCCTCATCGTCAAATGTCATTCAAACTAGGTAGGGAGCAATGGCCATTAGTTGAGACTGAGATAATGTTTGTGGCGCAGAGGATGAGGATGAGGAAAGCAGAGAAGAAGGAAGGCGGTCTCATTCGGCATCAGGGAAATTAATCACTGAATTAAATGCTAATATGATATCTACTTGAAACAGTCTCTAACAATGGACAACAGCGAAACCTCTGGAGGTAGGATGTGGACAAAGCTATGAGAGGCTGTTAGATCCTCAGGGCGAGATAGTGGATAACTATTTTTGTTGCGATTCTGAATAGCTTTTTCATTCCAGCTTGAGGTGACAGGATTGTGACAGATCCATTAGCTGAATTGCATTGATTGATGGGATTCCCATCCCTGGAAGCATTTGCTTTTGAGAATAAATCAGAAGAGTTAAGAGAACTTGTTGCAGCCAGTGAGGTGGATGCAGTGCAAAAGTTGCACTAATGTGAATAATTTATCCCATGTTTTGTAGCCAGGGATTTAACTTGTAAGCATGAAAAGGTAATGACTCTTGTCCTCCAGTTGTCTATATTCAGTGGATGTCTCCAATGTATCAGCGACCAGTGGAATTTCTCTCACAGCAATCCTGGGTTGAGCAGTATTTCCAGATGTCATGGCAGCCTGCACAACCTAATCCTATGACTTCACATGAAATTCTGTCCATCCGTCATCACGATGGGCCAGAAGTACCCTTTTAGATAAATGTCCCATTGTTTACCTTTCTGAACAATGCTTCTGCTATTACTTAACACCTTTTGTTATGAGCTTAGATAATCTGTAGAAATGAAACTCCTCAAAGCAAATTAGCAGAAATGGATGTGAAGCATCAAATGGCCAAACATTGCACAGACATAATCAGGTTAAATTCACAGCACCTGGAAATTTTATAAAATTTCATTAGCTGCTTTAAAATTACTATATTACCTGGTGACATTGAGATTTGCATTATTCCTGGAGCGATATTGTGTTCAGAATAGGTTTGGGAATTTCAAAGAAAATCAAGGCTGGGCATGTGTTGTTAATGAACAGTGGTCTTTTTTTATGCACAGGGGAATTCACACAGACTAAACTGCAATAATACACAAATAACTACACATTGGGGGTACAAATAAATTGCTGCTAAACATTCTCAACTCCCAATTGGGAATGAAAGGGTTAAACACACAATACCCACCATCTATCTCTAGTAATCACAGTACACTAATAAACAGTAAATTAATTACAAATAACAAAACTATTAAATGAACCTGGACCACAGCATTGCCCATGGCTCATGATTCATGATTGGCCCATTACATTTAACCCTCCAGAGTTGCACGATCACATTCAGTGATTGTTGAGAGAGAGAGAGACTCCATGTTCTGCTTTTTCAATGCAGGGCCTGTCCGCATGACCAATTGCATGCCAGATCTAACCCATGATTGGCAGGTGAGGAGACCTGATGAGGTGCCAGCCAGAGAGGTCATATGACCCTCTGGACTCCACATTCCTACCAGATTCCAGACAGAGAGGCCACATGACCCTCCACAATAAAAAGGGAAAGTGGAATATGCTCATAAATCATTCCATGATTGAATGATAGATAACTTGTGAATCCATGGACAATACACTTTCAAAGACCTTAAAACATTATTTCAATGTAGCCTTCAACCAGTTTGACTCACCTCAAACTCTTAAAAATTAAGACAGCAAGTGTTGTCAGAATATTCTTCCACAGTAGGCTCTGCCTTATCCTGCATCCATATGGCCTTCATATGTATGTGACTTTGACAGGAGCAGAAACAGAAAGTACTGACAATACTCAGCAGACTATGCCGCACCTTTGGAGAGAAAACAAACAAACTGGTGGAGGAGCTCAGAAGGTTGAGCAGCATATATAGGGGAAAAAGAGTTGTTGACATTTGGGGTTGATGCTTTGAAACATGACCGAGGTAGAGAAGGAAGATTTCTGGTACAAAAACGAGATGATATGGGATGGAGATAGAGTTCTTTTACACATCACCCTAAAATCCAGCACATTGTCTTTTGTCATTTGTACCAGCTACAACAGAATTACATCTAGCCTCACCAACCCTTTCTAACTCCTGTAAGTAACAATGCTCTGTGACTTCCTTGTTCATGGATCCCTCCTCACCCACCCTATCTTGACATGTGGCATTTTCCCCTGAAATTGAAGGAGGTGCAGCTCTTGTTTTACACCTTCTCTCTCACCATCATCCAGGAACAAAACAGCCCTTCCAGGACAGGCAAAGACTTAGATGCACCTCTTCCAACTTCACTGACTGCATCGAGATGTGGCCTCCACTACATTGGCAGGACCAAGCACAGACGGTGAAACTAATTTGCAGAGAACCTGCGTTCTGCCTATCGTACACATCCTGAGCTCCTGGTTGCATACCGCTTCAACGCCCTCTTCCAATTCCCACACCAACCTATCTGCCCATGGCCTTTTCCATAGTCAACGTGAAGACCAACACGTTTGAGGAACAAAGTCTCATATTCCACTTGCTTGATCTGCAACCCAATGGTATGAAAATCAAATGTACCAAATTCACAAATCTTTACCGGCCATGTTCTTTTCTCTCCCCTCCAGTCTTCCCATTTTTATCCCTTTTCCAAATTACACCCCTGAGCCACTTATCACCCCTTTCTTCCTCCAAGTTTTATCCCTACATTTCACCTATCAGCTCTCCTTCACCATCTGGCCCTACCCGTCTTTCACACTTACCCTCATAGTTCCCATTATCACCTCTTTATGACCCACATTTCAGCATGAGCAATCATCTTAACTTCACTCACCCCAACTTGACTCCATTTTCCCTTTGTCTGCTTCCACCTATCATGCATCTTCCTCTGTCTCCCAACTACCCCTAACCCTTTCCCAGCTCCATGTCTATCATACTTCACTCCATCTGATCACTGGGGGATCAGTATGGAGAGGGTGAGCAAATTTAAGTTTTTGGGATCATCTCAGAAGATCTTTCCTGGAGCAAACACAGTAATGGCACCATAAAGAAATCACATCAGTGCCTCTACTTCCTCAGGAGTTTGTGGAGGTTTGGGTACGACACCAGAAACCCTGGCAAATTTCTACAGATGCGTGGAAAGTGTATGGACTGGCTGGATCAAAGTCTTGTATGGGGACACCAATACCCTTGAGTGTAAACCCCTGCAAAAGGTAATGGACACAGCCCAGGACATCACAGGCAAAACCCTTCCCATCATCGAGAATATCAACAGGTATCACTGCCATCATAGAGCAGCAGCAATCATCGAGGATCCTTACCACCTAGCACAGGTTCTGCTGTTATTAGGAAAGAGGTAGATGTGCCACAAGACTCATACCATCAGGTTCAGGAACAGCTGCTACCCCTCCAGCATCAGACTCCTCAATAACAAACTCAATCAGGGACTCTTACTTTTGCACTTTAGTTTTTTTTTAAACTCAATTTGTTTATAGATTTTTTTCCCCTCAGTTTGTTTACAGTTCTTTATTTGTTTGTGTCCATTGTGTACAAATTATTTTTTTCATTGCTAACAAGTGGTAATTATGCCTCGCCCACAGGGAAAAAAAAGATTCTCAAGGTTGTAGGTGATGTCATGTATGTGCTCGGATAATACATCTGAATCTCACTCACCTATCACCTACTAGCCCTCATCTTGCCCCTTTCCCTCGGCTCTCGGAACTGCCTATTTTCCCTCTCCCTTCTCAGTTCTGATACAAGCCTCTAACCGGAAACATCAACAATTCCTTCCCCCACAGATGCTACTCACTGTGTTCTTTCAGCAGTTTTGTCTTTTGCTCCAGATTCCACTGTCTTTTGTGTCAATATGTTTGGACAGAGAACCTGAGATTGTGTCTCAGGTTGATGAATATGATGATCTTCTTGGAATTCAAATCAGGGGTTTCCTGCTCTTCGATTTCAGCCATACATATTAGTCATCATCCGACTGAATGAAAGAGCTTAATGGTTGGTCTGACCTAAATCACTGGCTTTTAAATTAGTCTTCAAATACAGGTGATGGTAGTCAAAATAAATTAGATATTTTGAAAACTTATGGTGACTGGGTTCAGCTATTTTTTTTTAAATTGCCTCTTTGCAGATAGACCTATTGCTTGGTAATTTTTTTGCGTAGTGTTAGAATTCAGTATTCTCATCTCTGAATCTCAGCATTCAGGTTTCAAGTCATGCAACTTGAGCAAAAAGAATTAGATTGGCATCCATATCAGAGATAAGGGGAGAGCACATAAAGTGTGGAGAAGGCACAAGAAATTTAGAAGGGATCTGAGGGGACCTTTTTACCCAAATTTGGTGAGTACATGGAATACTGGTGTGTGAGATTGCGGGCAGTAGAGTTGCTCACAGCAGAGTCAGGAAATGTTCAGTTGAGCACTTGAATCTCTTGGGCCACATGATGGAAGACGGGATTACTGTGGATGAACCTGGTGGGCTGTTTGGCCTATCCTCCATGATGTCACTCTGACTTCATTGTCTTCAGGAATTTCTGCAATGTGAGAAGTGTTCATTCTGGATGAGATGACAAACCTACACTCTGTCTGGTTCATGGAGTATTCCCTTCTTCAGTAGTGGTAATGAGCTCTCTCTACTTATTCCACAACAAATATCACGTAAAAAAAAAAAATTTTTTTTGGTTCATAATCAGACTGTCATCGATGCCTCATCCTGCGTGCAGATTGATGATATATTTCCAGCATTGCACTTCAAAGAGTCCTCCACAGTCTGTGAGGCATTTTAAGATGTCCTGAGATAAATAAAAAAGACGATACATGGAAATCTTCCACGTGAATTGAATTGTCAAAATGCTGCAATGAGTTCAAAGCTTCCTTTTTATTATCACATAATAATACATTAAAAATAAAATATACATGATTCACTTTAATTTTTGTCTGCCGTAAGGCAAACAATGAGTTGCCATGAGCATTGCCCACATGAGTTTACATGAGTTCCAATAAGATAGGTCACCAAATCGCCAATAGTCAGAATTGATGAGAATTGCCAGTATGTTAATCTAAGAAGTTAAATAACAGACAAGTTATTCACCATAATTTATTACTAGAATCCTAGTGCCTCTTGTAATGGAAGATTCTAACCTGATTTTTTAAACTTGCAGGTCTGGGTTCTGCAAGGCTGAGAACCTGCTTGTTTTTAGAATCAGCAGACATAAGCTAAATTCCACCAAGGGGCCAGAAATTCTGTTATCTGACGAAAGGACATCTGTGTACCAAGAACATTTAATCTTCCTGCTTGTTTTGGTCACAGACTGTCAGAGGCCTAGCCTTGATGCAAAATAAACCATTGTATTCAAAGTGATAAGCTGAAAATTACGTTATTCGATAGAAGCCTAGCATGTGAGCTTGCACACTTATCTTTCTTGCTGTGCTGGGAATAGGTGCTTGGGTAAGCAGTTTTTGGGTAATGATCCCACTGCTGAAGTTTGAGAATCTCCGAGAGGTGGCAACATCTTTCAGCAATAAGAAGAACTTCTAGAGTCCAGCCAACGTCCTGGTCGGGGGAGGTGGAGAAGCTGCTACCGGCGCCCTGACAACTTACTACAAGTGTGCAGTCGTTGCCTCGCTTCGGCAGTTGGGACCAGTCCAGGGGGTTGATAAGTATAGTTGGGAAGGGCTTGCATATTGTAGTGTGAAATCAGCTTTTGAATTTGTAATAAACATTTGTATAAACTGAACGACTCTCGGTGTGTGTGTCTGTTTTCTTTCGGTAGCTCAAACACTGTGACCAATCTAAAATGAACAAAGTGAGAGGTACAAGTTTACCCAAGACACCTCCAAAGGCTTTTAGTAACTTGCAAGGAATATTTTTTTCTTGCATGTTTACTTTGCACAAAATTTTTCAAACATTAAACTGGATTTTAAACATGTATCAGAATTCCAAATATGCCCTCAGGTTTAGCACCATTTACAAAATTGACAGTAAATTCTTGTCAGACTTTTCAAGTGCCTCTCACCTCTCTACCTTCAGCTCAGCTCCTATGTCCTAGGCCTCACCACTGAATGGCTTCCCTTTTGCTGCCTTGCCTTTAATTCTGGATTTTTCACTGTAAATCTCTCTATTTCCCTGCATCTCTCTCCTCTAAAATAGTCATAGTACTTTGTTGAATAAGTTTTTGATAATCTGTTCTCATTTCCAGAGGGGGTTTAGTGTGATAACAGTCCTTTAAAATTTCTTGAGTGTCTTCTTCAAGTAAATTTCAATTGCTTCTTTTGAACAGGTCAGAGCCAGGGTCAGTTATATCGAAAGCTTCCTATGAAGAAAAAATTGTGTTGGTTTTTTTTAGACATACAGCATGATAAGAGGCTATTTCAGAGCAGGAGTCCGTGCCACCCAATTAACTTACATCACTGTTAAATTTCAAATGGTGGGAGGAAAATGGAGGTCCTGTGGAAAACCCATACAGACATGCGGAGAATGTACAAACTCCTTGCAGACAGCACAGGATTCGAACCCCAGTCCTGGTTGCTGGTGTGTAATGGTGATACACTAACCGCTATGCCAACCGTGCAAATTCGATGGGCCAAAGGGCATGAGTCTACTCTGTATCTTTCTATTTTAATCCAAAGTAATATGCCTCTTACAACAAGGTTCACCTTGATGGAGGGCTCAAGCCTGAAACATTGATTATGTGTCTTTATCTTTGCTATATAAAGTATATGGTTGGACCAGTTGAGCTTCTCCAGCATTGTGTTTTAAAAACAATTTCTTACAAAATGGCAATAGATTCCACTATTTCTGTGCTGTCTCAACACAAGAACAAGGGTTGATGGCTAAGTTATAAATAAAACATAAGAAATATCTACATCCAGTTTTTATTGCCAAAACCTTTGAGTTATCATGTTAGCAGATTGACCTTCCTCAAATATAAAATACCTGCACTTCAGTTTCAGGACCAAAAGTTCAGATGCAATTTCCATCAGGAGAAACAATGCCAGGTTGGAAAACAATTTTTGATCGAGAAAGAGGAATAACAGGAAATGGGCTATGTATTTCCTTGGTAGATTGCATTGGTGGTTGTGATGCAAAAATACATAATTGGCCTATAAGTGGGAATTTCCCACCAAATACTATATATTTAATTGCAGAGGGTCTTGAATTGCAATGAAAGATTTTGAAGTTCAGGGGAAGGAAAGCAACTCTCTGCACCAGTTCATGTGAGAAGCGTGAAGCAATGCACGAAAGAACAATTACAAGGAGGTTGGTGCAGTTGGAGTACAGCATGGTGGCCTTTCACTCATGCTCCATGCTGGGTTACTCGTCCTGTTATAAATTAAACATCTTCCTGTACCAGCAGGAATATGAATATCTGATGTTCACAGGCACTTTGAAATAAGATTTCATCTGAAGTCTCAAATGCAGTTAGACAAAAATGAAGGGACAGCATTTGGAATTGTCCACCCTCAGTCAAGCAAATTTATGTGCTTCACATCGAACTTTTACATCAGAGCCCCATTCAGACTCAAGGCCATTCACTGATTCCATGTAATACTTTTTTTCCTGCGAACCCGTGCTGAAAATACTTCCCAGCTCCTTAGTTTATCACATACCATTTTGATCTCCCCTGGCTAGTTACTTCTACTTTAAATATTAATCCAAGCTCTGCAATTATCAATGCTCAACTTTTCACAGGTATCTCTGGTTATTCATTGCTGGTTTAAAACACACTGACCTTTATAAATGCTGCATATACTTCCCTAAATCCCCACCATATCTCAGGCTACCACACTACTTTGATCAGAATCACGAGACTGGATGCTTTTGCAAGTGAAAATACTGTTTCATTTCCATTAGTAGTAATGAGGCTATGCTAAAAAAAAAACTGATTTTTTTTTTGCAGGATGATTCTCTAATGTTCAAAAGAAAATGAAAACCCATTCGTATTTAATGCTATGTACACAAATTAAAAATTCTCTCTACTCCAACAGTCATTCTGAATGTAGCAGCTACTTTTCTGTGCTCTTGACACTTCTGAGCTATTCATGTCTTTTTAATTTTATCTCAACGAGCTCCAAATTATTCATTCATTTTTTTCTATGACTCAGGTCCTCCTGATCTGCATGGATGCATATCCATGCCTTGAATACTCGTCTAACCTCCTTGTCTTCTCTGTTGTTCTATTGTGTTTAATTTCATTTTTTCATTTCACCTGAAGGCATTGAATCCTTGCTTGATAATATTCCCAGACTGCTGGTCAGCTTGAATACATCTCAAAGTAATCTTTTGTTTAACAGTTAATTCTCAATAGTGAATGACATTTAAGGGGTCATGGGATTTTCATCCTCTTTATACAAATAATTTCAAACTATAAGAGGATCTTTGATGAGTTGTTGACTTAATATTGAGTGAATTCTGCTTAACTATTTTTGCTGTCACCTCTCTTGTACATTGAGTTTCGTTAATATGCCACAGAGCTTCTGTGTGCAAGTGGAAACGATAGCCACCTTTCCCATCTGTAACTCTGCTGTTTCGAAATTGTTGCTTCTGGCTATTTGCACTGTTACGAGCCCAGAGGACCCCAAAACACAGCAGCAATAGAAATTCACCAAGACAAATGGTTACTCAAACAAAAGTCGCAATTACCGTGCTGTATATGGACATTTAAATCTTCAATTGAAATTTAAATTTATTTTAAAAACTTAAAATTTAATTGAAATTGAAATTTAAAATTTAAAACCCTCTCTCTGAAACTTGCTTGTCAAATGCTTAAACATTTATCCTGCTTTAAAAATATTTTATCTTCTCCTCAGCTTTTATAAACTTGTTTTTAATGGTGTGGTTTCTATTCTTTTTAATGATTCTCTGAGTAGCACTATTGTAAATTGTGTGCTTGATATGATATGCCTGATGTTGATCATGCTGTTGCTTTGATATGTTTTCATATTGTGGCATGATAAAATGTCAATATATTTTAAGTGAATATTCCACTTTGAAATACACCCAATTCTTATCAGGAAACGCAGAAAAGAAACTTGTGGCTTGTTTCTTGGCTCCATCTCCTGCCCATATGGGAAGTTTCTTGTAATGATTCCACTTTGATTTCCTCTCTTGTTCCTGCAATGAACTGTTTATTCTTTACCCAAGAGCTCCCCACAGCAGTCTGGTTGTAATTGATAAATTACCATGTAGGATTTAGAATGACTATTAGCCAATTTTTTTTAATCTGTATGCAGCACAATACACTAAGTTCTCTTTGCAATGGACTGACATAACAACTTTTACATTAATTTATGCTTGTGTTTGACAGATTGTTGCAATAACACGTCTCACACACATTACACGGAAAGAGACTAATTTGGGCTGCGTGCATGGTGAAAAGTTTAATTTTGACAGAAGAATGATCTTTAGGAAGAGTTAAATTATTCATCTCTGCAGTGGGAAGAATGTCAAGTTTTTTTTTGAAATGACAATCTTTTCTTCTCACATGCAATTTATTACCCCCCCACCCCACATACCCCCTACCCACACTGCCTACTCTCAGTAACCATCAATTTCCATGTTAATCTGAAACTGCTGAGACCTGGTTTGTCTGCGTGGGTCAACTACCATTTGGAACACTCCACAAGTGCCATTTTTCAAGTGTGAACCTTTCCAATGATAGGTGGCAGGCTGTTTGAGTGCAAGGATTATTCAGCTGTATCATTGCCAAACCTAAACCGAGTTTAGAAATTTCAATACAGCAATAATGAAACATGGAAGGAATCTGTTGCTATGTCACACTTCAACACATTCTTAGGCTATCTGTGGTACAATGACAATTTACATGACACATTAGCTTTCAAAAGGCTGTGTCACACATACAAGTTGCAATAAATTTATATTAAGGAAGACTTAATATTTCCAAGATATTGAAGACTTATATTCTTGGGTGATCATTGAAGTGTTTGCAGACCACTGGTGCTCCCTGGGTTTGTTAACATTGGTTAGCAGTATGGATAAAAGTCTGCTAAAAAATCAGAAAGAAGTAACAAACATGGAGTTAAATGGAATTCTTAAGAAGAGTGATCTAAAGGCAAGATAAATTACATTTTAGGATAGAATCTGAAAAAAGAGGCAACGAATAATAGTATCGGACATCATCGGATGGAATTTTCATTCGATCAGACATCAGAGTCTTTGTAAATGGGTGTGAGCTTGAAATTTGTGATGCTGAATGAGTTCAGGGATTACCACTTTAAGTAATCCCTTATTAACCACAGAGCACCTCTGGCATCCTTTAGGAAAAAAAAATATAAAGGTTAAGAACCACTGGTTTAAACGCATTGTGCGTTCACTTTGACATAACTTTTCTTTTACTCTTATTTTAGTAAAAAGTCCAACTACTGTTTAATCATTTCATATTTTGTGGATCATTTCTGAATGGTGTGATTGAAGATGAGGGCAGAGACGATAGAATGATGCAACATTCCACATCAGATTATACTAGTGCACAGAAAAGTTGGTACACAATTGAGGTTGGTTGAAAAAGCAATGATACAGAAACAAAAGCACGCTCAAGTCAGAGAGAGGAACATTTTATACCAAAGAATTTGTGGGTTAACATCTGACAAATCTGAGAATGGGAAGTGGGCTATTAAGTGCTTGTTAAATTGTGTGTATAAAATTGGAGTTAAAATTAAAATTGTTCATCCACATAATTTAAATCCTGTGAAAGGTATCAATGAATAATAGAAAGCTATATGATCACAAATCTTCTCCAGGTGTGGATTTGGTGGAACATATGGAAGAAACAGTACAAGATTTTGTTGGATTGAGTCAGAAATTGCATCTTCCTTACATTAAGAAACTGATAAAACTCTGAATAATGTGAATATGTGCTTAACCTTTCTTTTCAGAATGAGGGAATCTATATAGAACATACAGTTGTGAGTCATGAATGGATCATGTTGTGATGAAAGCACCATTGTATCTGTAAATAATATGACCTTTTATGTTTGACCCTGCTCTCACTGTCCAGCTTGTGACTTCTCCCCTTTATCCCCCATAAAGGCTGTCATGCCACAAGCCTGCCCCCAGTTTGAGTCCTGGTCAGGGTAGAGCCAGCAACTCAAGGATGCTGTCCATCTCTTGCTAATAAAAGCCTTCAGTTCCAATAACTTTAGACTTTGCGTCTATCACATGTATATCCAATGCAATTTGGCAGAGTGGAATAAACAGCATGAAATGACATTTAGCATGTAGAATTAGTAGTTCACTGTATTTCTGACACCAAATGCTAGGGGACAAGGACCTATATTTACATAAGAGACCAAAGATAAATTATTTGGTCTCATTGACTCATTTAAAGAGTGGCTCAAACCTGCCACTTCATGAAATTTACTCTTAAATTGTACAAATGGTCTTCCTATTGGTGTGTCTCAGACTGATTTCCGGAGGTGAGATGGATATCGATGCCCTTGATATCAAGACAGCTGTTGACCAACATTCTTCAACTAAAGGCAATGAGGATCAGGTAGAAAACTTGCCTCTTGCAAGTGTTACACTGAGTGAAAGTGAAGTAACTGTGGTTGTGAAGGTAAATAATTTCAATCTGAGGATATTCCTGAAGGTGTTCCTCTGGGTAGTGTCTCAGGCCCACTGCTTTGTAATGACCTGACCTCCATAGTAAGGTTATGATCAAGAGAATGGAAATGTTTCTTACCAGATGTGTGTATTTTGCCTTAATGTTAGAAGATACTTCATTTGTTGGCTCCTGCAATATTTTTCACATTAGCTTTGAAAAGGCTGTGTCACACATACAAGTTGCAATAAATTTATATTAAGGAAGACTTAATATTTCCAAGATATTGAAGACTTATATTCTTGGGTGATCATTGAAGTGTTTGCAGACCACTGGTGCTCCCTGGGTTTGTTAACATTGGTTAGCAGTATTACTGATGTAATAGGTGAAATAAAATTGTAAGTTTTATGGCAGGAAAAAAAACCCCAAATCATTTCTCACCAAAATTAAGCAAAAGTCCCATCAATGGTCTAGTGATAAGAGCTCGATCTCATCAACCCTGTCTCCTCATTCATTTGTTATAGGTAATCCACAGGAAACATAGGTGGTTTGTGGAGGAAGAAAAATGTGATGGACATCACAAGCACTAATCTTCCAACAAGGCTGAGGCTTTATTTTTTTTTCTCAAGCATCTTAACATAAAACAACAACTAAATGCAGTTTGAAGCAGTGATATTCATTATGGTTATTACTGCAACATGTACAAAGCTGAGAATCCCAACCAGTTGCATTCCTCCCATGCACAGGTGAATAATTCTTTCAGTATAAGATGATGTACTCAACAGAATAATGTTCTTAATGATTAACTCTGCATATTATCCCTAAGTTGAATTTGACCTTTGACAATTGGCATGCTGCTTGTTTAAAACATCTTATTAACTGTATAATATATCAAGAAATTTAGATCTTGTGAAGTTTCAGCATTTCAAACTTTTTATCACTGGAAATATGGAGTTTAATCATGCCCAATTTTTTTTTCCTGTTAACATGACAGTATATTAACATTAAAGCAAATTCATGTCTGGTGTAGTAGTTAGGAGGAAGGGTAATGCTTTAAATGGACAAAAATGATTTAATAACCATAATTGCAGTAAATTGCACACAAATATGTTGCAAGCTCATCATAACAAATAAAGATGAAACTTTTTGGAGCTAAACTACAAAATAGAGTTATTCCTTTGACGTTAAGATGACTGCAGCTGAGTTTGTTGAATATTTAAGAATTTTAAAACCACATGCATGTATACATATTCAATAAAGCTTCAAGAAAAAAAAATGTGTGTGTGTGTGTGTGTGTGTGTGTGTGTGTGTGTGTGTGTGTGTGTGTGTGTGTATATATATATATAAAACACCCCTTATCCCTCCCTCCCTTCCCCCCACCCACCCTCCCTCCCCTAAAATATATCAAAGAAAGAAAAATAAAGAAAAGAAAGGAAAAAGTGAGTTGGGAGAATGTCAAAAAGAAATATAAATTCTCAATACAAATAATAATGGAACGGGGGTTGCCAACAGGATGGGCTTTCAGAGAATCCTTCAAATTTCAAACCAATGTGTTTCAAGTATGGGGTCCATATTTTTGAAAGGAAGATACTTATTACGTAAATTACAAGTACGTAATTCAGCCTGCCATCTCTCCATCCCTAAAGCTGCATCTGATTTCCAAGTAATGGCTATGTATTTGCTAGAAACAGCTGAAGCTAGTTATAAAAATTCAATTTGATAAATAGTTAACGTTAATTTAGGTCTAACCACTTTAATATTTCCCCCCCCCCCAAAAAAAAATAACATCAGGTCCTGTGGGAGCTTTACCCCTAATATTTTTTCAAACAATTCTTACTTCGAACCAAAAAGGTTTTACTCTAGGACACTTCCAAGTAGAATGCAAAATCAAACCAACTTCCTGACCACATCTAAAACATAAATCTGATAATGTTGTTTTCAATTTTTTTAAATTTTGAGAAGTTAATTATAATTGATGCAAAACATTATATTGAACCAATCTATACCTAACATTAATAATATTTGTCATATTTTCCTTACATAATTGCATCCAATCATTTTCATCTATTCGTCTATTTAAATCAAACTCTTATCTTAATCTTTATTTATGAATTCCTAACTTAGGAGTTTCTTTTTGAAGTAATTTATATAAGATCGAAATGAACTTATTCAAGCCACCCTTACATATCAATAATTCTAATCCATTCTGTCTAGGTAATTTCAAATTTGGACCTAATTTATCAACCAAAAAAGCTTTAACTGGATAATAACAGAAAAAAAGTATTATTTGGGACACTGAATTTCCTTCAATTTAAATTTACCATCTCAAAAACAGTCTTCTATTTTCTTAATCCCTATTCGACTCCAAATCCTCAAAAGATGATTATCCATAAAAAGGGGAAGAAATAATATAAATGATATAAAGGGAGTTTTCAAGAAATCCAATGTTTTCCACCCATTTCCTAATCTATTTTATTTCTTAGTTCATTCAAATGTTTCAAAATAGGCATATTTCTACTTCCTATTGACAATTTTGAATTTCATGTGAAAATAAAATCCTGCATATGGTTTTCTCCTATTTTACTCAATTCTATGTTAACCTAGGCTGGAGATTTAATCTACATCAAACATCCCATTAATAAATCTCAATTGAGCTGCCTTATAATAATTTTTAAAATGGGAATCTTGCAAATTTCCTAATTCATAATTGCTGCTGCTTGAAGCAGTTCTATCACAGTCTAGAGTCTAAACAGTCCTGTCTTTTGAGTTCACTCTGTATGCAAGGCAGGGCAGATTCCATTGCACAATAAAGATGCTCACAGGTAAAGTTACTTTATATCTTGTACCTTGGGTTATCCAGTCTATTTTTAATATTTTATTTTACATTTTTCATACATGTAGTATGTAAACTTCTATGTACATCCATCATTTTAGCATAGATTGACTCTGACTACTAAGAAGATTTTCACCTCCTCCCCTTAAAACGAATACCTCAACCCCAAAAGTAAAATCAATCATTACTTATACCTGTTAATATTATGCAATAACATACTAAGAGAAAGAAAACATGGAAAAGAATTGTACTAATGTAGGCCATGGAATACTGAGGATCTAAAAAACATCAAGTGTCTATCTGCTCCATCTGGTGAGGTCATAGGGAATTATCTAAAATACCTATTTTATGTATATATGAGCTCCATATTTGCAAATATTGTGTTATATTTACTTCTCAAATGATATGTTTTTTTCCCAGCAGGATGGATTTTAGTATTTCCGTATGTAGCCTGTCTACACCAGATAAGAATCCGACTTCCAGGTGATTGCAACGCATTTTCTTTCCACTGCCAATACTATTTTCACCAACCTTCATTGAGTTTGTGGAAGTTCCAATTTGGGATTGGTTCCTTCAACATTCTCTAATAAAAATAGATTGGGATTTTGTGGGTATGAGATACTCGTAATTTGTTCTAACAAAATCCCCTACTTTCACCCAAGAAAGTCTCAGTTTTGGACATGCCCATGTGGAATGCAAAAAGACACCTTCAATACCACACCTAAACACTTATTTGATACATCCAATTTTATTTTATGTAACTTGCACAGCGTGCTATATAAATGATGTAAGAAATTGTATTGTACCAATCTGTATTGCACATTAATTGTATTAGGCATACAATCTCTTCACAAATCCATCCAGATTTTCTAATTAATTCTGATATCCAAATCCTGTTTCCTCCTCTGTTTAGATTTATAAAGTCCCAGTTTACAGGTTGCTCTCTCATTGCAGAAGTGAATTTCTGTACTGGTCCTTGTTGAACAAAAGTTTCCACTTCACTATATGGGGGCAGCAAGCTTTCTGGTCCCAATTTATTTCTTAAGAATCGCTTTATTTGAAAGTAACAAAAAGAGTGTTTCTCGTTGTTCCACATTTGTCCCTCATTTGAACAGAGGACATTGAATAGAAGGCTTGGCAAGTTCTCAGCAAATTCCTCTGCCTCTTGATGGTTTATTAAAAAAATCTGCTTTGTCCATTTGGAAGAAAAAAAATTAAATGTCACAGGGTGTCGTAAAAAGGAGCAGTTGTAGTATGTGCACTACGCGAGCATGGAGAACAAAAGCCTTAGAAAATGAGACTGGTTTGTTGCTCTGGGCATCACGCTTATTTGGGCCCCAGGTACTGATATCTGGGCCCTGCATGATCGGGGCATCGGCCTGGGATTGGCCGGCATTCCTGCCAGAGTCCTCATCTTCCCTCCATGCAGACGTTACCTGGGATGACAGCTGGTGTGACTCCAAGCTCCGCGCGGTCGCCATATTCATTGGCCATTTTGTGGTCCAGTCTGTGTCTCCGTGTGTGGTCCACAACACAATATCCTTTCTCCCATAAGATCGTTTTTTACAGGATTGAATACTTTTCTTCTTTTTAAAAGATCTTCACTGATATCTTGATAAAATAAAATTTTGCTCCCTTGATATAAAATGGCCCTTGTCTTTGATGAGCTTTCTGTTCAGCTATTCTCAATACTTTTTTCTCTATCTGCTAACACAGGAATTTTATCAACACTGAATGTGGATTTTGTTCAGGGGGTGATTTATGTCTGAGTACTCTAAGTCCCCTTTCAATTTCAATGTCTCCCACAAAGTTTAATTGACTCAATACTTCTGGAATACATTTTTGAAAAAAAAAATAGTGGCATATCTTGTTGTTCCACTCCCTTTTTCAAACACACAATCTTAATATGATTCCTCCTGCTGTAATTTTCCAAGACATCTACTTTTTGACAAAGCTTTTGATTCAAGATGGCCAAAGCAGTCCCATTGTTTTCCATATGGGACATTCTATCTTTAACTTGTTCCACATCTTCTTTAAGTTTATTAACTTCATGTTTAGTTTGATCTATGTTTTTTCATAGTATTCAAAACTTCAGTTAATTTACTTATTTCTGCTTTCATTCTTCTAAGCTCTTAAATATATCCACACTACTCACTTTCTTGAGGATAGTCGATTCCATATCTTCTGTGTCTCATCTTGACAAGTTATTGGCTTTATAACTTTTTAAAATTTATATGTATATACGTGTGTGTGTGTTGTTTTTTAAATGTCTCTGTATTTATTTATTTGTTTGTTTGTTTGTTTTAGAAACTTCTGTTTATTCATTATATAAAAGAAATAGAGATTGAGAAATGAATGTTATTTGAGGGAGAGGCGGAATTGGAGGAGAGTAGATCATGTTTTGAAACCTCCAGAAATACTTTCAACCAAATGGTCAGCCTCCTGGATCAAGATCCAGGATGGTGGTAGACACACTTGGTGTTAAAAACCCAAGCAAGTAATAGCAACCAGCGGCCAAGTTGGGTGTTTTTTTTTAATTCTTGAGAATGTGTCCATGAAGACTATTTTCTCCTGAACTAATTGACTAACTGAATAAATTGTACCATGCTTTCATATTGCAAATAGTTGAGTAAGGTCTGTGTGAAGAGATCTGGTACCTCCAGTAAGGGCTCTGGGTGAATGTTAAAAGGCATCTTAATAGTTTGGATTTCTGTTTTAATATCTCAAAGACCAGAGGGAAGTTTATGTAGGTTTAAAATGTGAAGAACAAATTGTTGTGCCAAAACAGAATTGTACATTGTTAAAAGTGCATTGGAATCCATTAATCTCATCATCCATATTGCCCTTTTGCAAGGGAAATCTAGTTGATCTCAATCACCTGTCTTCTCTGATAACTGTGTAATCACTTTCAAGTACTAGAAGCTCATTTTCATTGTCTCAATGAACTACGACAACCATTTAACACCATATAATCACTGCATGCGTTCTTATGCCCTCTGCTCTCGATCCTTTCATCAATGGGAGTAATATCACTTTCCATTCTATTTGAATTCTTCACTATTTTAAATGGTTTCATGACATCTCCTTTCAATCTCCTCTGATATAAAGCGAACAATCCCAGCTTTTCCTGTCTATCCAGGTAACTGAAGTCTAACACCTCTCTGGTTATAGATGTCATCTTAAATTACTGGTCCGACTGCTCGGACCATTCCATGTTAGTTGATCAACCTTGATAAATGTACACCACCCTTACAATTTAATCAGTGTGTGTGGAACATTGTGTGATTAAAGGACAACCAAGGCATCGTCCAATTGCAAAGCATGGATGAAAGCATGGACTCAGTATTGGCCATGTTAGAGCTATTCAAATGAAGAGGCCAGACCCTTTCCAAGAAATCCATGTGTGATCTTTGCAAGGGCATCAGGGAAGACAAGAAGCAGAACTACACCAAGCCCAAGACCCATCCACATCACGGGCAGTCAACAATTATGGCAGGGCATGCATGGCATCATGGAGTTAAAAGGCAAAGTCAGTCAGCAGAACATTCAACTCACAACACTCCCCATCGAGCTTGATGTATTCTATGCTTCCTTCGAACAGGCAACAAATGATCCTGCAGCTGGTGTCACTGGTGCTGAAGAGAGGTCAGTGCTGTGGAATGTGAACTTGAGGAAAGCCCATATGGATTGCTGAGAGCAGATCAATTGGTGAGTGAATTCACACAGATGTCCTTACACCATGCTGTAATTTTCCCTGTTTCAAAAAGGCCACCATCACAACAGAAAAGCACATTGATGGTTGAAATGACTATTGACCTTTGGCTGTGACATCCTCTGGTTTAAGAGGATGGTCATGTCTCATATCATCTGTGGTCTCCTAGCCAGTGTTGATCCATTTCAATTTGCCGACCACCCAAGCAGGTACATGGCATGTGACATTTCCTGGCCCTCCATTCATCTTGGACATCTGAAATGCTCATTCCACCCTTCTGTTCACCAACTACAACTTTGCATTCAATACCATTACCCCAAGATCTTGGCCTCAGCCCCCTCCCTCTCCATCTGGATCCTTGACTTGCTTAACACGCTGCAGTTGGTGAATATAGGTAGCAACATCTCCGACATAATCGCACTCAACTCATTGCAAGGGTACATGTTCAGATCTCCATTATACTTTCTCTCCACCCACAACTGCACGGCCAAATATCATTGCCACTCCATCTGCAAATTCTCCGATACCACCACACTCACTTTACAAATTTTAAATAATGATGAGATGAAATGAGGAGGAAATTTAGACACTGATTGCATGGCACCAAGATAATAATCTCTCTCTCAATTTCTGTAAGACAAAGAAGCTGATTGAAAACTTCCGGAGTGGGTGGAGTTGTCCATATCAATGAACTGAAGTGGAGATAGCATTCAACTAATTGATGTGAACATTTCCACTGACCTGACCTGAGCCAACCTCGTTGACCTGACGATCAAGAAAGACCAAGAAAGTTCTGCATGTCCCCTATGTTTCTCAACAAGTTCTACAGGTGCACCATCTAAAGCATATTTGCTGGATGCATCGCAGCATGGAATGGGAGCTGTTTTTGATTGGAAGAGCTACAGGTGGTGGGGGATGCAGCTCTGAACCTCACACAAACCTTCCTCACCTCCATCAACTCCATCTGCACCACCCCAAGAAAAGAAACTGACATAGTGAAGGACATACACACTGCTCCCTCCTCTCAATGAGGAGAAGATTCAAGAATATGAGCACACTTTCACATTTAAAGGCAATTTCTTCCATGCAGCGAACAGGCTCTTGAACAATTCCCAACAGAACTCTCATGCTGCCCTGCTCAATTGGAATTGATCTTCACTGCAACACTATATTCTATCATTTGGGTGCTTGATGTTCTATTTTGTCATGTTAGAGTTGGTGTGCTGGACTGCTTGCAGAAAAAGCCTTCACACTGGACCAGGTATACTGTAGCAAAAACTTAAAACTTGATGTCTCATATGTTAATCTTAAAAGTAATGGGTCTTTATTCATCTCTTCTGAAGTGTGATGTCCAGAACTTGACACAATATTCCACATGGATAAAGACTCATAATGATTTCCTTGCTCTTGCGGACTTGTATTCTTCTTACAAAGTCTAAAATCCCATTTGGTGTTTTTCATATCACTTTACGAAACAATGTATAAACGTGCACTGTCAAATATCTCTGTGCCTGTGTCCATTTTAGATTCTTTTTGTTTACATGTCCCTCCTTGTTCTTTCTTCTGAAATAGAACACTTTGAATTTTTAAAACTTGAAAATGATGCCCTCTGCACCCCAGTCTAGAATCATCAATATCTCTTCTTCTGGCTATCCATTTGATATGAGGATACTCCACTCCACCGAAAAAAACATGTGCGTTTAGGTGAGTAGGGGGTTGCACAGGTCCAGACCCACCCTCTCGACATTCCCTCCCGGATCCAGCGGTATGGTGAGGTCCAGGATGGCTGGGGGAAGTTCTGTTGCAGTGAATGGCTAGACAAAACTTCAATGCAAAGGATGCCCTTACCGCGCTTCACGGCATGTGTTTGTTAGATGGCTGTTGACCCTACGAGAGGGTTTGTCTGCCCTTTGACATGCTGTGTTTTTCATCCTGCATTGTGTCTAGCCACCCTCCACACCAGGCAAGCCTGGTGGGGGAGCTGGTTTAGTCACCAACCACCTGACTATGTGACAGGTAGTATTGAGTTACATGGTACATGTAGCACTCAAACGAATGCTGAAGGTCAATGGTTCTGATATCAAACCTTAGGGAACTTAACTGTACACTTACTTCTTGCCTGAAGAACCAATACACCAAAATACACCAATACACCAAAATATTTCTGTAACTGGGTCAATTTCCTTTCCATGCTTCTTCATTTTTGATGACAGGATTTTAAAAAAAACACTTTATGCAAACATCTTTCAACTTTAGCAATTACAGTACATTTATTTAATCAAGCCTTTATGTTATCTCATCAAAATCTCTACACATTAAACATAGACGACTTGGCTTTCTCTTATTAATCTAAATACTCCTCAGTGACTGCTGCTTCTGTCCCTAATGACCTTTTCCCCACCACAGAAGTTAAACTGAGTGCACTTTATTTTTTGATTTTACCTTGCACCCTCTTTTGAACAAGGTCATACATTTTAATATCTTCATTCCTCAGGTACCACCTGCATATCAATATATCGATGGAAGATTATGACCATCGACTCCATGTTTTCTTTTGTAATATCACCCGCGTTTAAAAAAAAATAGCCATTTCAGTACTTTAACATCTTCTTTTGATGAGATTCCTGTATCATCTTTCTTGGTTCAATATTTCAGATTTCTCTCTGCCTCCCTATGTTTTTATTTGGTCAATTATCAGCACATTTTATTGTTTATTTATATTTGTTCACATGTCTTTATCCTTCTTCTCTGAACTTATAAACATTAACAACACAACATTTATTTCCTTGCTATCGAGCACTTAGAATCTCCTTGATTGTCCAGGGAATTTTGGTTTTAACCCCACCTGCCCTTCTCCTCCATGGAAATACACATAGTCTGCATCCAAATCATTTCCTCCTTTAAGGATGTCCTTTGTTCAATTTAAATAGACATGCTAAACCCATTGAATTTAAACCAAAATGGCACTAGTTATATTTAGAGACATTGCTTGTAATACTGAGTAATACTTTACCTCTAGTGAATGGGGAAGGAGAGAAGGAATAATTTTACTTGCATCCCTTCCAAAGTAGATAGAGAAGTAAAAATACAATGCTGGAGAGACTCAGCAAGTCAAACAGTCTACTTTATATAGCAAAGATAAAGCTATATAACCAATGTTTTGGGCTTGAGCCCTTCATCAAGATATGGGAAAATGTCAGCAGGTGTCCAAACAAAATGGTAGGGGGGAAGGGGTCGGGAAAGAAGCATTGGTCCCAAAGGCAGGAGGCTAAATGGTGGATAATGGAGGGAGGATACTGCAGCAAGCAGGGGGAAGGAGAGATGGCTCAGTGAATAGAGGGAAGGAGATAGAGAGCTGAGGGAATGAAGACAAATGAAAAGGGAAGGGAGGGAGAATGGAGAGTAATTAGCTGAAATTGGAGAAGTCGATGTTAATTCCATTCAGTTGGAGAGTGCCCAGAGATAAAATCAAATGTTGTTCCTCCAATTTACAAGTGGTCTGGGTGGGATAGTACAAGGCCATGTACAGTCATGTGAATAGGGGACTGGGACACAAAATTTAAATAGTTGGGCCCTGTCACTGATGTGGACAGAGCCCATGATTCCACAACCAGACACATCTTCCCCTCTTCTCCCCTCTCTACCTTCTGTAGTGACCGCTCCCTCTGTGGTTTCCTCATGCACTCATGCCTCAGGCACTTTCCTTTTTGGCTGAAGGGAGTGCCACATTTGCACCCGCTCCTCATCCTGCACCACATTTTGGGGCCACAAGCTTTTAATTGAAGCAACATTCTCTTGTGTGTCAACAGGAGTGATCTACTGAATCTGGAATGAGGAAAAATAAATAAAAATAAATATCATTACAGTTTTACAAAGTTGAATAATTTCTGATCTTGCTACATTTTAATCACGACAAAGTAAACTTTGATTTCTGACCTATTTCCTCAAATGTCCTTGGATTCATTAGTATTGTCCAACTATACACTTGTCTTTCCTTCATTGAGTTCCACCGAGACCTTGGCCTAACATAATACCAAATTACATTTTTTTTTGCTTGTAATTGTGTTTTGCCTGCTTTTCTTTGGCATCTTGTAACAATATGCATTTTCCAGACCTCCATTCTCTCAGTCCTGCTTCGCTGTGATATTTACTTACATTGACCCTCCATCAATGTAATTGCTCAAAAGAGCAGACTTACAAAATTATGTGACCAGGAATCAAAGATCCTCAGTTCATTGAATACGTTTCTCTTCATCTGAAGAAACAGCATTTGCCAACTAATTCTACCATTATGCGAACATTTGCACCAAACTGAATATCTAACTGAAATTAAATTTTAAAATAAATGTTATTTTATGCATAACTACATCAAAAATGTCTGTTTATTATGATTTTGTCAACCTTCGCAGCCACCTACAGAGGTAAGTTAATTGGTGAGTAACCCAGATATTTGACCATATAATCTACTTTATTATACCTTTATGATATGTTCAAAAATACTCACTTGGAGTACTGGATACAGTTTTGGGCACCTTAGTTGATAAAAGTCTTGCTGACATTGGGGAACGCTCAGAGAAGATTTACTAGAGTAAGTATATGGAGGAATGATTAGAGTACAGAAGGATGAGGGGGGATCTCATAGATGCATTTCAGATGATGAAAGGCCTGGATTAGAGTGGACGTAGCAAGGATGTTTCCCATGATAGGGGATTCTAGCACAAGAGGGCATAACTTCAGGATCAAAGGCCATCAATTTATAAACGGAAATATGGAAGCATTTCTTTAGTTAGAGGATTGTGAATCTGTGGAACTTGTTGCCACAGGCAGCTGTGGAAGTGATGTTGTTGAGTGTATTTAAGACAGAGATTGATAGTATTTGATTAGTCAGGGCATCAATGGTTAGAAAACCAGGGAGTAGGGCTGAGTGGGAGGCATGCATGGATCAGCTCATGAGTAGAATGGCAGAGCAGACTCAGTGGGACTTTGGGCCTACAGCTGCTCTGTTATCTTGTGATATACAAGACTCCACATTTTGCTTTCCACTGCAATGGACTGTTTGACAGTGCTCAAACCATCCAGAGTGGACTTGAAAGCCAACCTCCAGACGTGAAAATCCCAGTCAACTTGACACATGCTTTCTCACTGAACCATTCAGGATCCCAATATTAACGTTTCAATCATATCAATATTTTTACAAACAATACCTTAAGATGCTTTATATTTTAAAGATTACAAACGTGAGATTATTTAATCTGCCACCTCAGATCTTATTGTATAATGTGCATTATCTATTCTACATGTCAACAGATAATAAATATACCAGTCTTTACTGGTTTCCCAAGAAGCTCTTTTGCATGTTTCACTTCCAACATTCTGTTTACCGAGACATTAAAGCCATCTGCCTAATTCTTTTTTTAAAATCTGCAAAATTCAAGGAAAACAATATGCCGGTGAGCTTCCTTTTTCTGCCTTTTTGGTTTCAACTTGAACAAGGTTGATGCTCAAAAACAAAGAGAAGAAAAAGAGTCCAATTTTTATTGTCCTTCTAAAGTGATAAGCTTGAAAGAGCACCCAGCATGCAGGCTGTAGTTAACTCTCTTCAAACCATATACAAATGTTTTCACCCATTCTCAGCAGAAGTGCCTTGTCCCACACACAAAATCTGTTCTACCAGCATGGCCAAAACTACTTCATCCTTCGACTTGAAGGAGCTCATGGGAAGAACGTTAGGACAAATTCTTAATAATGACATAATTCATAAATCCAGGCAAGAAAATTGGAAATAATCCATTAAAGCTTTGGGAATTATTTAAAAACAATCTTCCTCCCCTTGTCCCTTCCTAGTAAGTGTTTTTCTTGCTCTCTGTCTCCAACCATAAAAGCTCACAATTTCTTCTTTTTCATTCCTTGTCATAGGAGAGTGTCTGTTTGATAATGAAAATAGACAATAGTTTTCTTTCAACTAAGACTTGGCACTTATTGTATGTACAGGTAACTATAAGCACTTTGTTTCTGTTTACCTGATCAAACAGAGTCTTAGAACAACCCCCCACCCCCCACTCCCAACCCTCAAACCACCCCCCCCACACCCCCGAAGTGTGTCTCTTCTATTTTATTGCCTCTGAGTATCCAATTGAAGGAGACACATTTTATATGCTCCTGGCATTCTCAAAGCATGATTACTGGCTTCAAAATAAGTGTAGGGATTGTCTGATTGATATTGGAAAGAGTTCAACAGCAGGACACCCACAAGTAAATTTAAGAGTCTGAAATCATATTTTGCTATTTTGTGACACAGCAAGACATTTAACAAAATTATTTACACAAAGAATGTGCTGAAGTTCGATTTTGACCTTCACTGTGCTATTCAGAACTGGCGCGTCATTGCACAGTACTCACCATGTTGTCTCGTGCGATGTGTGAAGAATCAGGATAGCCAAACTGTTCTGGCCTCAGTATTTATTGTCAAGAACATGTTATGAAATTCATTGTTTAACAGCAGTATCACAGTGCAAACATTTATATAAATCACCTTACAAAATAATTTTTTTAAAGTGCAAAAAAGGTCAAAGAAAGGCAGTGTCTGTGTTTTATTGTTCATTCAGGAATCTGATGGCAGAGGGGAAGAAGCAATCCTTATGATGCTGAGTGCTTGTCTTCAGGCATCTTTTTCCCAGGGGTAGCAGAGTGAAGAGGCCGAGGTGGTGTGGATCCTTGATGATAGAGGTTGCTTTCTTAAGAGACCACCTTTTGCAGATGTCCTCAATGGAATGGAGACAAGTGCCCGTGATGGTGCAGACTGAGTTAACAACCCTCTGAAGATTTTTCCTGTTCTGAGTATTGGTGCCTCCATGCCATACAGTGATGAAACCAACCGAAATGCTCTCCATTGTTCACCTGTAGAGGTTTTCGAGACCCTTTGGTGACATACCGAACCTCCTCAAACTCATCACAATGTATATCCACTGGCCAGCCTTCTTCATGATTGCCTTAACATCGAGGCTCCAGGACAGATCCTCGTGGAAGTTGACACCCAGGAATTTAAAGTTCTTGACCCTGTCGGTACTTATACCAAGCAACATTTCAAGTATAATAATTTGTAGGATGACACCAACATTATATAATTCATGGGGATTGTCTTCTTCATGTCTTCTCCTCAACAAAAAAAAATAGTGTGGTGACAATCAGCAAAATTTTTAACCAGATGTCTGGTCACAAATCTTTCTAGCAGTAGATAGCAAAACTAAAACCAACCTTTTGATCTCCAACATAACTCCTCCTGAAGTTTCACCTCAAGGCATGAAACCTGAGCATATTTTTTGACATGAGTTCATTTTCATCTGGCTTATCCAATATGTCAGCAAGATCGCCACAGCATCGATCATTTCATGCCAGGTTTCCTTCTGCGATCACCAATCCTGCATTTCCATTTTATATCAAGATTTTCTCTGTGATCTTCTCCTACTTCTGTTTAAATTTAGACATACAGCACAGTAACGGGCTATTTTGGCCCATGAGTCTGTGCCACCCAATTTACACCCAATTAACCTACACCCCTGGTACATTTTGAACAGTGGGAGGAAACTGGATCCCCCTGGGAAAACCCACACAGATATGGAGAGTGTACAAATTTCTTACAGAGAGCGTGGGATTTGAACCCTATTCCTGATTGTTATTGGTGTAAAGACGTTGTGCCAACCTTGTCACCTTAACATTAGCAAATATTCTTAACTGCAAATTTCTTCAGCTTGATGGAATTGTTGAAAAGTCAACATTCAGGAGGAGGTTATTTGGTCCCTTAAATTCCCGCCAGCTCCTTTTGAGTTCCCCACCCACCCAAATCCTTTTTTCGTTGCCTTTAACATTTTTCAATGGGGATCCTATTCTTGCTCCAGTGGAAGGAGAGAGGTTGAGGATGGAAGTGAGTAAGATTTTTGTGGTCGCATACTTACGCTGGCCTTGAGTAGGGCTGGTTACTGCTGGTGACATTCAGGAAACGTAACGCGCATTTGCAGAGCAGAACGGGGAGCTGGAAGAGCATAGTGGTTCACGCACAGGCATGGGGCTCAGAAGGAGGGGAGAAAGGGTGGGTCGCAGTTACCTGTTGGTCTTGAGCGAATGGGAAAGGTCGCGATGTGGCTGGGGAATCTTCTGGGAAGAACCAAGTTGATGCCGAAAAATAAAATGTCGACACTGGTAGTACGCTGAAGACAATTGAATGTGTCTTCTTCATTGTTCACTTAGCATGCATCCAGCACTCACTACAAGATCATGGAAATTCACCTTCTCCTGACTTCTCTAATTCATTGCAGAGAGATTTTTTTTGCAGTTGAATGTTAACATGGTTGCAATGTGAATACCTTGCTGAGGATTTCCAATGTTCACTCTCTGATTAGAAATTTTGCATTTATTGTGCAATGATAGAGATCATCTTACTAATGCCATTTATGTATTTCTTAAAATTTAATTTCTGTACAATAAATAACATTTTCAAATCCTTCTCTAAACACAAATGTCAAATAACTTTGATTACTTTTTTAATATCAGAGGAATTAAATCATGAATCATGGGCAAATAAAAAGATTTTCAACTTAAAGGAGCATTTGAACTTTTAATAAGTTGAATTGCATATTGTCTCTTCAAAACAGCTGAGTCTTTGCGTCTTTGGGCGCAAATTGTGGAATATGTAAGCAAGAAAAAGGCTTAAAGACAATTCAGAAAAAAATAAGTAAAAAAGAGATCCATATATGTTATGTCGGACAAGATGTTAATTTCCCTAATGCACTCCTAATACTTGCTGTCTCGACTCTTTGGGATAGCCAAGTGAGTGGTGGGTGTTTTGTTGATAAACCCACGACACCTCTGGAGGTTCAGCAGTGAATGCCAGTGTCCCCACTCACCCCTCAGTGCCACTCACTCATTTGGAGGCCTAAACGGAATCCTTTCTCTTCATTCAGAGCCACTGAATGCTGGTCCAGGTGCAGGCAAGTTTGAGCATTGATGCTTTTTCAGCAGCTCTGGAGAGATCTTTGACCACTTGTCAGTGTATCTTTCGCACTCCCAACTCCCGGATCAGCCTTGATGTCAATGTGGCTAAAAGTCCTCTCCAGCCTATTCAACTGATTGGACTCTTGCCTTCCAGTCACGTTGCTGTACATTTCTTGCTCTCATAGATATCCTCTGCTTGGCACTGAAAAGAGATTGGAAGTGTTCTGACCATCAGTTGAGGATGGAGATCTTGTCGCTGAGGAGGACTTTGCCGTCTGAGCTGCGCAGCGGGCTTTGGACTTGGGGTGAGGGGCCATACACAGCCTTTGAGCCTCGTAAAAACCCCTGAAGTCGCCAATGTCCTCCTCAGCGACAAGATCTCCATCCTCAACTGATGGTCAGAACACTTCCAATCTCTTTTCAGTGCCAACCGCTCAGTCCAAGAATCCGCCCTGCTCCAGGTCCCTCAACAGCCCTTAAGGCTAGAGCTGGATGAGGTCCTCACCCGGGAAGAGACATATAAGACAATTTGAACAACTGAAAAGTGGCAAAGCAGCAGGTATGGATGGAATTCCCCCCAGAGGTCTGGAAGACTGGCGGCAAAACTCTGCATGCCAAACTGAATGAGTTTTTCAAGCTCTGCTGGGACCAAGGAAAGCTGCCTCAGGACCTTCGTGATGCCATCATCATCATCTCCCTGTACAAAAACAAAGGCGAGAAATCAGACTGCTCAAACTACAGGGGAATCACGCTGCTCTCCATTGCAGGCAAAATCTTTGCTAGGATTCTCCTAAATAGAATAATACCTAGTGTCGCCGAAAATGTTCTCCAAGAATCACAGTGCGGCTTTCGCGCAAACAGAGGAACTACTGACATGGTCTTTGCCCACAGACAGCTCCAAGAAAGGTGCAGAGAACAAAACAAAGGACTCTACATCACCTTTGTTGACCTCACCAAAGCCTTCGACACCATGAGTAGGAAAGGGCTTTGGCAAATACTAGAGCGCCTCGGATGCCCCCCAAAGTTCTTCAACATGGTTATCCAACTGCATGAAAACCAACAAAGTCGGGTCAGATACAGCAATGAGCTCTCTGAACCCTTCTCCATTAACAATGGCGTGAAGCAAGGCTGCGTTCTCGCACCAACCCTCTTTTCAATTTTCTTCAGCATGATGCTGAAACAAGCCATGGAAGACCTCAACAATGAAGACGCTGTTTACATCCGGTACCGCACGGATGGCAGTCTCTTCAATCTGAGGCGCCTGTAAGCTCACACCAAGACACAAGAGCAACTTGTCCGTGAACTACTCTTTGCAGACGATGCCGCTTTAGTTGCCCATTCAGAGCCAGCTCTTCAGGGTTTGACGTCCTGTTTTGCGGAAACTGCCAAAATGTTTGGCCTGGATGTCAGCCTCAAGAAAACTGAGGTCCTCCATCAGCCAGCTCCCCACCATGACTACCAGCCCCCCCCACATCTCCATCGGGCATACAAAACTCAAAACGGTCAACCAGTTTACCTATCTCAGCTGCACCATTTCATCGGATGCAAGGATCGACAACGAGATAGACAACAAACTCGCCAAGACAAATAGCGCCTTTGGAAGACTACACAAAAGAGTCTGTAAAAACAACCAACTGAAAAACCTCACAAATATTAGTGTATACAGAGCCGTTGTCATACCCACACTCCTGTTCGGCTCCGAATCATGGGTCCTCTACCGGCATCACCTACGGTTCCTAGAACGCTTCCACCAGCATTGTCTCCGCTCCATCCTCAACATTCATTGGAGCGACTTCATCTCCAACATCGAAGTACTCGAGATGGCAGAGGCCGACAGCATCGAATCCACGCTGCTGAAGATCCAACTGCGCTGGGTGGGTCATGTCTCCAGAATGGAGGACCATTGCCTTCCCAAGATAGTGTTATATGGCGAGCTCTCCACTGGCCACTGAGACAGAGGTGCACCAAAGAAGAGGTACAAGGACTGCCTAAAGAAATCTCTTGGTGCCTGCCACATTGACCACCGCCAGTGGGCTGATATCGCCTCAAACCGTGCATCTTGGCGCCTCACGGTTTGGCAGGCAGCAACCTCCTTTGAAGAAGAACGCAAAGCCCACCTCACTGACAAAAGACAAAGGAGGAAAAACCCAACACCCAACCCCAACCAACCAATTTTCCCCTGCAACCGCTGCAACTGTGTCTGCCTGTCCCGCATTGGACTTGTCAGCCACAAATGAGCCTGCAGCTGACGTGGACATTACCCCTCCATAAACCTTCATCCGCGAAGCCAAGCCAAAGAAGAGATATCCTCCACAACATTCTCCCAGGGCACTGTAACCTTGATGATGTAAATGAAATGGAGTGAGGCCAACCATAGCATAATGTCTGGTCTGAGGTTTGTTCTGGCATTTCACTTTGGAAGGAGAGCCTCCAGCTTAAGTCTTCGAATCACGTCTCTCACCTAACTGCCCAGATCTGATCTTGATGAGGCAATTCCAGCTTGACCCTCACCTTCTCGGACAAATGTTGTTAATGGCCAACAGGATGAAAGGGGAGGCAGAGCACTGACACTCGTCTGTTATTTTTCCAGCACTGCTGCAAGACACCGTAGCACCGGATTGTGATGCCAGGTGTATCGGCCTTGAATGAGGGTTATCTTGAAGTCCACCAAAATGTGCTGAATTTGGGCAGAGGATGCATGTAAGCTGCTCTCCATACAATGGGCTGAGATTCATGGCAGATAGCAAGATATTATATCCAAGATTGTGAAGCTTGCTCTGAATGTCTCCATCTCCCATAGCTCTTTCTGGGAGATCTTCCTTTTCTCCACTCACTCCCATCTCAGCCATTGCACTAAGCATCAGTTGATTTGTGATTTCTGCCAAACCATTTACAAATGTGTAGTTCCCAAACTTGTTTGATGCTCTGTCCTGGTTATTAACAATTATTTCCCATGAAATTAAAGGTCATGGAAATTCCTCAACACTTAGGAGCACACAGTCGTGCAGTGGTTAGTGCAACGCCTTTTAAATGCAAGTGATCAGGGTTGCGGTTCGAATCTTTGGCTATCTGTAACGAGTTTGTACGTTTTCCCTGTGTCTGTGTGGGTTTTCCATGTGGGCTGTGTTTTCTTCCCCTTGTTCGAAACGTACCAGGGTTTTAGGTCAATTGGGTGTAATTGGGTAGCACAGACTCATGGGCCAAAATAGCCTGTTACCGCACTGAATGTCTAAATTAAAGAATTTAAATTTAAAAAAATGGACATTTCTCGGAGAATCTCTGAGCTTCAGGAGTTTTAAGTCATTGAGAAATATTGCATGGAAACAGGCCTTTTGGCTCATTGAGTCCACACCAACCATCAAGCACCCACATGCACTATTCCAAATTTAATCTCATTTTGTTTTCTCCCCATGTTCTCATCACCTTCCACAGATTCTGCCATTCATCTGCATACTAGGAGAAATTTACAGTGGCTAATTAACCTACCAAAACCATATATCTGAGATAGACAATGAAACTGGAGCACCCAGAGAAAATCCATATGGTCACAGGGAGAAGATCCAAACTCCATAAAGACAGCACTCAAGGCCAGCTGTGAAATTGTTCTGTCTGCATTAATTAAAGTATCAGTATTTTTCAATTTATTTTAATATTGACAACTACGTTCTAAATATTCTTTTTTGGTTTTTTTTAAATTGGGCCCTTGTATATAAGCTTGTGGGAGGTGAGAAAGAGAGAGAGAGAGAGAGAGAGAGAGAGAGAGAGAGAGAGAGAGAGAGAGAGAGAGAGAGAGAGAGAGTGTTTGTGTGTGTGCCTGTCCCGCATCGGACTTGTCAGCCACAAACGAGCTGACGTGGACATTTACCCCTCCATAAATCTTCGTCCGTGAAGCAAAGCCAAAGAAGAATATATATGTGCGATGTTTGTGTATGCATGCAAGTGAATGTGTGCGAGTGTGAGGTGAGATGGGACATCAATGCTCAAACTTGCCTTCACCTGGACTACTCTAGGCTTCATGAGTGGAATTAGGACCAAGATTGCCAGCCATGTTTTTCTTCCCAAACTTTCAGTAGCACATGGGGTATTCCTCGCTATCTCAGCTGAGACCAGACACCTCAACACAGAACCAACTTCTTGGTTCTCAGAATTACTCACTGGAGAATCCCATAATGCATTCCTTAAGTCAAATAAAACCAGACAAGAGTGATTTCTTGAGATGACTTTTCAACAAATTTGTTTTAATGGGAAGAAACATAAAGAAAGTTCATATAAATCAGTTTCAGGTAATTGGAATTAAAAGGTTGGTGTGGGGTAGAAGAGGAGGGAGGAAGGGGTAGGGGAGGAACACAGGATTAAAAGTGAGGCCATTGTTGGATACTGGTGGAGGGCAGAAGAGATACAAGATGAGAAATGATGGGGAAAGGGTAGCTCTCTGAATGAAGAGGGGAGGGAAGGGAAAGGAAAAGGGGAGGGGAATGGAATGGTAAGGGAGGGAGGAGAGGGAAGGGAAGGTAAAGGAAGGGGTGAGGTGGGGTGGGGAAGGAGCTGGAGGAAAGGGAACAGAGGGATAGGGAAAGGGGGTTTATGGAAATGAGTCATTGATGTTAATACCATCTTGTTGGAGAGTGAGAAATCATTTGGAGTAATATGCAGTTAATCAGGAAATATATACTTCCTGTAGAGGGAGTATAGTGAAGATTCAATGTTGGTTGTGTGAATGGCAGACTTTCCAGAGGAAGAGAGGTTGAGCAGTTGTGAGTATTATCTAAAGTTTAGAACAATGGGACAAAATCTTATTAAAAATTAAGAACTTAAAATCACCTTTGACTGTATCCAGGGAAAATACTTGCTCAGAAAATATTTGTGCAGAACTGTGTTTTGCATTTTCAGGAAAGTTGTTATCCATTTAGGCTTCAGATAAAGATATTTTTATTTCATGCAAAGTGTGATGAATCTTTGGAGTTTTCTGCATTAGAGGGCATTAACTCAGTCATTGAGTTAATTCCAAACAATGATTGATAGATTTCTGGACAAATCCTACCCCTGCTCGTAATTATATTTCTGTTGCCTTTCATTCTTCTAAATCTGCCTATTGTCTGCCTCACGGACAAACCAGCCATCTGTTAAATCAGTCTGGTGAGACTGCGTTACACTCCCTCTTTTTACAATAATATCCCTCCTAAGAGATCAAACCTACTCACAATATTCCAGACGTGAGCTCACCAGGACCCTAGGAATTTGGAGCAAGGCATCTCTGCTCTTGTATTCAAATCTTCTTCTAATAAAGTCAACATATGTCTGCAATCTAATTACCTTCCAATTTTATTTAATAATTTATGGTAGGTAAACAGAAGAAAAAAAAAACCATACTGAGAGCCAAATAATTAAGTGAAGCAACTTGCATTGGAATCTGACTCATTTTGACATAGCCAAATTAAATTTACCACAAAACCAGGATTCAAGTTTGCTGAAAGCAGTTTCTTATCTCTTGTAAAATAAAACAATATACATAGCAAAAGGTGTGGAAAAATTGTTGAGCAGCAAATAAATATAGAATGTTAATTAAAAAGGCAGAAATTAGAGGAAATAATAAACACTTTTTAAAATTAAAAAAAATGCTTAATATTTTGGATGTCTTGTGGTTATTATTTCATGTTCAGATGTAAGTGTGAATAGGCCTAACCTTCTCTGCAAAGCAAAGCTACTCCTTCAATGTGCCTTCACTGCTGAGCACTAACCCAAGACAGTAAAAGATTGACCATTGACAATACCTTCATAACCATCTCTCAGTGAAAATAGATCCACAACAATTTTTTGTGTGACTTTGACTATCTGAGGAACATAATGTTTGAGGGTGAATCCTGACAAAAAAAGCTCATTGTTTACTTGACCACTGTGATCTCCACTCACCTTAATGCTTCTGCATGCTTCTAAGACATGCAGAGTACTGGAATGATAAATCCAATGTTGTCTGCACAAAATCTTCCAAATTCACTTGATGGACATGGGAACCAAACTCAACATCCTTTTGAAAATCCACAGCATTAAGTATTCATGATAATAATGGAACCTTTACCTTTTACCATAATTACACTCAATTAGTTTTGTCAGACAGGCTACCTTAATCACATGTATATCACCAGAGTCTGGAAAGCACACTCTACTCTGAGTGCCATCATACAGCCATCAACTCTTGGCTATCCTTGGCTTCTGACTGCCCAAAACAGAGAAGGAGCATTCAGGATGGGACTAAGAATCTTGAGTCACTACATCAAGAACATATGGTAAACCATTCAGAAATGCCTGAAGGAGTACATCATCAAACTACCATCTCACCTCATCAAGCATCTCCATTTCTATCTGCAGCAGATTGTGCTTGTCACATTTTAGACTCATCATTAGCTGCCTCAGAATCCATAGAAGTGGAATGGAAGCAATTCATTTTTCACTCCAATAGGCTGCCTGAGAAGATCTGCACAACCTTCCCAGAGTTTCCTCAAGGCCCTTTAAGTTCAGTATCACAAGACATTTTCCAAAATTTATCAATAATTTTTAAGATTAAAATCAATCTATGTCCATTAATTGCTTTGTTTTGTTTTTCATGTGAGCCAGATCTACCCCTGTCTGCAACTCAGGAGAAAGTTTTAGCCTTTACCACCCTGATAGCCAGGTGAGCTATTTTATTGAAATGGAAAGATGACTTTTCTCCTACCGATACACACTGGTTATATCATTTAATGTTCTATTTAAGCTTGGAAAAAAATATATAGATACAACATTAAAGATAGAACGTCTCAATTTGTAAAGATGTGGGCCCCATTCATAGAATATTATCATGACTGAAAGAATTAAGAATTTTGAATGCTCCAGAGATTCTCTGTCTGATGACTGGCAGTCACTATCTGTTCTGTAAGTTGCCTTTTATTTTACAAAGGTTACCTTGATTAGAGGGAGGGGACGGATTAGATTTTTTTTGTTTGTTTTCTACTTTTTTCTTTCATCATTTAAAAAAAAAGATTAATTTGCAAAATATAGGTTTAAATGGTTATCATAGATTAATTCAGTAACTTGTTTAATATCTGGATTAAGGAACTGTTTAATGTAGTTCCATCCTTTTGTGTCTGTGTATGAGATGATTTGTTCTGAGTTTTTCTTAAAATTATGTAAGTTTATATGTTAAACTCAAAAATATTTTAAGTAAAAGTTCAGTATCATGTTTTGTCCATTGACCCAGTTTCTTTAACTTTAGACCTAGATTTTCATCCATTGTCACAACTGAGGATTGCACCAGATCTGTGGCATCGACATTCTGAAGCACCCTCTTTTTCATTTTAGAATTCATGGCCCTCATTGACACAAACACCAGTGACCAGACCCACAACGATTTATTTCACCATCATGAATGTACATGTTCTCAAGGATCTGGAAAACGTTAAAAAATTGTAATGAAATGCAATGTATTCTAAAATTCACTCAAAGAAACAGAAAATATAAAGAATATTGAAAATCTAAACAATATTTTTATTTCCTTTTGTATTTGCAAAGAGTATTCACCGAGAGCCAGGCAGATGGGCAAGTTCATCAGAATAGTGAATTTGAGGGATTATGTGAAAGATCGGAGTGTCTCAGGCACATTAAACTTGCATGTTCAATGCACTCAATCCCAATTCTCCAAAGTTTTGAAGCCACATACTGGGGCAGGTGAGGGGGGTGGGGATGGTAAAAATACAGAAAATAACTGATGAACCCTCCCTCCCTCACTTAATGGCAGCAAGAAATAAACCTCACTCAGTGTAGCCGGCACATTTCTTTTACAATAAATCCAATTTTTATATCAGGTTTCTTTCCTTTGCAGTTTTTCTAACCCCTTTCCATTATTATTTGTAGTTAGAGATACTCAACTTATATTCTTTGCAAATGCAGGACTGTCTCAGACCACATCAGGCTCATTCGAGATGTTTGCATGGTACTTACATGGTACATATAGTTCTGCTTTCAAGCCCCTTTCAAACTGCCAACCCTCCTAGGAAGTGGGAAAACTTACTACGCATACTGCACCTCCGGAACGTTTCCTGCAGAACAATGATTTTCCTGCAACTGGCATTTTAAGCGGAGGTCTTGGCTTGAGAGGTGACAATGCAAGAGCAGGCTGTGCTTTCACGCTGCCAGAAGGTGATTAGCAAGTTAACTCGGCTGGGCTCTTGCCGCCACCAAGTGTCAGAGCCAGGTTGAATTTAAAAAGAATTTAACTTGTCCTGCCAGGTTGGGACATTTCTCACCACACGATTACGAGGAACAGACCTGCTAAATTAGCTGGTTAACCCACATGTAATCAGTGGTGCGAAAGGGGTCAGTCTTTCATATTGTATATGAATGGGCAATTCTTCTTTGGCTTGGCTTCGCGGACGAAGATTTATGGAGGGGGTAAATGTCCACGTCAGCTGCAGGCTCGTTTGTGGCTGACAAGTCCGATGCGGGACAGGCAGACACGGTTGCAGCGGTTGCAGGGGAAAATTGGTTGGTTGGGGTTGGGTGTTGGGTTTTTCCTCCTTTGCCTTTTGTCAGTGAGGTGGGCTCTGCGGTCTTCTTCAAAGGAGGTTGCTGCCCGCCAAACTGTGAGGCGCCAAGATGCACGGTTTGAGGCGATATCAGCCCACTGGCGGTGGTCAATGTGGCAGGCACCAAGAGATTTCTTTAGGCAGTCCTTGTACCTTTTCTTTGGTGCACCTCTGTCACGGTGGCCAGTGGAGAGCTCGCCATATAACTCGATCTTAGGAAGGCGATGGTCCTCCATTCTGGAGACGTGACCCACCCAGCGCAGCTGGATATTCAGCAGCGTGGACTTGATGCTGTCGACCTCTGCCATCTCGAGTACTTCGACGTTAGGGATGAAAGCGCTCCAATGGATGTTGAGGATGGAGCGGAGACAACGCTGGTGGAAGCGTTCTAGGAGCCGTAGGTGATGCTGGTAGAGAACCCATGATTCGGAGCCGAACAGGAGTGTGGGTATGACAACGGCTCTGTATACGCTTATCTTTGTGAGGTTTTTCAGTTGGTTGTTTTTCCAGACTCTTTTGTGTAGTCTTCCAAAGGCGCTATTTGCCTTGGCGAGTCTGTTGTCTATCTCATTGTCGATCCTTGCATCTGATGATATGGTGCAGCCGAGATAGGTAAACTGGTTGACCGTTTTGAGTTTTGTGTGCCCGATGGAGATGTGGGGGGGCTGGTAGTCATGGTGGGGAGCTGGCTGATGGAGGACCTCAGTTTTCTTCAGGCTGACTTCCAGGCCAAACACTTTGGCAGTTTCCGCAAAGCAGAACGTCAAGCGCTGAAGAGCTGGCTCTGAATGGGCAACTAAAGCGGCATCGTCTGCAAAGAGTAGTTCACGGACAAGTTCCTCTTGTGTCTTGGTGTGAGCTTGCAGGCGCCTCAGATTGAAGAGACTGCCATCCGTGCGGTACCAGATGTAAACAGCGTCTTCATTGTTGGGGTCTTTCATGGCTTGGTTCAGCATCATGCTGAAGAAGATTGAAAAGAGGGTTGGTGCCAGAACACAGCCTTGCTTCACGCCATTGTTAATGGAGAAGGGTTCAGAGAGCTCATTGCTGTATCTGACCCGACCTTGTTGGTTTTCGTGCAGTTGGATAATCATGTTGAGGAACTTTGGGGGACATCCGATGCGCTCTAGTATTTGCCAAAGCCCTTTCCTGCTCACGGTGTCGAAGGCTTTGGTGAGGTCAACAAAGGTGATGTAGAGTTCTTTGTTTTGTTCTCTGCACTTTTCTTGGAGCTGTCTGAGGGCAAAGACCATGTCAGTAGTTCCTCTGTTTGCGCGAAAGCCGCACTGTGATTCTGGGAGAATATTCTCGGCGACACTAGGTATTATTCTATTTAGTAGAATCCTAGCGAAGATTTTGCCTGCAATGGAGAGCAGCGTGATTCCCCTGTAGTTTGAGCAATCTGATTTCTCACCTTTGTTTTTGTACAGGGTGATGATGGTGGCATCACGAAGGTCCTGAGGTAGTTTTCCTTTGTCATCAAATATGGTTCCTTTCTAAACTTTGCTTGGACAATAACATTATTAGATAATATCTTTCATTCCAAACATTAATCAGAAAAGCTCAATTGAGTTTTTTTTTGCCAGCTGAACTACATACCATGCTGTTCCTTGTAGTTGAGTCTTCTTTGGCTTGGCTTCGCGGACGAAGATTTATGGAGGGGGTAAAAGTCCACGTCAGCTGCAGGCTCGTTTGTGGCTGACAAGTCCGATGCAGGACAGGCAGACACGGTTGCAGCGGCTGCAGGGGAAAAATGGTTGGTTGGGGTTGGGTGTTGGGATTTTCCTCCTTTGTCTTTTGTCAGTGAGGTGGGCTCTGCGGTCTTCTTCAAAGGAGGTTGCTGCCCGCCAAACTGTGAGGCGCCAAGATGCACGGTTTGAGGCGATATCAGCCCACTGGCGGTGGTCAATGTGGCAGGCACCAAGAGATTTCTTTAGGCAGTCCTTGTACCTTTTCTTTGGTGCACCTCTGTCACGGTGGCCAGTGGAGAGCTCGCCATATAACACGATCTTGGGAAGGCAATGGTCCTCCATTCTGGAGACGTGACCCACCCAGCGCAGCTGGATCTTCAGCAGCGTGGACTTGATGCTGTCGACCTCTGCCATCTCGAGTACTTCGATGTTAGGGATGAAAGCGCTCCAAAGAATGTTGAGGATGGAGCGGAGATAATGCTGGTGGAAGTGTTCTAGGAGCCGTAGGTGATGCCGGTAGAGGACCCATGATTCGGAGCCGAACAGGAGTGTGGGTATGTCAACGGCTCTGTATACGCTTATCTTTGTGAGGTTTTTCAGTTGGTTGTTTTTCCAGACTCTTTTGTGTAGTCTTCCAAAGGCGCTATTTGCCTTGGCGAGTCTGTTGTCTATCTCGTTGTCGATCCTTGCATCTGATGAAATGGTGCAGCCGAGATAGGTAAACTGGTTGACCGTTTTGAGTTTGTGTGCCCGATGGAGATGTGGGGGGGCTGGTAGTCATGGTGGGGAGCTGGCTGATGGAGGACCTCAGTTTTCTTCAGGCTGACTTCCAGGCCAAACATTTTGGCAGTTTCCGCAAAACTGGACGTCAAGTGCTGAAGAACTGGCTCTGAATGGGCAACTAAAGCGGCATCGTCTGCAAAGAGTAGTTCACGGACAAGTTTCTCTTGTGTCTTGGTGTGAGCTTGCAGGCGCCTCAGATTGAAGAGACTGCCATCCGTGCGGTACCGAATGTAAACAGTGTCTTCATTGTTGAGGTCTTTCATGGCTTGGTTCAGCATCATGCTGAAGAAGATTGAAAAGAGGGTTGGTGCGAGAACACAGCCTTGCTTCACGCCATTGTTAATGGAGAAGGGTTCAGGGAGCTCATTGCTGTATCTGACCCGACCTTGTTGGTTTTCGTGCAGTTGGATATGAATGAGCAATTATACCCATCAAATATGACAAGGTGTGTGTATTGTGTTCTGCATGAACCTTTGTCTCTCAGTACAAACAGAAGCACCAGTATGTGCTGTCAGAACTGAGCCTTTTGATGTGGACTGAAGGAAGGTGCAGATGGAAACTTGGTGTAGTGAACTGGGATTCACGAGAAGTGTGCTGTACCAATGACTGATCCTGCCTCCTGGCTCCTCCCCCGGGGGCCCGTATATAACCCTGTTTTCCCGCCTAAACCCAGAACCCCTCTAAAGCCAGTTCATGAACCCTACCTGTTTTTTAAGCTAATAAAAGCATTAGTTCTTCCTCCAGTTGAGTGTGAGCTTTTATCTACACTATACTTGGTTTCTTTTAATAGGATAACTATTCCAGAGACTCACAAGAGACGGCAGATACTGGATCTTGTAGCAATCCCTCCTTTGAACTTCAGTGTTGATGAATGGTTTTGTCCTCACATACAACCCTGAGATTTTCTTTCCTGCAGGCCATGAAGAGTTTTGACTTATCAGTAACTGTAAATTGTACTCAAGAAGAATGGTACATATACAAAGGAGAGGTATGTAAACAAAGAAAGAAATGCAGACAAACAGTGCAATACAGAAAAAAATCAATAATAAATAATGTGAAATGTAAGGGTCCTTAAATGAGTCTCTGATCATCTGTTTTTTTAGAAGTCCGACAGTGGAATTTGTAGCAATTGTTCCTGATCCTAGTGGTATGAGTATTGTGGCATATCTGATTGTAGAACTGAGAATAGAGCACGTCCTGAGTGGTGTGGATCCTTGATGATTACTGCTGCTCTCTGATGGCAGCATTCCATGTAGATTTTCTTGAGGGTGAGGAGATTTTTGCCTGTGATGTACTGGGCTGTGCCCATGATCTTTTGCAGGGCTTTCCACTCAGAAGTATTAGTGGCACCATACCAGGCCAAGATACAGTTGGTCACCATTCTTTCCATAACACATCTGTGGAAGTTTTCCAAGATTTCTGATGTTATAGAGCTTTTGCAAACTCCTGAGGAAGTAGAGATGTTGATCTGTTTTCTTCATGATGGTATTTATGTGTTGGGCCCAGGGAAGATCCTCTAAGATAATGCTCCCAGGAATTTAAAGTGCTTACACTTTCCACCTCTGATCACCCAATGATCATTGGATCAGAAAGCACTGGTTTTCCCTTCCTAAAGTCTACAATCGGCTTCTTGGTTTTAGTGATATTGAATGAGAGATTGTACACCATTCAGCAAAGTTTTCAATGTCCCTCTTGTCTGCTGACTCATGGCCAATTTTTATACAATCTTCTACTGTGGCATGGTCAGAAAACTTTTAAATGGTGTTGTTGTTGTACTGAGCCAAATGCTAATTCATGTAAAGTGAGTAGAGCAAGGGTCAAGGAATGCAACTCTGTGGTGGTGCGGTGCTGATGGAGATTGTGGAGATGTGTTTGCCAATCCACCCTGATTGGGGTCTGGACATGAGGAAATGCAGGAACCAATTGCACAACTAAGACTTGGAGTTTTGAGGGGATGATGGTGATGAATGCCGAACATCATTCAATAAAGAGCATATTGATATACATATCTTTGCTATCCAGGTTTCCAGGGTTTTAGTGTAGATCCACTGAGATGGCATCTGCTGAGGACTTGTTGCTGCAGTATGGAAATTAGAACAGACCCATGTCACTGCTCAGACAGGAGCTTCAAAACCAGCTTCTAAATCACTTCATCACTGTGGATATGAGTGTCACTGGTTTGTAGTCATTGAGACTGGTTACCACACTCTTCTTGGGCACCGGTACATTTGAGGCTTGTTTGAAACAGATGAGTACCACCCCGTCAGAGTGAGATGTTGAATATATATATGAATATTTTGGCCAGTTGGTCAGCATAGGTTTTTCAGTAATTGACCGGGTACTCCATTCAGACTGCATGGTTTCCTTATATTTTCTCTCCTGAAGGTAGCTGCACATCATATTTGGATACTGACAGTAGAGGATAATCAGGGTATCTGGAGGTGTGCAGTGGTTCTTCCTTGTTCTGCTGGTCAAATCGGGCATAGAATGAATTGAGCTCATCTGGGACTGAAGCTTTGCCATCTCTTATTGCACCAGATTTGGTTGGTTCAGTAACCTGGTGAGTTCCTCCAATAGATTGTTTAAATACTTCCATAATTTATGATGAAACAATTATTGTGAGGTTACATTATGGTTTGGTGGTGCTTGTGTGGAACTGCAACTTCCTCCTGTCTTACCGTTCAAATTTTCTTTGCCCCTCAAATTCAAGTTCTTGCTCTGCTCCTCATTTTAATTGCCACATGAGTGGTGGCAATGCTTTGCCTTAGCCTTTGGCTCTGGAATTGTCACCTCTTCATATTTCTCTCTCTTTCTCTCTTCTTTGAAGATGTTCCTTAAAATTAACCTTCATGACCATGCCTTTGGTCATCTGTTCTACTTTTTCTTCCCTTAGCTGCAGGTGAATTGTTGAAAGATTTTTGTTTCTGAGCAGTGCCGTTAAATTGCATGACATATTTCACTGCTACAGGATCTAAACAAATGTTTGATGCTATCACTGCTGTTCTTCGTTCACACTTTGGATTGGATCCCTAACATTTATCACACCTGTCCTGATAGAAGCTTCAGAAACTGTAGATGTATATCCACAGGTCTGAACTCATTCAAGACATGGATAATGCAGCTAGAATTACCATAGAACATTACAGCACAGAAACAGGCCTCTTCGGCCCTTCTAGTCTGTGCCAAACCTTTTTTTTTGCCTAGTCCCACTAACCTGCACCCAGTCCACAGCCTTCCATACCTCTCCCATCCAGATACCTGTCCAAGTTCTTCTTAAATGTTAATATTGAGCCTGCATTCACTACCTCAGCTGACGGCTCGTTCCACACTCCCACCATTCTCTGCAGCAGTACTTAGCAGTAGAAAAACCTGGGACAAGCTCAAAACGTGATACCCCAGGAATCCAAATTCAAATTTATGAAAGCACATCTTTCATCATGTGTTCCTTGAGAACTCAGCAAAATAAATAAACATCATATTTCTCAATCTACATAATCTGTTTCGTATTGCCAGTATCTCATTGATGTTCAGCAGAACTAAAGACGATGGCCGAAGAATTTCCACATGGAGTTTTCTTGACTTGGAAATAGCATTACAGCTCACTCCAATGCAGTTTGTGAAACTCAAATAAAAAGTGAGAACTTCAATTGTGAGCTTCACAGAAGTGATTTCCATTGCAATTTAACATTTACAAGTTGTCACTGCTGTTAGCATGTAGCCCAGTAGGTGTGATCTTTGCAGCCTGTTCTGAAAGGGACATTCTGAAATGCATTTAACACTTGTCCAGCTATGTGTGAGCATTGGCACAGAATTAATGGATGCTGCAATAATGGGAGGAGGAAATGAGTCAGTGTTTCCATGGGGTGTGGTGGACCAGGACAGGACAGACTGTTGACCAAGAGTGTCCTGTGAGCATGTTGTTTGTGGAGAGTACAGAGCCCCCTCCAAGGTTACAGCCAGTTGTTACAAGATCAAACCAGCAACCACAAAGAAGGCATATCACACAGGGGTAAAGATGAACAATTACTTTATTAACAAAAACTCACCTTCAAACTTTAATTCAAAATCCCCCCTTTTATAACAATGCTCACTGGTTACTATGCAAATTTTTATAACAGTGTAAAACTAATAAATTTCCCAGCCAAAATATAACATATGTAATTCAAGTCTAAGCTACACTTCCAACTAGCGCACAGAAAAACTTAGACACAAAACAAACACAAAACACACAAGACTCACAAAACTTCAATCTCAACTGAAGCAAAGATCATAAACAACATTCAGTTTGTTTGGTAAACTGAAGCCCAAAGATCTGTGTGTGTGTGTGTGTGTGTGTGTGTGTGTGTGTGTGTGTGTGTGTGTGTGTGTGTGTGTGTGTGTGTGTGTGTGTGTGTGTGTGTGTGTGTGTGTGTGTGTGTGTGTGTGTGTGTGTGTGAGAGAGAGAGCACAGAGGAGATCAGAGGAGAGCGAGTCTGGAATCAGGCATGCAAACAACACGATGGGTCAGGTGATCTCGTGAATGAAATTATGAGCTCAGTGCTAGGATGCCAGTCTGGACGAGGACCATGTCATTGGTCTGCTTATCCTTCCAATGGATTTGGAAGATTTTGCCCAGAAAACATTGATAGTATCTCCCCAGTGCTTTGAGGTACCGATTGTAGATACTCTTTGTCTGGTATGAGATCTCCAATTTTGAACCTTCTTTTTCTGAGTGAGCCAAAGCCTATGGTGCTACAATAAAAGTGAGGGTGAATTTGTTCATTGCTGCATGACTTCACTGAGATGCAGCTACCAAGCTATGGGATATCATCTATGAGCTCCAGGATCGTGCTTTAATTTCAGAGACTACTCATTGAGTTAAACAGAAATGAATCAAGGCCTTCAGCCTGCTGATCAAGCATCAAATGCCAGCCTTTACCAATCCAATTTTATTCCCCCACATTCCAATCAACTCTCCTCAGATCATATTGGGAGCAGGTTGGCTTAGTAACTATGATTCTGTCTGAACAACTTTACCTTGAGAAATAACAATAACAGGCAGAATCATTCACAGAGCAAAGACTGTGGTTTCTTTTTGCAAAGTGATTGATGGCACTCAAAACTCTGAGTCTGCATGTTGTCAATGTCCCTTTAACAAGGAGGAAAAGGGTTAATAATTGAAGCTATCATTAACAAAATGTAACCGATTAGACAAATATTTGGAAGAAATGCATGAAGGGGAATTCTAATCAAGTTTCCTTTGCTATCTTATCGGGTAAGATTCAATTCATTTTATTTGGAAACCTGCAACAATGGGCAGATGGGACAAGTCTGCTTCTACCCGGGTGCAGGTTTGCATTTTCTTCAGATCCTGGTTTGCTGTATCAGAAGCAGATTTGTAAGAGGAAAAGTAACATCCTGCAGGTACCAGGGCACATTCCCACCAACACTCACCATCCCCACCTCCACAGACCAGTGTTCAGATTCTTGTTTTGTTCTGACGCATTTTTCATTTCCTTCTTAAAATTAAAAAGAAAAACAAAACTTGTCTCCTTTTAAATTATGCTTGCAGCCAAAGAAACTGATAATCGGGGAAATTTGGCAGCTTTCATGAGAAGTAACATGATTATAGTCAAACAATTTGTTTTTAGAAATACTGATTGACAGATAACTAATGGGAGGGACACCAAGATGAACATACCTACCTCTATTTGCTTTTGTTCTTGGGGAACTTTTCTGTGCATCTGTGAGAGTTTAATATCTCCTCTGAAAAACAACATCTATGCTCATGGAGTAGTACTTTCAGGATATGGTACAGTATCTGTCTGATCTTATAGTGTAGCCTTTGGATTTAGATTTACATGACCATTTAACTCTGAGACATGATCAGTAACACTCATTTAACCACAACTGACACACCACACACAAATTATATTTGATCTCTTTCCATCTTCTCCAAAAGCACCTTTGTTCAACATTCATCCCTTATCTCCCATGTAACAGAAGTCGATAGTCCTGATTTATAGCTCCTCCTTGTCATTCTCTCCTCTAATATTTGTGCTTTATTCAGTCTTGCATAGGCCTCTGCTCAGCTTCCTATTGTCAGTGTTGATGAATGATTTTTCTTTGGACAGTGAATCCATCTTTTCTCTTCACTGTTGTTGATGGACTCAGTGTGTAAATCTGGAACTTTCCACTTACACTTCAGCTTCTGCAGCTGTTGTCCAATCCCAAATCTCCTGGTTTTCAGAATGTAACACCAATATATTTATGTAGCATCTGCAATAAAGCAAAATATAACAGAAATATTTTCAGTCAATAATTGATTCAAGCCTTGTAAAAATGCAAATCTTGATTGAGCAAATGATTTTCCAGCACCCTTTACCCTCGGCTGCGCCGAGGCCTGTTTTCCTTTCCTGATCTTTCTTCCATCTCCCCCATTCTTTTCAAAATCCAAATCACCCGCTTTTACCGAGTCCAAGTTCGCCGACTCCCTCCACCACCAACCCCCCCCCCCCACCACCCCCGACTCCCCAGCTTGTTTCAATCCTAGCAGTAAAGTTCTTGTGCACGGTTTGCAGTGACAGCGGTGTGTGAAGATCTTTCCAACTGCCTCCAGAAGATTTACATTCCATTTCAATAGTCTCGCAAGCATTGCAAGATGATTTCGCAGCTCTAATGACAAGTGTCATGATGTCATTCTGAACCAGTCAACAAGAATCATACACGATGTAAAGATGTACCTATTTTTGTAGCAGCAGTTAAATTTGAACTGGACTTTATTTACATTGACTGAGGCACATGGTTGTATCTTGCTTAAGTTCTCTCTGCTGCCTTTAAAAAAAATCAGTAACTTGAATTGGTACCTTGACCAAGAGAACTTATATCACAGCTTCACATCAATGAATGCCATTGAGAGCTTTTCAAGAGTGGTGAACAGCATTGGGTAAAAGAAAGTGAGCAATGGATGAAGGGATCATAATGATGAAAAAGGAGATGGGTTGGAGTCATACAGCAAAGGGCGAGACCCTTCTGCCAGCATGTCCATGCCAATCATCTATACCAATTTTATTTGGTTATTCATCTGTTGCATTCTCTGCTGTGGTGATTGGAGAGTTCATCTGTATGCTTTTTACATATTGTGAGGGGGGTTCTGCCTCAATCAACGCTCAGATAATGAGTTAAATCATGAAAGTTGTGATGTACCGCTGTGCAGATCACGGCAGAAGGGATGGGGCAAGACAAAGGGGCAGCATTAAAACGAGGAAGGAAGACTTTGCAACAGAAAAACTGAAGGGATGACGGGACCACAGGGTCTGCCAAACTTGAGGAATGACCACAGAGCTCAGTGAGGGGGAACTGCTGCTGTAGAATTCCAGCTTAATTAAAATATGAAGGAGAGAATCCTACCTTGTCACGTGAACAAGGTTTTCATTCATTCAAGTGTCCTGCCTTTAGACGAGGGCAATCATGTACTTCCATCCGTCACAATCTCTGACCCTCCACATTTTGGCTGTAGTCTTCCTGTTCTTCTTTGGTGAAGACTCCATCTTTGAGCTGAGACCGTAGTCAATGTTGAGTTTGTGATTATACAAGGAAAAAATACTGAAGTTGCTTCCCATTTTCTTCTTCAGTCCATTCTGGATGGATAATCCTGTCCATTGATCAGGAGATTCATCTGCCCAGTGATTTTAGTTTTACAACCATAAATTACAATCTGTAGATTTGTAAAACCATCCATCATCTGCAATCATTGGGCTTCCGGTGACCCTAATTGGGAGGCTAAACAGATATTAAACACCTTGCCCAAGGATGACGTAGGCTATTGGATGGAAGGAGCACCTTACACCTCCCTTTTGCTCAGCAATTGTGCAGCACCAACATCATCAAAAAATAAAATAATTTTAATTCAATATAAAATGGGATTTGGGTGGGGGATGGTGGGAAATACATGGAAATCCAATTAAGAGGACAACAGTAAAAAAATGAAGCTGGATCAGAGATGTGATAAATATGACCACGAAAGACATATTCATGAAACAAAACGTATAGATGAAAACTTGTCCTGCATGTGTATTGTTTGTCTGTATGTGTGTTATAAAAATAGAACATAATCAATTCTCACCTCTTACCCTATCATATCCAATTAAAACCTCTGGATTCCTCCCCCAGCCATCAGTGTCTGTATTCTGAAATTTCCTGTTTCCTTGCTCATTATACACATTCCTTAAAGGGCTCAGACCTGAAATGTTGGCTCCTGGACACTGAAAGACCAGCCGAGTTCCTCCAGCACTTCAGTGTGTTTTTACTACAATCCAAAGCCTGCAGACGTACGTGTTTCACTCTGTATGTACGTCCTGTATACTTGTGCGTCTGCATGTTTTACACTGAGAATCGGAGAATACCGCTTCCTTGGATTGTACTTGTGCAATCAGATGACAATAAACTTGACTTGAAACCTCATGCAAGTGTGTTGAGAGCCTGGAAAGAGCTACCAGCTGAATGCAGGCTCGAATATGATATTTATTTTAAAAAATTGGATAGGTACATGGGTGGGAGGAGTATAGAGGCCTATGGTCTGGGTGCAGGTCAATGGACTTGGCATAATTATAGTTTGGCATGGACAAGATGGGCAAAAGGGCCTGTATCTGTGCTGTAGTGTTCCATGGTTCTAACTACAAGAGTGAAGAATTGATTCCTAGTGTTAGTGAAGGGGGCATAAATATTCAAGATCAAATTGGACAGGTGAACAAAGGAAAATGGTTGAAAGACTTTAGAAGTCAGCAGGTAACTGCAATAAGAAATATCTGTTTCGGTAAAAGCAAATATTCATTTGGATTGATTAAATGGAATGGGAACCAAGGCCCATTCATGTGGAGTAATTTCCATCTATTCAGTAAAACTGGACAACAATTTTGTTTTCCAAAAGGTTTGCTTCTTGAAGACAAATGATAAACAACTTCAAGACGAACACAAAGATAAATTTTAATTTGCTGTATCATGTAAGAGGTTGGAGAAACATTAAATGAATTTTTACTGAATTTAGCATTATTAATTTTATATTGATGCTGATACATTGTGTTAGGTCAACTGAATTAAAAACGATTTTCATTTGTACTCAGTATCTGATGCCTCTCATGTCAGCATCCAACAGTTGTCGGCCAGCATTGAGGGATTCCACTTGACCTGATACCGCTTTTCCATCGTTGCAATGTTCTGGTGAAGCCTTTCACCATGTTCATCGCTGACTGCACCAAGATCAGCAGGGAAGAATGCAGAAAATAAATTTTCAATGACACGTTGCACTTCTACGATTTTGTAGACTTAAAACATGACAGAAAATCACAAAAAAAATAGGTTATATCTACAAAATGTTACATTATTTTTGTGATCAGCAGTCCAAAGTCCATAAAATGTACCAAAAAGTGTCCAGGAAGCAAAATCTTCATTGCCATTGCAATTAGACAGAGTTCATTATCATGAAAATGAAATGCTAGAGGCAAAATATTGGAACAAGGAGAGGAGTCAGTCTGATTAAAACATTTTATTTGGTCAAAGAGAGGTCTTTCTGCTCAGTGTATCTGTACAAGCTCAGTGTATCTGTACAAGCTCATTGCTGGAATCATTCTTTTAATCCCAATCTACTGCTCTTTCCTCAGGCCCTGTCATTTTCTTTTTAAATAGAACGCTTCCACCAGCGTTGTCTCCGCTCCATCCTCAACATCCATTGGAGCGCTTACATCCCTAACGTCGAAGTACTCGAGATGGCAGAGGTCGACAGCATCGAGTCCACGCTGCTGAAGATCCAGCTGCGCTGGATGGGTCACGTCTCCAGAATGGAGGACCATCGCCTTCCCAAGATCGTGTTATATGGCGAGCTCTCCACTGGCCACCGTGACAGAGGTGCACCAAAGAAAAGGTACAAGGACTGCCTAAAGAAATCTCTTGGTGCCTGCCACATTGACCACCGCCAGTGGGCTGATATCGCCTCAAACCGTGCATCTTGGCGCCTCACAGTTTGGCGGGCAGCAACCTCCTTTGAAGAAGACCGCAGAGCCCACCTCACTGACAAAAGGCAAAGGAGGAAAAACCCAACACCCAACCCCAACCAACCAATTTTCCCCTGCAACCGCTGCAATCGTGTCTGCCTGTCCCGCATCGGACTTGTCAGCCACAAACGAGCCTGCAGCTGACGTGGACTTTTTACCCCCTCCATAAATCTTCGTCCGCGAAGCCAAGCCAAAGAGATTTATCTATTACCCTGTTGAACAAGACATTGATTTTGAGTTTCATTCTTGCTGCATGAAAATGAAACAAAGTGCAGGGACTGGAAACTTGAAACAAAACCAGAAAATGTTGGAAATACTCAACAAGTCAGACAGCGTTGATGGAAAGAGAAAGTAACAACATTTTGAGTCTGCCATCCTTCATCTGTTAAAGGGACCTGTTGCTGCCTGTCCTGCCGAGACTTTGCAGCATTTAAAAAAAAATTTTGATTCGCTGTGTAAAAAAAAACCGCTCCTTCACATAACCTCATGCTGTTTTGCTGAAAACTTTAAATGGATGTCGTTTGGTTTAATGAATGGAAGCAATTTCTCTGTCTTTTGCTGAAGAAAACCTGTATGATTTTCAAAACTGAATCTTTGCCACTTTAAATATTCTGATAAGTTAAGTTAGCCTGAAGATAAAACTGAATAATTTTATTAAGACATATAATGCCAATTTCTACGACTGCTCATAGGTTGTTATAAAATGTTTAATTTTGCTTCAATAATGAAAGTTGCTTTTTCATACTGTGAAAATATGAGATCTTGATTTTCAACAAAGATCAGTGAGCCTTGGGATGCTGTACTGCCTTGTTTTGAATTGATGGGGTGACCTTTGCTAATATCCACCCAAGAATGATCTGGCAACACATGATCATCTGTTGTTTATATTTCAGTGCTGAAGCTGTCAGAAATGGACTCCACCTTTTGTTTATTCTCACCTCCAGTTATGTTAATTCCTGTGCTCTCTCAGCCAGCCTTCCACCAAAGCTACAATTGTAAATTGTTGTTCATCAATACAGAGTAATTTCTTATCTTGTGACAAGCTAGTTTACTCTTTGCTCTGTGTTCACTGCCTACATTAATTACTGGCTCTCAATGTGGATTGATTAAAATGAAGGGGCAGAGTGGCCAGTTCACATTTTGTAAATTCTATCTTGAAGTCCCCATTAGCATTGCCTGGAACCTTTCTCTTTCTCGGACTATAAGCAGTGCTGGGCAATCCTAATAGCAAATCTTTGATGTTTTTTTACATAGATTTTTACATGATTTTTTTTCCAATCGGAAGCATCTTCCTACCTTCACAGGAATAACCAAAAGTCCATATATCCATATCACACCGCGAGTTTAGACAGAATGGCTGAAGTGCGGTATTTAAGGAGGCTGGACATCCTATCTATTTGCCCATTGTTCACAGACCACCTGCAGTTCAGTTTAGACTGCAGGCGATCCATGAAACTAACTAGGGGTGGAGTGGGTAAAATATTGGAATGGGAATGAGTCCCTCCAATCTTTTTAAATAGACTGCGCTCTGGGAAATTGGGAATAATTTATTGGAACGCAGCAGCTGTGTAAAAAAATGGCAGACTAAAGGCAATTTCATGTAATATTCTTCTTTCTTTGGCTTGGCTTCGCGGACGAAGATTTATGGAGGGGGTAAAAGTCCACGTCAGCTGCAGGCTCGTTTGTGGCTGACAAGTCCGATGCGGGACAGGCAGACACGGTTGCAGCGGCTGCAGGGGAAAATTGGTTGGTTGGGGTTGGGTGTTAGGTTTTTCCTCCTTTGCCTTTTGTCAGTGAGGTGGGCTCTGCGGTCTTCTTCAAAGGAGGTTGCTGCCCGCCGAACTGTGAGGCGCCAAGATGCACGGTTTGAGGCGATATCAGCCCACTGGCGGTGGTCAATGTGGCAGGCACCAAGAGATTTCTTTAGGCAGTCCTTGTACCTCTTCTTTGGTGCACCTCTGTCACGGTGGCCAGTGGAGAGCTCGCCATATAGCATGATCTTGGGAAGGCGATGGTCCTCCATTCTGGAGACGTGACCCACCCAGCGCAGCTGGATCTTCAGCAGCGTGGACTCAATGCTGTCGACCTCTGCCATCTCGAGTACTTCGACGTTAGGGATGAAAGCGCTCCAATGGATGTTGAGGATGGAGCGGAGACAACGCTGGTGGAAGCGTTCTAGCAGCCGTAGGTGATGCCGGTAGAGGACTCATGATTCGGAGCCGAACAGGAGTGTGGGTATGACAACGGCTCTGTATACGCTTATCTTTGTGAGGTTTTTCAGTTGGTTGTTTTCCAGACTCTTTTGTGTAGTCTTCCAAAGGCGCTATTTGCCTTGGCGAGTCTGTTGTCTATCTCGTTGTCGATCCTTGCATCTGATGAAATGGTGCAGCCGTAATATAATGTAATATTATATTACTGTTTTATTACATGACAAATAATAATCTCCCTTTCTCTATATCTGCAACTTTCTCTGGTCTTAGATTTCAGATTTATTGTCAGTGCAAACATGACATCACATACACTGAGATTCTTACCGTATTTCTGCAGGTGAAGCTGAATTACCACTTAATGATAGTACAAAAAAAACTGCACATATGGATGTAAACAAATAAAGAACAGTAAACAGATAATGAATGTAAATAAACTGACTGCAATACCGAGAGAATTTAAAAAAAATTAATAAAGTTCACAAGTAAGAGTCCTTAAATGAGTCCCAGATAAAGTTTGTTGTTGAGGAGTCTGATGGTGGAGGGGCAGCTCCTATTGCTGAACCTGGTGGGGGTGTCCCCAAAACTGACTGTGAGGCAGTTGATCAGCACACAACATGCCACACTCACTGTGCATGCCTAACTGTATAAACACACAGAAATGCTGGACGAACTCAGCCAGTCCTGCAACGTCAATAGGAGATATAAATATATTCCTGATATTTTGGGTTAGCATTTCTGTCTGTTTTTCATACAATCATAGCATTTGCAGACTTTCGTGTTTCACAGATGTCTGCCTTTTGTATATTTTTGTCTTTACTTTGCCCTGGTAAATTTACTCCTAAACCTCTTTCTCAGCCTTTCCACCTAATTTCCCCTTTATAGACCTTACTTAATTTAAAAATGCTTGTCCATAAATCTCCATTTGTTACCTGCCATCCAATTATGTCCCGCAAGGAGTGTTTGGGCGCTTCACTGTGTTTAAGTAGATACGACTCACCTCGATATAACCATGATGTGATCCAAAATTATGGTTATGACCGATGTCGTTATACTTGTCTGACTCCTTTTCTGCTTGTGGTGCTCCAGGGCGATCTTTTATCTTTCTTCTGTATGGAAATCGACATTGCCTCTGCTCGATTAATCTTCCATTTCTTCAGTGTTCCACAAATAGGCAAAAATATCTGTGAAATCTTTTTTTAAAAAAAGAGAGAAAAAGCAAACCAAAAAAGACAAACGTGGACAGAGAGGGCCCAAGAGGGAATTTAAAACAAACAAGAAGACTCCTGATAATTTTGAAGAGGAGAAATGGACAAAGAAATGATGAAGGGGCCAAGGGTGAAGAATGAAAAGTAAGGAGCAGGATGCTTGAGGAAGGTACAGGTTCCGTGAGTGCAGCATTCTAACATCATGTCCACGTTGCTCACGTGTCAATTTCTGGCTCATCAATAAATGTTTCAAGTGTTGTCAAGCTCCTGAAAATGTCTGAAATAGTGACCAGCCATCAAAGATACAATTTTTACACTCTCTTGTCTTCTGTCAAGGTGGTTTGACTCGACTATATTTAACCATCTTCTGCCCCAAAACTTTTTTTTCTGGATTGGCTAAAGGTGGAAATCAACACCCTTTGGTTTATCACAAATAGCAGAACTCTCCCAAGAAGCAGCAACAATGTTTATGATGTTGGTTAAATTCCATCAAATGTTTGCTTATAAAATAAAGAATTCAAAGGTGTGGAAATGAATGTCAACAAAGCAGGTTCTGGGGTGACATCAAATATGGCTTCAAATGGTAAGACTGATATTGTTAATTTAACAAAACAATTCTAGAAGAGCTTTGCAACCACAAGAATGTCTGCTTAGACAAGGCTGCCCTCTAGAGGGTGGCATATTTATACCACATAGTTTCACAGTCTGATTAACCCTTGAGTTGTCCAAGTAGCTGTGAGACGAGTTTGAACTTTGTCATCAGACAAATTGTGAGTTATAATTGTTATATCATATGTCTGGTGTTAAGATAACAATGAACTCAGCTTCAAGGGTTAATTATTGTGTGTAGCTGTCTGAGATACTTTTGTGACATCAGTGGCAGTGCTGGATTAAGGTATTGTGGGCCCTGTAGCATTTATTTTAAAGGGGCCCTAAATAGTGCCGGCTAGCACAAGTGCAGTGAGGGGGAAATGAAACAGCAGCGCATGAAGTGCCAGCTGGTGCATGCGCAATGAAGAGGAAGTGTGAATGCAGCACACCCCCACCGTCGAGAGATTTTCCGATGCTGACTCCACATGTCCACCTTGGTAAGTTGAAATAGTCTCAATCATTCTTAACTAAGTGATGCTAGCTTTGTCAGATCACTATAGATATATATATATATATATATATTTACTTTTTCAGTGATTACCAGGGGCGTACCTAAGAAATACTGTGCCTATAGCAAGCAATGAAATGCCCCCCCCGTTAAAATTTATTTACACATTTTGCACTTACACTGAAATTACACTTACACTAAAATTACACTTAGACTGAAATTGCCCCCTCCTTCCCTCCCCTGTTAAAACGTAATTACACATTTTGTTAAAACAAAACTTACTTGCGGCAGCTGCTGGTGGCTGGCTCAATGCGGGATCACTGGCCGTCTTCATTACCCTTAATAACCCATGCATCTGGAACCGCTCTGTGTTTCCCATTCCAGTCAGCATGGAATTTGAACCCCAGTCCTGATTGCTGCCATTTCAACAGCGCTGCACTAACTGCTCTGCTAACCATTACTTTCTGGAAGCTCCACCACCACAGAAGCTGGTCTCCAGCATGTTCAGTTCACTCCATGTGATGTCAGGTTGACAACACTGTAAACTACACATTCTTTGGGATGTGATAACCCTCCATCTGAAGTAATGAAGTATTATGCTTCAGAACTGCCGACATTTCTCGTCAAGGTATTCAAGCACCAGGCAATGATTGACAATGAGGAACATTGGCATGTACAATCTTTCCAAAAATAATGCAGAAAAACTTTTTAATCTATCACATTCCTGCCTAATCAATTCACTCTTAATCATCGCCAAAATGATACAAGGGATCATAGACAATGTTAGCAAATATCAATTGGTCTCCAATGTAACCTGTTAACTATTGCTTATCCTGGGGTTCATACAGATTCACTGTGCTTCAGATTGCACCTTAGTTGAACCATGAATGGGTTTAACACAATTATGGATCTTTGTCTGGTTATAAAGTTAATTGGGAAAAAAGTGAAATTTTACTGATAGGTGAAGGAGATTATTCAGTTTATAAGAATATTATCAATTTGAAGTGGACTGATCGAATTAAATATTTGGGTATAAATATGGATGTTGATTATCAATCTTTACATAAATTAAATTATGTACCGTTAATGAAAAAGATCAACATTGATTTGATTAAATGGAAGGATCTTCCTATAAATTTAATTGGAAGAAAATACAATTAAAATGAATATCTTTCCACGTATACAATATTTGTTTCAGTCAATTCCGTGTTTACTCAATAAGAATTTTTTCCGAGATTTAAATAAAATGGTTAGGGAATTTTTATGGAAGGGTAAATTTCCAAGAGTAGCTTTGAATAAATTAACTTGGAAATATGCATTGGGAGGAAACATGAATGGAAGAGGTAGTCCTAGACTGCCCTTGGCATTAAGACAGCATTTCACTGAGTGAGAGATATCAAGGACTCAGGGAAATGTTGGCCAATGGGAAAAAAGTTCCTCAGGACAGTGTCTGATCCAGCCATCTTTGGCTGCTTCATCCATGTCATTCTTTTGTTATCAGGTAAGAAATGGATATATTCACTGCTGACTTCACTGGTTTCAAAGCCATTCATAATTTTTCAGAATTTGAATGAACCAAAACCTGCAAGCGCCAAGGCCAAGACAATGTTCAGGCATTGACTGTTATTTGGCAAGTAATGCCAGGGAAGAACCACAAAATGACCATCTCCAACAAGTGAGAGTTGAACTACCCATACATCATATTCAATATCAAGACCATCATCAAGTTACCTATTATCTTTCTAGGACTCACCACTGACCAGAAACTCTTCTGGACCAGTCACTGAATTCTGTGCACAATAGAGCAGGTCAGAGATAGGGTATCTTGTGGGAAATACCTCTTGATATCCCAGACATTTTCTTTGTCAAAATAAAACACACAAGTTGAAGGTTCAGAGTAAATGATTAAGGACAGAGAGGAGGAGGAACTACTTTTCCCAGAAGGCGAAGTGGTCTGTGGCTGAAGAACACACAGGCGGCAGACTGTTGGTGACTCAAGGTAAGGAACCCATGCAAGTCGTGGGCTGCTCGCGACTGCGGTCAAGGGATTCACACTGGGCTGTGGACTACAGAAGACTGGCTCAAGACTAGCTTAAGGGGATACAGGTATCAGAACTGGGATGCGAGAGGGTGCCAAGAGTGCTAAAGGGTTCTTGATCATGTCAGAGGTTTGGATCTGGAGCTCAGGCTGCTGATGGTTTAGACTGGACTCTATGTTACTGCAGGGCTTACAGAATGTTGGAGGCAAATCCATGGATGCTTTGAGGGGACTCACTTTTGCTTCTCTTTCTCTGACTATAAGAGGTGCTTCAGGCAACTTCTGCCGATGGCGATCTGTCTGCCTTACAGCAGAGGAAAACAAAGTTTGTGTAATATTTCATGGTCTTTATTACATGACAAAAAAATGAATCTTTAATCTTGCCCATTGAAGCAATGGAGGCCACCTCAGTAAATATAGTTAAGAGAAGGTTGAATAAATTTTTATATAGTAGTGGAATTAAGGGATATGGGGAAAAGGCAGATAGATGGAGATGAGCCTATCATCAGATCAGCCCTGATCTCATTGAATGGTGGAGCAGACTCAACGGGCCGGATAGCCTACTCCTGCTCCAATTTTTTAATGTTCTTGTGTTCTTAGTTTGACATGTGATAAAATCCTTTCCACGTGCCTGGATGAGTGGAACTCCAACAATATTGAAGAAACTTAGCACATTCAAGACCACACAGTTTGCTTACTTGGCACAACATGAACTACATTAAATGTTCACTTCCTCCACTACATGATGAATACCAGAGAGCATCCTCTCAAAATGCACTGTGCACTGTCCCCAAAGTCACAAATTCTTCCATGTGGAAGGACGTACAGAAGCATGGGATCACTGCTGGCTGCAGGCCTCTCATGTTTGCTTGCCATCTAAATGGGAACCAGACTGTTGTAAATTTAGCTTCACTCAGTCAAACTCCTTGATGTGCTGCACCAGTAGCATTGTGGGAATACTTTCATCATTAGAACAGCCACAGTTCAAGTTTCACCATTAGAACTGCCCATTCCTGACTTCCCTTGAGTAGGTGCTCAAGGGGAGTCAAGAATAGGCAGTTATGAACACCCACATATTCCAAAAAAATTAATTGAAATAATAAAATCTTTATTTCTTCTGAATTTTTCTCCAGCTGTCCTGTTGGTATTAAGATAAAGGTTATGAGAATCCTTCTGTCATCACGTGCAAGCAAGTCTTTTATGTTCATTAAGTTGTTGTAAAATGGGAGTGGATCGACGGTGAGGTGTTTGTGATGGGTGTTTAGTCTGAGTCCGACTCAGCCCCTCGTAGCATTCAATTATAGTAGCAAACCAGAAAGTTAACCGAAAGCTTTAACACCACACTTCTGAACTTCTCTCTTGCTCCAGCAGTAATGATCAAACTTGGAGTCAAATGATGTTTAAACCTAGTGTTACTGGTCTCCACAGGTCATACAGCTTGCTGCTGAGAAAGCATGGCAGGGTGGAGGTGAAGCTACAAAATGAAGTTAATTACACAGTATATACTGTTGGTAATCTGGAGTTTGTGAGAATAGGGCACCCATTAGTCAAGTTGTACATAGAAGTTTCTGCAGCAACACGGTCCTCAATAAGATTAAGGCATTTTGATAATTCTTTTGGCTCGATTAGTGTGAGACTGTATCCATGTAGTTTTTAAAAAAACAAAAGCAATAACGCAAAAATAAATCTGTGGAAAGATATTCGGCTCTGTTATTTGCTTAAGAAATATTGCACTCGTCAAAAAGCAATCAACAATAAAATATATCTGTAATTCTCAGATTTTTGGTCCAACATCCAGTCCCATGTACAAAACCAGGAGCACAAGCAAAGTGCTGATCACAGATTTCTAGGCTGCATGCAAGTGAGGATGAAGGGTACTTATTCAACAGAGAAGGCAATTGATATTTGGCTGGTAATTCTGTGCAAATGTGGCGTGAACATTTTAGAGAAGAGCTGTAAACAGAATGTCAAATCTGAATCAAATCTGCCTGTTTAATTGAGGCATTTACACCACACACATGTCCTGGATAGTTTGCCCATCTTTGCATGTTCTCTCTTGGTGCCAAACATTTCCATGCATGTCTTTCACACATATACAATACTTACATTTGTAGATGCCAGAAAATTATTATTTTTCTTAATTCCTTTCTGGAGAGATTAAGGTTGGATGTATTTGGTTGATGCATTTAATTCATTCAATTTCACTTGCCTTCTGCAGTTACTCAAAGAGTCAGACAGAATTGTAATGAGTCAATTTTCCCTTGCAGTTAGGACTCCCAAAGAATTGCATCAGTGCTTTAATTCCTTGAATGAACTTGCTTCTTAATGTTTGCATTGTATGTCTTAATATCATTTAATAAACAAAATGCTCACAGTGATCTCCTGGGTTTGGCCAAGGTGGCCTTTCACAGATCTTGTGGTCAACGTGTATTGAAACTATTGTAACTGTCCTTGCAAGTTTATGCTTGTATCCTATTTACTCTAAAAAGGTAGCACATGATGTCAAGCATAAGAGGACTTTTTGAACTGGTGGATCATCTGTAAATGAATACGGTAGTGCCAATGGCTATTCAGGCCAATGAGGTTCAAAGTCTCATCACAGCTGAACCTTTCTGAATAAAACCTTTGGGATGACAGGGTTAGCGTAGCAGTTAGCACAGCACTACTACATCTCCAGTGATTGGGACTGAGGTTCGAATCCCATGCTCTCTGTCTGTATGTTCTCTCTCTGTCTGCATGGATTTTCCCCAGGGACACAGTTTAAAAACTTACTGGTGGTTGTACCTTAATCAGATGTAACTAGGGGGCATGGGCTTTTGGGGTGAAATAGCCGGTTACCATTCTGTATGTCTAAAATTTTTAAAAAAACAGCTATTGACAAATTTTAACAAGTTAGATACCAGAAGTCCGAGGCAAACTAATGAAAGTGCCTGGCAAGTTGTCCATATGGCACCCCTATCAAGCTTTGGTGGGCCAAAGAGAATGAGGGGACTATCAATGAATGAAATAATTTACAGGGCCTGTTTTCAGAGGTAGGGAGAAAGCTTGTGGGTACTCAGGAGATCATTGTGAACACCGAGAATTTGTGTGCAATTCACTCATTTTAATCAGCAAACAGGTTGAGGGTTTGACAAAATTTCCAGTAGTTACCTTTTGAAGTAAGAGATGGTCATTTAGCAGCGGAACCAACTCTTAAAGTTTCATTTTTTAAAAGGTTGGACTGATTTATTTTCCTCACTGGGTATTACGGATGTGAAACACCTTACTATCCCATCTAGGAATTTCCCCCTTGGCACCATAATCAGATATGGCCTGAACCTTTGTTATATTATCCAACTTGCCTGATGGATGCAATTGAAATGCATTGACAGATCAATCTTTGAGAGAAAGAGGCCATCTGGGAAGTGAATCACAAGGAAGGAAAAAGAAAGGATTTGAATTCTTCAGAAGAGAATGCAATTAAAAAAGAGTAAAAATCTTCTGTTCAATCTCAATAGCAGACATTCAATATCCCTGCAGCACTTAGAAAATACAGTTCTCCTATTCTCTTTAAACTTTAGTTAAGTTACCTTCTTGGATTCGTACCTGAAAGAGGAAGTATCAGAGCAACAAGGGTTGTATACAGAAGAGAGACTGGCAAAGTGCAATAACCATTTGGAAGAAAAACAGTAGATAATTATAAAGAAAGCACGTGTGACAGAGATAAGGACCACATCGTTAAAGCACAAGTATGTATGAATGCAGAGGTTGTCACAGATTCTGGATGATGAGGTAACAAGATATTTTACACCCAATTCAATACCTGCAAAGGATCGTCATTATTGTAAAGTAGAAAATAAAGCCGATTTTTTAAGTCAGACAAGACCAGTCAACGACTATAATGGGGATGGTGACAATTACTGATGTCAGCCCTTTTAAAGGACTAATTCCCAACTCTGTTCTTTGATTGCTGGATCAGTCAATAAATAGGTTTAAATCACATGTCTGTGGAGATGAAAATTCACATTGTATTTAGTATGAAGAGAGGAGACCAATATATGTAAAGAAGAGTAAGAGCAGAGCAGAGTGAAAAGAGTTGTGACCACCCCCCACAGACAAAAGAGTGCTAAATAAATGGGACCACAGAAATTAAAAGCAGCCCAAAACTCCAAAGGTAATCTGTATTACAGACTGATGTTGCTTTCAATGGCAAGGAATTGGGATGCCAAGGCAAGAGCAAGGAAATCAATCAAGGGCTCACAAAAAAAAACAAACAGCCATCCAGCGCTGGGAATAAGCCTTAGTGAACTTACACTAGATGTGTGACATCACTCTTGTTGATTTCAGGCACGCTGTCAAAAGAAGTGTATTGGAGGTTCCTTGTCTGACAGGCTGCCGACCATCTGTAGCAAACTGATGAAAACCACCCACTGTGGCTCCTTCACCATGAAGGTAATCACATACTGTTACAATATCTAACTTGAAGGACTACTGTTAATTCCATTATCATTTTTCTCTTTTCAAAGATTGATACTTGCTAATTAATCCATGACACGCATTTTCAATTCCCACAGAGTGCTGCTAGTGATACAATTTCAATAATATTGTACAAGAACAAAGGCATAACATTCTTGTCGGCGCTTTGGAAAGTTGACAGGAATTGAGAATTCAAATGATATGAAGCGTTTTTTTTTGTGAGTGAGCCCCATGCCTTCAGCAATATGGATTGCCAGAATTTTTTTCTCCTTAATTATTTAATTTTCAATCAACATGACGTTACAAAACAAACAAAATCAAGGAAACATTACAGATATCTACAATAAAATACCAAAACTAAACTACATTTTGATGTACGAAGAAGGAAGAATCAGCACGTTATCACAATTATCAAATTCTGTCCTATTGTTTATAAATACAAAAATGCACTCCATGCCGATCCTTAAAAGTATAAAAGAGAAAAAGAGAAAAAATAAGAGAAAGACCCTCCTTCCACAAAGGAAAAGGGAAAAAAAGAGGTAATTCTCCCATAATATTTGACTATATCATCTATTTTCCAAAAGCATTAACTACATACAGGTGAAACATTACGTGATTCAACCAGAGCTTATTTCTTCCCTTAAGGGTTAAATGTCTTGACATGGACTTCACTAGGGATACTGGAGATAGTGGTATTGGAGTTGGGAGGAGGGGAAATTCATCAAAGGTTAACCCCCGTTTATCTTAAATACGGGTTCCATATTCTTAAAAACATATTGTAACAATTTCTAAGGTTGTAAGTAATCTTCTCCAGGGGAACACAACTATGTATTTCTGACTTTCAACTATCATTCTCACTTGGGAATCAGATTTCAAAGTAATGGCTCTGCATTTCCTGACCACCGCTAAAACAAGTTTAACAAAGTTCAATTGATATTTAGACAGCCTCATTTTAGGTCTGATATTTGCTAATTTTCCCAATAAAAACAATTCTGGCACTGAGGGTGTTGAATTCTGGTATTTTGTTCCCGGAAATTCCCCAAATCTTCCCAGAAGGATCTCAACTTAGGCCATGACCGGGTCGAATTTCCTTTGAACATGATCACAATTCATGTATGTGACATAACTTTACTTTTATCCCTATTAACTTTATAGCCCAAGAAAGTCCCATAAATTTCCAGTTTAGACTGCAATTTTTGTAATGAACTTGCTAGGACTATCAGATATATATGAACATCGTCAGCAAAGATTTTATGTTCTTCTGGTTAACCCTGAAGCCTTTTGTGCCTGGATCTCATTGGAGATAGTATGTTAATGGTTCATTAGCCAGGACAAAAAGATAATGGACAACCTTGTTTACTAAATCTGGACAATGGGATCACGAATGAGATTTGGCCATTGGTGATTGCCTTTGCTTTAGGCTTATAATATAGTGCTTTAATCCAGTTAATACATATCTCTCCTGGTGCACATTTTCCCAAAACTCTAAAATAAATAGTCCCATTCCAGTCTGTCAAAACATTTCTGTGCATTTAGGGTCAGAGCGACACACAATTAATCTTTTGTTTGTGCCAGATAAATAATACTGCTACCATTGTCTGCCTCTTCTGTACAAAACCCATATATTAATTAATTTAGGCAAATATACTGCCAATTGATAAACTGTATTCAATAAGGATATCGATCTATAAGATGATAATAGAGGTACCAATAAATATTTAAATTCTTTATAAATTTGAATGGAAACCCATCTTCTCCTGGGATTTATTAACTTGCAAGGATAACAATGCTTCCCCTATCTCAACTTGATTAAAGGAACAATTTTTACCCAAGGAGAATCTCTCCCCCCCCCCCCCCCCACTTCAAAGAAAGAGATCAGATATTTTATTTGGGCTGCTTGATAATTTTTAAACTTGGGGAGCTGTAAACCTTCCATTTTATATTCAAATATTAATTTTTCCATAGAAACTATAGGCATATTATCTTTGCATAGAATGTTTCTAATATATTTATTTAATACTTAAAGCATTTTTGATATATCTAGGCAATGATTGAAAAAGATACTGTATTCTAGCAAATATATTCATTTTTGTACAATGAACTCTTCCTACTAATGTTATAGTCAATATTGTCCATCTATTTAAATCCTCTTCATTTTTAAGTAATGACAAATAATTCAATTTATATAAATTTTGAAATTTATTGTCTGTATGAACTCTGAAATATTTTAACCCATTTGTCAGCCATTTAAACTGAGTATTTCTTTGGCAAATTGCATAATCACCTCTTGCAAGAGGCATAATTTCACTCATCTTAATTTATTTCATAACTTGAAACTACTGTATTCTTCTAACTTTAAATGTCTAAACATTTAGAACTTTAAATGTATCCTTTGTAACAAATTTGCTGGTTATGTCAGATATGTCAAGGTATCATCTGCAAACATCCTTAAGTGTAATTAAAAATTGGCATAATATAAATACAGAAATGGAAATAAACAGTAATTTATCTATTAAAACTCCTTTGATTCATAACGGACTTATTCCTTGTACATTATATAATCAAATTTATGAAATTTGGTCTCACAAAAGGGTTCAGATACATTGAAGACTATTATAAGCAAGGGCAACTGATGTCACTTGAACAACTTAAGAATTAATATGGTATTCTTAATAATATGCTATTTTGCTAGTTTCAAATCAGCACATTTTAAGTGATAAGCTGCATCCAACATGCATTTACCAAAGTGTAGTGATACAGAGAACCTAATAACAAAGGGAAATACAAAGAAATCTATATTGGCAATTTATTATTTACTTCAAATAGGGATCCCTAAATCTAGACAAAGATGGGAGTCAGAATTGGGCTGATTTATGTTGAGACTGTATGACTAATACAATAAATGTAAGCTATAGACTGATACAAAACACAAAAATTAAATAAATTAAAATCATATTAATCAGATCAGGGTTTTAGATGTGCCAAAGAGGTGGGAACTTTTTTATTTTACATTCAACATGGTTTTGTGATAAAGGAGGACATTTCTGGCTGGAATTAGGACATTTTTAGAGCAAATTACAGGAGTCCATTTTCAACAAAATTCAGAATTATGTTTATTAGGTAACATTATAGAGACAAGATCTAAATTGAAATTAACTACATACTATATAGAATTTGTTAAAATTGCATTAGCAGTGGGCAGAAAATATTTTGCAGTTACTTGGAAATCTGATTCACTCCTGAATTTGGAATGACGGAGTGTGGAAATGTATAGTTGTATTCCACTTGAGAAAGTTACATATAATTTAAGGAAAAAAATGATATATTCTTACAAATTTGGTGCCTTCATCTACAAAAATAGGATTAAACTTTATTTTTTTTAATTTCTAAATGTTCTTCTTAGACTTTAAGACCTGTGTGGAACCCCATTAATGATAAAATAAATATGAATTTTAGACCAGATGGGATTTAACACTTTTAGCAGTCCATTTTCACTCTTATTCTTTCTCTTTTTTTTTCCCTATTTTAACATTTAATTTGATACTTTTATTTAATTTTCCTTTACCTTTTCTTGGGACAGCAGGGGGGTGGGGGGAATGGGATGTTGGGGTTTTAATCATCACTCATTTGATATTAAATACATTATTACATCTGTAGTTTGAAATATATTTGAATGCATGTATGGTTAAAATTTTTAAATAAAATGTTCAACAACAAATAATAGACAACAGTTTCAAAGCTTTGAGCTTTAGAACAGAGCATACGGAGGAACTGGGAGATGAAATAATTGTAGTACAATAACTTTGGAAGCTGTATTAGGACAATGGTTAGGTCCACTATAAAAGAGGACACAAGGAAGTGTTGAAAATAAGAACTCTACAATTTATTCCTAATTGCTGGATCTAAATTGATAGTTGTCAATAAATCATTCCATCATTGCACTATTTAGATCAGGAGTCAGATAATACTGAAATTGTTAATTGAGCTCAAGAATCAAAGATGACTTTGTTTCCTTCCAATTATTGCTTGTTTTACTATTTCTAGTTTTGCAGCTGGTATCAATAGATAGCGAACTCTCTGCAATGAATTGATACAGATGTAACTATTCTGTACACAGTTTCACATGCCAAAATATACAGGGGTGAAAGGTTTACATAAAGTCAGCTGACTGCAGTGACTTTTTTGGTGAAGCTAAATCATCTCTTTACAGTGATTTTCAACTTGCTATCATCGGGCAGTAGCGTTATTGAGCTGTACCAGGTTGCATTGCAGAAGATAAAGATAAAGCTGAGAGGATGATAGAAATTTTCAGGAGACAAAAAAGTAAGTGTTCAATAATGAAGACAATTATAAGACAAAACTTAAATAAGTCTGGCATTGAAATTAACCAATCAAAGGGCACGTGGCTGCATTTTGTTCATGCCTCGCTGAAAGGCTCATGCCTGAAACGTTGGTTATGTATCTTTGCTATATAAAGTACACTGTGACCTGTTGAGTTTGTCCAGCATTGTGGTTTTACTTCAATCGCATTGAGTGCAGACTTTCTTCTTTTACTATTGAAACTAACTAGATTTGCTCTGCACCTGTTGATGTACCAAATATAAATATTGAATATCAAAATTCATCTTTATGCATGATTAAGTTATCCTGAACTGTGAACACCACAAAATTAGATTTAGCCAATTCAGTTTCCAGTCAAACTTTGTTAATTCTAAAAAATTAAAACCATCATTCAATACAATTTTGTACGAGCTATGAAATTATGCTCAGAAATATCAAGTAGATTGACTGTGATTATTGAAATAAAAATGTTCTCAAGTCAACATTTATCATCAGCCCCTATAATTGCCTCTGAAACAAACAGTTGGCTGGACTATTTCACAATGAGTTTAAAAAAAACTGTTTTGGTATGGCCCAGTTTAAAAAAAAACTCATCTGAATTCACAATGCACTTTAACAACAATCCAGTGGTTGCATATATGGCACCACTGATACTATAGTATCTTTAAAATTGCAGATTAATTTTGTTGCTCTTCATCCAGTCCCTTCCCACTTACATTCAAGACTCTGCTCACGATTTCCACTTCTTTTGACAAATTCCAGTTCTCTGGTCTGCACCACCTCATTTTCACCATTGGAATGCAAATCCTGTACCATTCCTTTCCTCAACAGGAGGGCCTCAGAGCCTTCTGCTTCTTTCTTCTTTTTTTTTATTTTTAAAAAAAATTTTCACACTATGAACTACATTAACCAAATTACACACAAACATTTCCCTCTTGAATATACACAGTGTCATTTTCTCCCCTTTTACCCCTCTCCCTTCCCTCCTTCCTTCCCACCCCCTCCCAACCCATTAAACGTTCAACATATATAATACAATAAACCCATTAAACAATGTCATCACACAATGAAAATAAACAAGAAAATTGTGTCATCTACTTTTACACACTAAGTCAGTTCATTTTGTCTTCTTCCCATTCTATCATTTTAGGGGTGAAGGTCCGCAGTAGGCCCTCTCTGTTGTGTTCCATGTACGGTTCCCAAATTTGTTCAAATAATGTGACTTTATTTTTTAAATTGTATATTATTTTTTCCAATGGAATACATTTATTTATTTCTATGTACCATTGTTGTACTCTCAGGCTCTCTTCTGATTTCCAGGTTGACATTATGCATTTTTTTGCTACAGCTAAGGCTATCATAATAAATCTTTTTTGTGCTTCATCCAGTTTGAGGCCTAATTCTTTAGTTCTTATATTACTTTGAAGAAAGATCTCTGGATATTTTGGTATGTTGCTTTTTGTGATTTTATTTAATACCTGATTTAGATCTTCCCAAAACTTTTCCATTTTCACATGCCCAAATTGCATGTACTGTTGTTCCCATTTCCTTCTTACAGCGAAAACATCTACCTGATACTGTTGGGTCCCATTTACTTAACTTTTGGGGTGTGGTGTATAGCCTGTGTAGCCAATTATATTGTATCATGCGTAACCTCATGTTTATTATATTTCTCATAGTTTCGGAGCATAGCTTTTCCCATATTTCATTTTTTATCTTTATGTTTAGATCTTGTTCCCAGTTTTGTTTGGGTTTACACCTTATTTCATCATTGTCTTTCTCTTGCAGCTTGATGCACATGCTTGTTATAAATCTTTTAATTATCATTGTGTCTGTAATCACATATTCAAAGCTGCTTCCTTCTGGTAACCTCAGCCTGCTTCCCAATTTGTCCTTTAAGTAGGTTTTCAGTTGGTGGTATGCAAACATTGTACCTTGAGTTATTCCATATTTGTACTGCATTTGTTCAAAATATAATAAATTGTTTCCCAAAAAACTATTTTCTATTCTTTTAATCCCTTTTCTCTCCCATTCTCTAAAGGAAAGGTTATCTATTGTGAATGGGATTAGTTGATTTTGCGTCAATAATAATTTTGGTAGTTGGTAATTTGTTTTTTTTTCCTTTCTATGTGAATCTTCTTCCAAATGTTGAGCAAATGGTGCAGTACTGGTGAACTTCTATATTGCACCAGTTTTTCATTCCACTTGTAAATATATGTTCTGTCCTGGTCCAATCTGGTTTTTCCCTTGTTTGATAAAAATCTGATAGGTATCTTAATTGTGTTGCTCTATAATAATTCTTAAAGTTTGGTAGCTGTAAGCCCCTTTGTACCATTCTGTTAATTTATCTAGCGCTATCCTTGGTTTACCCCCTTTCCATAGGAATTTCCTTATCATTTTCTTTAGCTCATTGAAGAATTTTGCTACTAAGGGAATTGGTAACGATCGAAACAGGTATTGTATTCTTGGGAAGATATTCATTTTAATGCAATTCATCCTTCCTATCAGTGTTAGTGGTAAATCTTTCCAATGTTCTAAGTCATCTTGTAATTTCTTCATTAATGGCTGATAATTTAATTTGTATAGATGGCCTAGATTATTATCTAGTCTAATACCTAGGTATCGGATTGCTTGTGTTTGCCATTTAAATGGTGATTCTTTCTTAAACTTTGGGAAATCCGCATTATTCATTGGCATCACTTCATTTTTATTTGCGTTGATATTCAGAAGACAATTTGCTGTCTACCCCGATATTTCTCCATATTCCTTCAATTTCTTATGTAATTCTTTTATTGATAATTCTGGTTCTGTTAAATATACTATGATGTCATCTACAAATAGACTGATTTTATATTCCTTCTCTTTTATTTTTATCCCTTTTATTTTATTTTCTGTTCTTTTTAGTTAAATACAAGATATATTAAAAAAAGCTACTGAACAATAAAATGACTGGGGAGGACAGACTCCCAATAGAATTCTATAAAACATTTAAAAAGTTACTAATTCCTCCTCTCCTGGAAGTAATGAACCAGATTGAAGAAACACAAAACATGCCAGATTCATGTCAAACAGCAATAATTACAGTAATACCAAAGAGGGGGAAAGATCCACTAACACCAACATCGTATAGACCAATATCTCTACTTAACTCAGATTATAAGATAATAGCAAAACTATTAGCAAACAGATTGGCCGACTGTGTACCAAAAATAGTAAAACTAGATCAAACTGGATTTATTAAGAAAAGACTAACAATGGACAATATCTGTGTTCATTAATTTAATCCATGCAGTACAAGGAAATAAGACGCCAACAGTTGCTTTAGACACAGAGAAAGCCTTTGACAGGGTAGAATGGAATTATTTATTCAAAGTACTACAGGGGTTCAACCTACCAGAGAAATATATTAATTGGATTCTTTGGCTTGGCTTCGCGGGCGAAGATTTATGGAGGGGATAAAAAGTCCACGTCAGCTGCAGGCTCGTTTGTGGCTGACAAGTCCGATGCGGGACAGGCAGACACGATTGCAGCGGTTGCAGGGGAAAATTGGTTGGTTGGGGTTGGGTGTTGGGTTTTTCCTCCTTTGCCTTTTGTCAGTGAGGTGGGCTCTGCGGTCTTCTTCAAAGGAGGTTGCTGCCCGCCAAACTGTGAGGCGCCAAGATGCACGGTTTGAGGCGTTATCAGCCCACTGGCGGTGGTCAATGTGGCAGGCACCAAGAGATTTCTTTAGGCAGTCCTTGTACCCTTTCTTTGGTGCACCTCTGTCACGGTGGCCAGTGGAGAGCTCGCCATATAACACGATCTTGGGAAGGCGATGGTCCTCCATTCTGGAGACGTGACCCATCCAGCGCAACTGGATCTTCAGCAGCGTGAACTCGATGCTGTCGACCTCTGCCATCTCGAGTACTTCGACGTTAGGGATGTAAGCGCTCCAATGGATGTTGAGGATGGAGCGGAGACAACGCTGGTGGAAGCGTTCTAGGAGCCGTAGGTGATGTCGGTAGAGGACCCATGATTCGGAGCCGAACAGGAGTGTGCCCCAATCCGGGCAGAGAGTGGGAGGCGGCGGCCCCAGTCCAGGCACAGGGTGAGCTGCGGCGGCCTCGGCCCCGGTCCGGGCAGTATGGACCGACCTAGGAGGGGAGGCAGGCCCCTCCAGCCCGGGTAAGAAACCTGCATAGGAGAAGGCCACTCCGATATAAAACCTACGACCCAAGGACCTCGCTGCCACGTTCCAGCTTGCTTGGCCACGGCACACGAACCATGGGTGTAAAGGGTGGGGCCAGTACTGCGCGCACTGCACTCCACCTAAAAGCTCCTTTGCGCAGGCCCGAGGACAGGTCCACGTCCTCCCCCTCCACGTCCTCCCCCTCCACGTCCTCCCCCTCCACGTCCTCCCCCTCCACGTCCTCCCCCTCCACGTCCTCCCCCTCCACGTCCTCCCCCTCCACGTCCTCCCCCTCCACGTCCTCCCCCTCCACGTCCTCCCCCTCCACGTCCTCCCCCTCCACGTCCTCCCCCTCCACGTCCTCCCCCTCCACGTCCTCCCCCTCCACGTCCTCCCCCTCCACGTCCTCCCCCTCCACGTCCTCCCCCTCCACGTCCTCCCCCTCCACGTCCTCCCCCTCCACGTCCTCCCCCTCCACGTCCTCCCCCTCCACGTCCTCCCCCTCCACGTCCTCCCCCTCCACGTCCTCCCCCTCCACGTCCTCCCCCTCCACGTCCTCCCCCTCAAAAGATGTCATACCCACACTCTTAATTGGATTAAAGCATTATATAATGGACCATTGGCAAAGGTGACAGTAAATGGATATATAATCGAATCAATTTAAATTAAGCAGATCAACTAGGCAGGGATGTCCATTATCTCCCTTACTGTTTGCTTTACCTCTGCTTCTTTCTTGAATGCAGAACCATTCACTCTCCATCAACTAACATTCTCCTCTGCTTGATGGAACTTGTCTTCAACTTTAATAATTTGTTCTTTGACTGTTGCCATTTCCTCCAGATCCAGGGCACATATGCAGGCCCTGGCTATGCCTGCCTTTTTGTTGGGTGTGTAAAACAGTCCCTGTTCTGCTCAGTTACCATTCTGGAACTCTTTCTCCTTTACTTCAATGACTGCATTGATAGTTCAATAATTTCATTTCCAACTTTCACCTGGATTGTATCTGATGCCACTTTTCACTTCCTTGATTTTTTTTTTGTCTCCATCTCAGGGGACAAACAATCCAGTGATTGCTATTATCAACCCATTAACTTTCACAGCTACCTGGATTATCCAGCTTCCCCCGGTCCCTTGTAAGAATGCCATTTCTTTCTCTTAATTCCTCCACCTCCGCTGCATCTGTTCCCAGGATGAGATCTTGTCTCCAAATCATCCAAAGTTATCTTTCTTTGATAAATGAGGATTTTCACTCACCATCATCAGTGAAACCCACATCTCTATCTCCTCTACTTCTCATATTTCTGCCCCACCCCTCCCCATCCCAGGCAGATTAAGGACAGAGGCCCCTTAGTCTGACTTTCCACCCCACCAGCCTCCACAGATGACAAATTATCCTCTGATACCTCTGTCAACTTCAATGCCACCTCACCACCAGCCACATCTACCCCTCTCCACCCTTGTCTGCTTTTCACTGGGTTGTCTTTCTGAGACTCCCTTGACTGATGTTTCCTCACTACTCACCTCCCTTCCTCATTAGGCCTTTTGGACTATAAAACAAGAATATTCATAATTGTCCCTGCATCCTAGGGCACAAACAGACCTTTCAGGTCAGATGAGCTTTTCATGCACCTCATCCAATGTAATCTACTGGATTCATTGTACTTAGAGCGGTCTACATTGATGATACAAAATGCAGATTGGGAGACCTTATCGCTGAACACCTATGCTCAGTTCATGGCTCCAAACTCAAGTTTCCTGTAGCCAACCATGTTAATTCCCAACCATTGGGACGCTGACATCTGTATTGACAAGGTGAGGATGGATGTGGACAATGAGGAGCAACATACCATATTCCCATTGGACAGTCTTAAACCTAGCATGAACACTGATTTTTTTTTCCCCCCCGAATTTTAGCTATCCCAGCTCCATATGATTCTGTTTTTCTTACCAACTCCCGTACTCTGTCTTCTTTCTAACTTTTCTTCTCTTCCCCCCCTCCCCCCACCACACCAGTGATCTCTCCACCTCTCACATCTTCTGTCCAATACTCTGTCACTTTGGCCCTCATCCAACTTTAAAAAAAAAACCTAATTTGCGATAAAGGGTCCTGGCCAAAAACATTGACTATTCCTACCCTTGGATGCTGTCTGACTCAGAGTTCCTCTAGTATATCATTGTTTGTTCAAGATTGCAGCATCTACCATCTTTATGTTCCTCTGTTTAATGTTGTTTTCTTTAATCAGGATCTTCACTCAAATAATCTATTATCCTGCTCTAATCAGCACATATTTAGGATTTTAATTATAAATACAACTGCAGCAGTCATTAGACAATTGCACATCCACGAGATACTGCAGCAAGTCAATTTGAATGCAACTTCCCCCACAAAAGAAATAAAATGAACCCTCTGATTTGACTGGGTTAATCACATAACGAGTGATGAACAAAATAGATATTTTCTTCTTACAAATAATTCCGTGGAATCTTTTTGAGTTCCAGATTTGATATATCTGTTAAAAGAGAGTGCATGCAATTATGATCTTCTCTTTTCATGTTCATACAAGTTTTTACCCACATTTTTTGCTGCAATTCAGAATAGGGTTCAAAACCCAACAGCAAAACCAGAGTTGAGAGTTGAAAAATAATGTTGAAAATATGATATTGCAAAATGACTAAAAAACTTGCTTTGCTATTTCTTTGGGACCATCTTCATTTGATATTCATCAGGGGCAGGATGTGAATCAGTGTTAATTTAGTAAAATTTAGTAGGGTGCCACAGTTAGCGCAATGCTGTTACAGCATCAGGCATTGGGACTAGGATTCAAATCCCTTGCTGTCTGTAAGGAGTTTGTACACTCTCCTGTCATTTCTGTGTGGGTTTCCCCCAAGGGCTCCAGTTTCCTCCCACCATTTAAAGTGTACGAGGATCGTAGGTCAATAGGGTGGTACAGGCCCGAGGGCCGAAAAGGCCTGTTCTCGTGTTGTATGTCTGTATATCCAAATTAAAATTTTAATTTAAAAGAACTTATTGATGCATAGACCAGTGCTACATTGCATAGGCTCCTTAACCCACACGTTTGAACATCATGACTTCCTTACTTTTCCCTCAATGTTCAGCTCGCTGAGGACAATACAACTTCTTGACCACCCTCTATAATTGTGTGGCTACTTCTAAAAATCTAAGGACCTGATCCCCATCATCCACATGAACATTGATGCTTTTGAGAGTTCTGTCATTAATTGTATACAGTTCCATTGCATTTGACCTCTCAAACTGAAACACCTCACACTTGTCCAGATTAAACTCCATCTGCCATTTCTATAATTAATCTGTATTTTGTAGTCTTTGATAGCTAGCTCTCTACTCTGTCCACACCTTCACCAGTCTTTTGGCATCAAACTTACTAAACCACCCATGTACTTCTTCATCCAAGTCTTTCATGTATATCACAAATGACAGGGTTCCTAACATCACTCTCTATAGAACACCAGCAGACATGGGTCTTGAACCAGAATAACACCTTCTCCGCTACCCTCTATTTTCTAGCTGATTCTGAATACAAACTAATGATTCACCATAGATCCCATACATCTGTACCTTCTGGATCAGCATACATTTGTCAAGTGCCTCTCTAAGATTCACATAGACAACAACCACTGACCTACCCTTCTCAACTACCTTTATCATAACATTAAAAAAACCAATCTAATTTGTAAGATTGGATCTGTCCCATGCATTGCCATGCTGACTGTCCAAAATGCTTTTTCAAATGTTCAAAAGTATTCTCTGTGTGAGCTTCCAGACCACGGTCGTGAAGTTCACCTGTTTACTATTTCCTGGATTATTCTTATTTCCCTTGAACAAAGGAATGACATTGGCCACTCTCCAGCCAACATTCTTTTAAAATGTTCCAAGATCCTGTGTACTTGTTGCAACTTTTATTAGTCTTACAGTTTTTTGATCACGTTTGAAAAGTCATTTTACGTTTCGAAAACTTGTTGAATTCATATGTTCTTGAATACATCCGAGGCAAATGGCAGTGAACGCTCTAAATACCCTTTGAAATAATTGGCTAGTAAAGTACATCAAAATGCTCCAAGAAAGGTGAAAATATTCATTAGAACTGTATTTCATGTCACTTTAGAGCAGGGGTTCCCAACCTTTTTGTTCCTCTGTACCCCTTGGCATTTTTATAGGTTCCCGTGTACCCCCAAAAATTAACGATAAATAAAAACCACAACATTGTGCAATCTGACTGCAGATTACAACACCATGTATTGTACAATAGTAGTCATTCTCTCAGACCCAATGTATTCCCTGAAAAGTGCAAATGTACCACTGGGGGTACATGTACCCCAGGTTGGGAACCCCTGCTTTAGAGGAACGCACATGAAGGTGGACAAGAAAAGTATCTGGCTAACAGTATTATGAGTGACCTTTTTATAAGAATAATTAACAGCCTGGCAAAGGCTGATTAACAACTGAATGACTTTATTCAAGGAGTCATTGATCAGGATAAGGTCTGAAAATCCAGGACAAATTGGTGCTCTGCAGATATCAGCTGGTATGAGAATCTGAAAACCATCACTGAGTTACAAATGGCCACTTCTCTACATAGATTGAGGGAGAGAAAGGAATCAGATTTAGGCAATGTAATCAATCCATAATGCTGGTCAGATCTATGTGTAGATAACATGACTACCTTGATTAATTCTCGACATAGACTAATTCATTATAATTTTCTGCATCAATTACATCTTGCACCTAAAAAGATACATAAAAAACAAACCAGAAATTTTTGATAGGTGTTTTAGGTGTGGTATAGATGTTGATACCTTTTTACATTCCACTTGATTATGCACAAAATTTAGACCCTTTTGGATAGAATTGGGGCAGTGTTGACAAAAATTTGGGGGTGAACTCCCTCTAGGCCTGGAATTGTTTCTTCTGGGAAATTTGGCTGTTATAAAAGTTAACTTCTCCAAAAGTAAATCTAACTTTATTAAAATTGTGTTGTCAATACCCAGGAAATGGATAGTGATAACATGGAAATCTGTTGCCCTACTTCACATTGATTGTTAGAACATGAAAGTGCAAAGTCGTTTTCCCCTTGAGAAAATTACTTATAGTCTTAGGAATAGAAATAGTATATTCATATAAATTTGGCCACCTTGTATACATTACATAAATGCCCAAATTGTACAATTTATTTTGATAATTGTCAATTAGTATACACCTCATTAGAAATTTAACACTTTAAAAATGATTTGACCCTGAAATGTCAAACCTTGCTCCGTTGGTTTTTCTTTCCTATTCTCTTTCTTTTTTCTCTATTTCCTGCTGTCTTTCCCCTTTTCTTTCAAGAATGGGGAGGGGGCACTGGGAGACGAGGGATTCTCCTTTTTATTTTTTTGGATCTTATGAATGTTTTTCTATGACTTTATGTTCAATGTATTATTGTTATTATATTAATTGAGACAAATATTCTGTATTTTCTTCAACCTTAAATAAAATATTCAAAAAATGTCCATTTCTGGATTTTAGGCTATGATTACTTTAGGGTCATCAACAGTGACTCACTAGTCCATCAGTTATGCTTGCTAAAGTACACATAATCAATTGAGCGAATGGAATGGCAATGGATGGTCTCCATTTTTGGAATGGGGAGGGGTTGAAGAAGATGAGAAACATGGGATAAATTGGATACCACTCAAAATGATGCGAGTTGAGAGACTATTGTGGAATACCAGTAAAAGCCTTTGTGCTGCCTGGTCCTTATAATTATATTATCAAGCCATTAACAACTGTGCTGTTACAATATCAGACCATAGCCTCATGTACTGCCAAATTGAGGACAATTGGAGGAACAATTTTGTCTCAGCAATCTCCAACCATAAAGCATCAGAATTGCCCTCCAATTTCTGTAAACCCCCTCCCCCGGTCTATTTCTTTCCCATCCTCCAACTCCCCAGCCCCTTGTCTTTCTTCTTCAATTGGAGAGCCACCCTTCTTGGCTCTCTGCCCCCATCACCTTGGCATTTTTTTTCCTTCTACCTTCCCACCTCTCTGTACCTATTACCTCTAGCCTGTTAGCCTGCACTCTTACTTCCCCTTCCTCTCTCTCCTCCTCCACCCTTTTTTTTTCACGTATCTACCAGTTTTGCCAGATTACTGACAAAGGGCTCAGGCCTGAAACATTGACTGTCTTTTACTTCACATGGATGCTTTGAGACTTGCTGAGTATCTCCAGCACTCTTTGTGTACTGTGTCTACATTGGCAGGAGCTCCACACAAGAGGTCAATTTTGTCAAAAAGCCACAGCGAGTTAAAGCCAACACATACTGCAAAACCAGCCCATGAGAGCTAGATTCAATCTTGGAACTGGGAGAGATACTGTAAATGTGACTTGAACAATAAGCCAAAGCATAGCAGGAGATCAAGGCAGGCTTTAGGTTCTTCCGAGATCATACTGAAATGTCAGGCAAGGAGATGAACAGGAGATATCCACGGGTAATCATTGTGAAAGCAGCTTTGAGATAGCCCAAGCAAGCAAAGAATCAATGGTCAGGATGCAGTGTTCTTTCAAAGTCAATGACCAAACCTCAGGCAGATAATTTAAAAAAAGTTTCAAGGATAATCTCATAGCTTCCCATTGCTTTCTGGTAATTTATGACCCCCGAGAACACTTGTTGGAGAAGGAGTATTTCCAATAGTATTGAGGACCTTCAGCACACAGTACATCAGCTTAAAAGGTGGAAGGAGAGAAGTCACCTGCCTGCTCTGCTGAGCATCATCTGCCCTCTGTTGAAGAATCTGCAGTTCTTACACTGACTGTATAGATTCTGAGTGATTGATGACATCAGAGTCCTTTCGACCGGCTCAATGGTGTCTTTCCCATCTGCTGATTACAGATGTGAGTGATGCTGCAGTATATGCACAAGGTTTACAAAATATGGCTTACTCGCAAAAACAATGTTAGAGACTGTGATGAGTGAGAAAACAGATTTGATGGGTCTCAAAAGCAACGACTCTGAGTGCAGATTTTATTTAGAAAATGGATGTGGAAAAATAGTAATAGAGATTAAATATATACACATTCATGCAGTTTATAGCGAGCATGGGAAGCGGAAGCAGCAACGAGACACATATGCACATAATTTATAGACAAACACGAGAAAATTGCAGCGGGGAAAATATGCACACCCACACATACAAAGCAAACTGGATACATACAACAATCAAGGAAAAGCCAATACAATATAACCCCCCTTTGACTCCGTGCAGGCCTTTAACAGTGCACATCTTACTAACAATTTTCCAGCGCCATTCCACAGTTCTATGCCTGGAGTGAGCAAAATGACTCCAAGATGGCAAAGAGAAAGAAGCGAGTACACGTGGTGCCCTTTATAGTGCTGGAAGGCTGTGTGTGTGTGTGTGTGTGTGTGTGTGTGTGTGTGTGTGTGTGTGTGTGTGTGTGTGTGTGTGTGTGTGTGTGTGTGTGTGTGTGTGTGTGTGTGGGGGGGGGGGGTGGGGGTGTGTGTGTGTGTGTGTGTGGGGGGGGGAGGGCCCAGCACAGGTAATTTACAGGGTTAGAATGGCTCGGAGCCAGCAAGGTTAAGATGATTAGGAAGGCTAATGGCCCAAGGCCAAGTACAAAGGAATTTATATTAGCCAATAGCAAGACGTGCACTAATGGGTAGAGTTGGCCCAAACTATAATTGGCAGGTGGTGTGTCTTAGAACATAAGAACAAAAGAGATAGGAGAAGTAGTAGGCGAGCCGGCCCATCGAGCCTGCTCAGCCATTTAATAAGATCATGGCTGATCTGATCATCGACTCAACTCCACCTACCTGCATTTTCCCTTTATCCCTCAATTCTTTTTTTTATATAAAAATCTATCTGAACTGGAAAAAAACCCAGAACCTTAAATATGTTTAATGAAGTAGCCTCAACCACTTCCCTGGGTAGAGAATTCCACAGACTCACTACTCTCATCTCCGTCTTAAATTTGCTTCCCTGAATCTTGAGGCTGTGTCTCCTAGTTCTGGTCTCAAAGCCAGTGAAAACAATTTTCCTACTTCTTTCTTATCTTTCATAATTTTACATGTTTCTATGAGATCACCTCTCATTCTTCTGAATTTGAGTGAGTATAATCCCAGATGATTTAGTCTCTCCTCGTAGGGCAATCTCCTCATCTTCGGGATTAACCTCGTGAACCTCCTCTGGACTGCCTCCAAAGCCAGCATATCCTTTCTCAAGTATGGACACCAGAACTGCATACAGTACTCCAGGTGAAGCCTCAACAGTTCCCTTCCTCCAGCAATGAAGGTCAACATTCCATTTGCCTTCTTAATAACCTGTTGTACCTGCAACCCAACTTTTTGCGATACATGCACCAGCACTCCCAAGTCCTTCTGCATTACAGTATGCTGCAGTTTTTCACCATTTAAATAATAATCTGCTCTTCTATTTTTCCTACCAAAGTGGATGACCTCGCATTTACTAACATTGTATTCCATCTGCCCACTCACCTCACTTAACTATATCCTTCTGCAGCCTCCCCACATCCTCGCTACAATTTGCTTTTCCACTCCATTTAGTATCATCTGCAAACTTGGCTACACTACACTCTATCCCCTCTTCCAAATCATCATTGTAAATGGTGAGCAGCTGTGGGCCCAGCACCAATCCCTGCGACACCTCACTTATCACTGTCTGCCAATCACAAAAACACCCATTAATCCCAACTCTCTACCTTCTGTCAGTTAATCAATCTATGCCAATATACTTCCCCCAACTCTATTCATCTGTATCTTATTGATGTCTCATGTGGCACCTTATCAAACACCTTTTGGAAATCCAAATATACTACATCAACCTGTTCCCCTATCTACTGTACCCATTATATCCTCAAAGTACTCCAGCAAGTTTGTCAAACAAGACCTGCCCTTTCTGAATCCATGCTGCATCTGCCTGATAGGACTCCTTTGTTCTAAATGTCTCGTTCTTTCATCCTTAATGACAGCTTCAAGCATTTTCCAGACTACAGACGTGCTAACTGGCTGATAGTTATGAGTCTTCTGCCTACATCCCTTTCTAAAAAGAGACATGACATTTGCTGTCTTCCAATCTGCTGGGACTTGCCCAGAATCCAGAGAAATTTGGTAAATGACTACCAACACATCAACTGTATCTCCTGCCATTTCCCTCAATACCATTGGATGCATCCCATTAGGACCAGGGGATTTGTCCATCTTCAGTCCCATTAGTTTGCACATTATTATCTCTTTTGCAACAATTATTTTATCAACACCCTCACCTCCATTTGCATCCCTATGTTACCTGCTATTTTTTTTAATATTTTGTGCTTATTTACCTTCATAATCCTTCTTCCCTTATTTCTCATTTAGTTCTCCTTTGATGCCTTATAAATTTTTCCCAATCCTTCAGTTTCCCATGACTCTTGGCTACTTTGTACACATGAGCTTTTAATTTTATACCTTCCTTTATGTCCATAGTTAACCAAGACTGACTCTTCTCTCTCTTACTGCCGTTATTTAAACTGGGAATATATTTTTGTTGCGCACTGTGAAAAATCTCTTTGAAAGTCTTCCACAGTTCCTCAACTGTTCTGCCAACTAGCCTATGCTCCCAGTCTACACTGATCAATTCTTCCCTCATCCTGTTGTAGTCACCCCTGTTCAAGCATAATACACTAGTTTTAGATCTAACTATTGCACCCTCCATCAGTATGAGAAATTCAATCATACTATAATCGCTTTTTCCAAGAGGGTCCCTAACTTCTAGATTGTTAATTTTACCCATCTCATTGCACAATGCAAGATCTCAAATAACATTCTCCCTTGTTGGTTCCTTAACATGCTGCTCAAGAAAGCGATCATAGTTGCATTCTATGAAGTCATCCTCCCTCAACCAACTTGATTTTCCCAGTCTTCCAACCAGTCAGTGGGCAGTGCTGTCACGTGACCCTTCACAATACAGAGTTAAGCAATTTCAATTTTTTTTTTTCAGTATTTTAAACACTGGAGATTATATATTTTTGAGAGAAAATTTAAGAAGATTTTCATGACTGAATTTTCATGATGATGTGGAACAATGTAAAGAAAAGATGGGTCAGATGGAGAGTTCATTTACTGGTTGGTAAATTCAGAGAAATTATTTATTGAAGAAAATTGATGCATTGGGGAATCAAAGTTGAAAGAATAATGTTAAAATTGTTGTTCTTCCAGATGATTTTGAGGGTCCAGACCTGGTTCAATTTTTCCAGAAGTGGATTCCTGAAGTTTTTGGGGAAAGAATATTTTCAACATGGTTTGGAATTGGATAGAGCTCAAAGGGCAATAAGGAGGAAACCTCTTCCAGGTCAAACTCCACACTTTATCCTGATTAGATGTTTATGCTGTCAAGGGGATCTTTACATAAATCAATACTTTCAGCTGATTTTAAGCCACATTTATTTTAAATCTTGAAATGCTTTTTACCATTCTTTATTACAAATTGGAATGATTTTGTATTCTGCAGAGGAAAGCAATAGCTAAAGTTGGAGAGTTCAATTCAATTTTTCCAATTAAAATACTGAATTATTTTTATAAGATAAACAACAATGAAACATTAAGATGGATATGTGTTATCCTTTGTTGGGCATTTGGCTCTGTGGAGTTTCTGGAATAAATATGTCTTGGTTTTCAAATATTAATATTTTTTTTTAATTAAAATATTTTTAACATGAACCCATTTCCAACATTAAACAATTACTACACTTTAAGAGTACTTCAATGGCAAGTCAAAAGATATGAAACATCCTGCTGTCATGGAAAAAGTTTAATGAATAAAAATCTCTCTTTCTAATTGCACAGAGAGCATTGCTAAATGACACAGTGATTACAAGCACAAGGGACTAAATATCATTGAGAAATTTTGGGACACACAACATTGTCAAAGTTCCACCACTCTACTTCCATCTCGATCTCACTGACATGATATAATCTCTTCCTCAAATTGAAAAGTAGATCAGGTCTTAGCATAACATTTATTTTGATGAGCAAATTTAAAATGCACAGTGTAATTTTAAGAGAAAATGCTTTGCTCCTTTTTAATTGAACTTAAACAGGAGAACATAGCGTGGTAGAAAACTTCCTTGTGCAATGATGACCTTGTTCCTTGATTTTACTCACTGTAACATTAAGTGTGTTCACATTCTTGCCTGCTCCTTTCCACTGCCAAGAATATAGAAACGTATAAAATCTGTCCACTGGTAAATGCCAACTATTTATGAATTAATTGTTCACAAAGACCAAAAAAGCATTCCTGACAAGATGTTTATTGAATTAATTTTACCTGTTTAAAAAAGTGTAGAAAGATAAACTTATATTGAACGTAGGCAGATGTAAAATCTTTAATTTGGGATTGAGTGAATGAACATTTCAAAACACATTCACTGGTTATCAGAGATAGCTAACAAGGCCCTTTTAAAGTGTTACTTACATTTTTAAAAAGGAATGGAGTAGATGTAGTTAATGTGGATTTTCAGAAGTCATCTGAAAAAGTTTTATATAATGTTTTTAAACTTACTACATGGAGAGAATTTTGTTTGATGGGCAAAATATAAAATGTTTCAGCAGTCATTATTTTAAAGAGTTGTCTTACGAGCCCAGAGGACCCCAAAACCCAGCAGCAGCAATAGATATTAACCAAGACAAATGGTTACTTAAACTAAAGTTGCTTTTAATTATCTTTAACCATGAAAACAGGATCAAACTCTAACTTATGTGACAGGGTATACTCACACCCACAGAGACAGAGAGACAGAGAGACAGAGAGACAGAGAGACAGAGAGACAGGGAGACAGGGAGACAGAGAGACAGAGAGACAGAGAGACAGAGAGACAGAGAGACAGAGAGACAGAGAGAGATTTTTGGGAGATAAATTGAGAAAGGTCTGTTAGAGTAGGTCACATACAAACACTTTACAACAGATCTTATTTAAAATACTGGAGCTCTGCTCCATGGTAGACACATCGGCTCCAGAGCTTTTGTAAGAGCTTTGAAGAGTGTTCAAGAGACTTCTCTAATGGATTGTTGTTTACAAAAGGCAACAGATGAAAGAACATGTCAGAGCCACTGCTGTCTGGAAGAGAACTTGCTGATCTGAGAGTGTCATGAGGTTTTGCAAGTAGAGAGACAGATAGAGAATGTGAGAGAGACACAGAGATCACTTGTACAGTGTTACAGCCAGAAGAAGTAGCTAGGACTGGACAGGACAAGCTGGCAAGCTTATAGAAAGCCCAGTTGTAAGACAACCTGGTCAAACCCATTGTGGTTCATACAAGAGGAGGACTGGCTGTCTAATGTTTCACTTGGAATAAGAGAAAAAAAAGAACTCTGTTGTGACCTGAAAGAAAGAGATTATCATCTGGAGAACCCCGAAGGGACAAGTTTCATCATCAAGTCACTGAAGTGGCTGATTAAAAAGGAACAACAAATCTGTCTCTGAAAACAAGAATTCCTGAGTGGTAACCATTTACCTTTCAAGCACAAAAGCCTGGTGAACTTTATAAATGTTAAAATCTATACACAGTATAAGAATTGCCTGCAACCATGGAACTTGGAGGAATGAGAAGCGAGATTGGACTGTAAACCAAAGAACTTTTCTGAAGTTACATACACATTACATATACATGTGCTTAGAATTAGAAGGGGGGTTAAGTTAATAGTAATAAGTGTTATGAGCCCAGAGGACCCCAAAACCCAGCAGCAATAGATATTCACCAAGACAAATGGTTACTTACACAAAAGTTGTTTTTAATTATGTTTAAACATTAAAATAGAATCAAACTTTAACTTATCTCTATTGACTTACTTAACCTAACTTAACCAGGTGATAGAAGTTGATCCAAACTATGAAGGGAATTAAATGTACTCAGAATAGTTTTATTTCTGTAACTTAAAATATTAAAGAGATAATTAAAAAAAAATAATTTCACTACAACTATTGTAACATTTCTTTTAACATCACAATCTGAGAACATTTTGAAAAATACAGGAAACAGTTCTGAAGCTCCCAATTCAAATTTAAAACTGAGAGAACTTCAGTCAAGGAATGTGCATCAACAACCATGAAAACACCTGAGAGCCAGGATAAGGTCTTGGCTCAATTTGATCAGCGGTCTTTCCTGCCATGGAGAACCTCTTGCATATAGAATAATCTAAAATTGTAGGACTTTTGAGCAAAAAGCAGGAAGGTAGTCAGGGAGCTTGAATGCATATACCACAGACTTCCCAAACTTGCAACCACTTTAATAAGTTGATTTAAAAAAAACCCTGCTCAGTTTCATTGCAATATATAAATATGCTGCAGAAACTCAGCAGGTCACACAGCAGCTAAAGAATGTAAGGTCCTACCAATGTTTCAGAATCTTTGTCAGGAATGTAAAGGTTAAAAACTTGTTTTTGATTCTTAGTTAATTTTGTGCCTATCTCTTTTAGAAAGACTATTGTTTGTAGTGTTACCATAGAGACTATGATGTAATAATGGTGCAGACTAAGAGCTTGCATCTCATTCTTCAACGGACCATGAAGGAGACATAAGCTCGAGATATTTTCTTTGAATTCATCTTATTTCTCTTGTATCTCTCTTTAAAGATGAATATCATTATGTCTTTAAATATAGCCGAATGTTTTGCTTATTCATTGCTATGAAAATCTCAATAGGAAGTTACGTAAAATGTTTACCTGTTTTATCAATGAATTAACACTACATAAAGCTGCACCTACAAAGTTTGGTTTATTGGATTAATAAGATAGTAATTTGGAATATCGTCCTTGCATTTCCTTAAAGATGACATGCTTTGAAATTAGTATATATTAGAACCTAGAAAGTGTCATTTATAGGGTATATGCAAAATCAGACAAGAACCTGAATAAAAATGTGAGGAGCGTGGAGAGCAGGGAGGGGTAGATGTACAGGCTAACAGCTTTGAGGATATAGGCAGATATAATTTCAGGTCAAAGTTTCTCCAGGCTGTTTGTGTATTGCACTGGACCCCAGCCTCTACAGACTTTCTTAATTGCTCAGTTCCATTATTAATTTTGAAATTTTCTATTCCAATTTTCTTCTATGTTCTTTGCTATAATAGTATATTGATTGTTGCAATAATCCTCTCACTTTAGGATTATATATACATATTAGAGGCAAACTTCAAGAATAAAACTTTACACTCTCATTTTATAATACTCAAACTGTGTATTTCTCCAATTGGGAGAAAAGTGTGAAATACAAAAAAAAAAGAGAAAATTAACTGACTGTAGGGTATAATGATCAAAATAACCATAACTGTATTTCTTTTTAGTATTTTGATTACACACTCTTTAACAGTTTTGCACATTCCATTACTTGCAATGCTCAACGAGGCTATCATTTTCATAATTATATTGTGAGATGAATGTGCTATCAGGTCAAAAAACTAAACTCATTAAACCACTGTTGACTTGATCAGGCCAGACTGTACGTTTAGTTGGTTCAGTCTTGTGCAATTATGGAGAGCTCTCTATTTTTAAAAAAATTAAGCTTTCTTGTGATTGTTCTTTGATATTGCTATCGCACATCTGATTTGTCAGTCCAAACATGCCCGGGCATGCACTCAGTGCAGGTGCTCTGCAAATATGTTCTTAGATCTGAGCATGCTTAGTCAAGATAGATGCAGACAGGCTATAAAAGCAGCTCACATACACAGATGCTGTGCATTACATTGATTATAGATTGAACCATGTTGATGTACATGTTCTTCAGGTAATAGCATAGTGAGTGTACTTAACAATAGCATTTATTGTCTTCAGGTAGATTCAATACAGCAGAAATGTCTCATCAATGTCGCAACGGCTGCAATACATTCCATTACATTTGTGGCGAGTATACGCTTAATGCTAAATTCAATAAAAGTTAATTTAATATTTTTTCAATTTCCTATGTGAAACAGAAAACTGAAATTATCTTTGTGTTCAACTCAATGCCTATCATAATCCCTTTTACTTCAGGAAGCAAATTTTTTGAAAAAAGTTATCCAATCTAAGTTGGATTATTTTGAAGGAGGTGTGCAAGGCACAATATAAATGAAAGCCTCTTTTGTTATCAAAACATTTTACAGTTGGATTCCATCATGATAGATTGTCAAATTGATTTGAGATAATCTCAAATGGCATTTCCAGCAATGTTCAATGTATATGCTGCAATGAGAATAGCTTGTCTTTTGCTAGTCTTTGTTTCAGAAATCCTGCAGCATTTTGATATTCGGCTGACATGTTGTTCAGAGAAAGAAATGGTGATGACAGTGGAGGGAGCTGTCATAAGAAACTAAAGCTGTGATGCAAAGTTGAGGCACTCCAGAAAAGGCAGCAGTGTACACCGAAATGCAACCATTTTGCCACCTCATCATTTGCAATCACAGGTACATACCACAATTTTACACATCAAGGTTGGATTAAGTCTGAAAAACATTATTTTTGGTCTAATTTTAACAAATCAAACCATAATAATAATTCTTACTTCACAAAGCTGCATTACAAGATTGTTTGCATCTCAAAACTGGTCCCAATAGTTCTGTTTGACACTTATTGAATAACATCATTTGATATTGCAAATGCCTTGCAGAGAAGGTGTAATTGTTGGAGAATGATTAGTTTTTATAAAGTCTACAAAGCTAAAGATCTTTATTCTGTGGAGGTTAAGACAAGATAAATCAAGGTGGAATATTTTGGTAGTTTTGGCTACCAACCCACTTTAAAGTAATAGTATGAAAGCAGATGTGATGCATTAATTTATCAAGTATGATAACCATTAAAATAAGGTTACAAACACAGAACAAAAGTATCAAAGCGGTAAATATATTTCTGATATCATTAACTTGTATTCACTGGTAGTCTCTGTAATAATTTCATTCAATTTAAGCTTAACAAATAAATAGTAATTTGCACTTCCTGAATCTCTATAGAAAATTAAAACAAATGTTCTTCTGAGGTGTTTCACAATTTTTGTAAAAGTAATGCTTCATTGGATTTGAACATTTTAGAGCACGATGTATTACTACATATCGCTAAAATATGACAAGGTTACGGCTCTTGGTCAACTTTGAAGGCTTTATAAAAGTTATTGTTTGTTTCCATCTGGATTTGTTTTGTCTCATTAAAATCTGGGTATCACAAACTGAACATACAAATTCACCTTGCATTCCTCAGCTTATGAACAGAGCACAGAGGAATGGACCATTGTTAAGAAACCTCCTCACAGAGGAATTGATGGGCATTGTACTCCCACATGATGCGAGTCAAATCCAAAAAAAAACATTATAATTGGGTAGCTAGCAATCATTAGCTCTGGTAAAGATATCTGTACCACACTCTTATTTTAAATTATTAAGCCAACAACATAGGAGCAGAGAACGAATGAACTTTCTGTGCCCAGTTTCTGAACTCGCCGGTTATTAATTGGAAGTAGTCCAAGAATGGGTAACAGACTAGACACAAATTGCAAAAATACCCCACAAATTATAAGCATTAAATTAGAATCTCTGGGAGAAATATGGTGTATTACTACACTTTAGCACTTCAAGAATTTGAAATGACATTGCACACATCTTAAAGGAGATTCAAGTAGTGCATTTATGCTGGCTCCATCTATTTCAGTATGCATTCCTTTCAATATTATAAACGATGAAAGCCTTTCATTCTAATTTACTTTTCAAGAAGAAATCTGACCACCGTGCACTGGTTTGAAGCTGCATTCTTAAAGCTTACTACATTCCATTTGATGTAGTTCCACGTTCTTGCTTGATGGAAATAGGCTGTGGGATATTTTTCTTTAAATTATGAAAGGTAATATTCAGTCATAATTGAAACATGCTATTTTATTAAAAACAACAAAGCTTTCTCTTCATTGGTTGACAAGTTTGAGGTTAGAATTTATTTAACTGAATGATAAATGGAGATAGAATTAATTGTACACTGTCGTTGGGAAGTGAATAAACCAAATTAAAAAAAAAAAAAATCATGAAGCAGGTCTGTGTTCTCTCCTGGTGATGCAATTAATTTTGCTCTCCGTTCCTCCATGAAAGCTGCTAAGTCATTCACTGAAAGACTTTCACATTATTCATCTATTTTTCTTTAGCCCAATCAATCAATCATCATATCATAGCAGACATATTTGTGCTAGGGTACACAACAGCTGTGAAATCATTCTATTGAAGCATAATGCACAGATTGGGCAATGTGCTTGAAGTGAAACCATGGATGCAACTTTCTCCCTTAATTCCTTCCCCAAAATATTGACATTATCTGATGTGCAAAAGAGTTAGAAATCTCAGAAGGACTAACATAATGCCTCTTGAAGTGACCAACCTGTGATCCTTGAGAGTGATTGTCTGTTAGCAAGTTAACAGAGAAGAAAGTAGTAGCTCCAGCAACTCTAGAATTTATTGCATTTTCCTGATTGCTATGCAGAAGGAAAATATTCCTCCATAATTTGCTTAATATCACACCAGGAAGTGCAAGTCAGTTGCAAAGTTGTGTTGCTTTTTCTCCTTCAAGTACAGGTATGCCAAAACTTCACCTTGCATTGGGTGGGAAGGCTTTGTACTGCTTGCTCTACAACTTCACTTTTGTATAAGCCCTCAAAAGGGACCTTTCGAGACTAAATGGAAACCATTCTCTTATTTTCTCCTGGAGGACATAGTATTTTTGAACCAATTTGTTGAATTAACATTCTACAATCATGAAATCACATCCCAAAATTCTGAGGCTCTGCAAAAAGCACTGGAAACCTGTGTTCAGTGTAAACCTGGAAAAACACAGTGGCACAAACCTCTGAGAGTGGTTTAAAAAAAAATGCATTGGAATCAATGTTTGATTAACCAAAACTTGTTTGTTCAAAGTTAACAATCAAGTCAAAGACCAGATTTATTGTCAGAGTACATATAGGACATCACATACAACCCTGAGATTCTTTTTCTGTAGGCCAGGCTCAATAATCTCTACACCGATAACTGTAAACTGCACTTAAAGAAAGAATTGTAAACAAACTGATTGTGCAAATGCAGATGTCGGCAGAAATATACAATAATAAATAATGAGCAAAATAGAAGTCCTCAAGTAAGTCTCTGAATGACTTTATTATGCAGAAGTGAGAACAGGGCATGTCCTGGAGAATTTGGATTCTGCATAAGGAAGGAGGTACAGATGCCACAGGACCCTTCTCATCAGGTTCTCAAATAGTTGCTGCCTCTCCACCATCGGACTCTTGAATAATAAAGTCTGTTCTCTGATGACAGCATTTCAACATTGATATTGTTGATGGTGGGGAAAGCATTCCATGTGATATTCTGGGCTGAGTCCACTATCATTTGCAGGATACTTCACTCAGAGATATTGATGCCCCAATACCAGGCCATGACGTAACTAGTCAGCACACTTTTCACCATAGATTTGTAGAAATTTGCCAAGGTTTCCAATGACATATTAATCCTCCACAATCTCCTGAGGAAGAAGAAGCAATGTCATGCTTTTTTCACAATGTCATTAATCTGATATCCAAATAATTACTAGATCAGAGGTGGAGAGGTTAAGCAAGTTTAAATTTCTGGGTGTCAGTATCTCAGAGGACTTGTCTGTTCTGGGCCCATCAGATTAATGGCATTAGGAAGAAAGCACATTGCCTTTCTTTCCTCAAGAGACTTTGAAGTATCGGTATATCTAATTTTCCTCTCCTAAAGTCCACATGGTTGATCACTTACCATTCAGATAAGCTTTCAATGTACTCATTGTTCAAGCTACAGGCAGCATCCACCCAGTATAAATAGTGTAATTCATTCTTTTCTGGCATATGAATTGGCTGATTGCAAAAATAAAATCAAAAGGGGGCAAATGAAGCCAATGGCCATTGAAATTAATTTATTATAAAATTAAGAATGCTGCTGAATAGGGTGGATCACAGGCACCTTAGTTTTCTAATCAGAAAATAGGACATATTATTCAATGAAATAGGAGGAAGGGGTGGGTCCTTCATTCACACATATTAAGGTTAACTTGGAACTGCCAGCAGGAGAAGGTCATATTTCAGGTCAACAAAAGGAGTGAAGTCCTCAAAAAAACTCTCTTCCTCTGCCAAATTTGTAGGGAAAGTATTCCATACTCATTATTTCCTCAATGATCTTATCTACAAGTATCCATCCAATGGTTTCCCAGCCACTAATGTGAGGATCACTGACCAAAAGTTTCCTAGATTATCCTTTCCTTTCTTCTTGAACAAAGAGGCAACATTTTGCAATCTCCAGTACAATCTGAGATTTCTGGGCCAAAGATCTGTGCACCCTCCCTCACTACAGGAGAGGTCGCAAAGGACTGGAGAGGTTGCAAAATGTTGCCCTTTTGTTCAAGAAGGGAGAAAAGGATAATCCAGGAAACTATTGGTCAGTGAGCCTCACATTAGTCATTGGAAACCAGTGGAAGGATACTTGGGGGTAAGATCATTGAGGAAATAATGGGTATGGAAAGAATACTTTTCCCCCTTTCGATAACTGGGGATATCTTTCTTCAGAGTCCTGATTCTCCACAAAAGTACCAACATCACCTCTTCCTTGATTCTAAAATACCAGAATGGCATGAATATTTGCCACATTATACTTTCAAACACTATCCATGTCCTTCTCCACAGTAAACACCAATGCAAAGTTCCTTCTAAATGCTGACCCCAAGCATAACTTCCCTCCATTTTTCTTGAATATCCCTTTATTCAAATTTAAGTATAAAATGCCTTTGTAGAGCTCGCCGAAAGAACCAAAGACTTGTTGATCCAAACCAAGGCTTTTATTAAAAAAAGACAGGAGCTCTTCACAGGTGGCCGACCAGTCCGGAATGATCCAACCTGGCTAGGGACACAACCCTTTAAGGCCCAGACAGTAGGCGTGGCTAAGCTCTCAGTCAATCGCTGTAAGCACAGTCATTACACTCTAGATACTGTAACTATATACATTGGTGATAGGTCTGTACTATCACAGCCTTGAAAATTTCTTTAATCTTGCTTACCAAGGACATTCTTTCTTTCCTGTTGGGCTTCTTCATCCCCTGCTTGAGCTCCTTCCTTCCTGCATTCTTTATGTTGCTCCAGGGCTTGACTGATTTTAACTCCCTGAATCTTACAATATGCCTACTATTTGTCCTTGATGAAGTTCATGACATCTCTCATCGTTCAAGGTTCCTTCATTCTAGAACATGCCGGACATGAATTCCAATCAGTTGGTCCTTAAATAACTGTCATGTCAATTGTGGTCTTGAATTATAATGGATTTTCTCAGTTTATTTCCACAAGATACTATCTAATCCCATTGAAATGTGTTCTTCCTCATTTCAGTCATTTTGTAGAAGGCCCAAGCTTATTCATGTCCATATCTATCTTGAAATAGGATGAGTTATTATCTCAAAACTTTTCCTCTCAGATACTCTGATCATCTGGCTGGGCTCATTTGCCAGCCCAAGGTCTGGGATGGCCTCATTCTCAGATGGGCTATCTACATGCTACTTCAAGAAATTATTCCTGGAGATACTTAACAAATTCTACTCAATCTAAGGCTCTGGCTTTGATTGCATTCCAGTCACTACTGGGGAAATTACAGTCTCCCACAACAACAACTTAAAAGTAACAAAGCAACTCTCCATAATCTGACTACACATCTGTTCCTCCACCTTGCAGTGGTTATTGGATGGCCTATAGTATAGCCATCTCAAAATTCTTACACCTATCCTATTCCTGATCTCCATCCACACTACTTTAGTAATCGAGCCCACCATTAGATCTTCTGAGTTCAGTTTGACACTCTCCCTGATTAGCAATGCTGTGCCTCCACCATTTTTACACCATTCTCTATCTAGTCTAAAACAATAAAACTCTGGAATATTGAGTTGCCAATCCTCTTCCTTTTGCAGCCATTTTTTCTTAATAGCCAAAAGATCAATATTTCAAATACCAATCGAGGCGTCAAGTACATCTGTCTTACCCACAACAGTCCTTGCGTTAAAATAAACCCCCTCAGCTCATCATTATCATGGTACCCATTCACCTGCACCTTCCTGACTTTCCTTTTCGGCTTGCTTGCCCTGGCATCTCAACCCCTCCACTTGCCATCCTCCTGATCAGCTTCCCAGCCCCTGCCACTTGACGTTAATTCCTCCCAAGTAGCACAAGAGAACCTGCCTTTGAGGATATTGCTCCCTCTCCATTTCAGGGATAACCCACACTTGTTCTATTGGTCTCACCTTCCCGAGAAGAGAGTTCAATGATCCAAGGATCGGAATTGTTCCTGCTCATTAGTTATACATTACAGCACCAGTGATCCTGGTTTAAATCCAGCACTGTCTGTAAGGAGTTTATACATTCTCCGATGATCCAGAGTTCATCCAACTTCAGCTCTTTAACATTAACTGAAGAGCTGCAGCTGGATACCCTTCCCTCACATGGAGTCCCCAGAACACTAGAAAAATTTCTGATGCCTCACATCCTCCAGGAGTGAACCTCTGTTATCCCTGACATAGCAACTGCATTGAGCTTTGCTGAACCAATCCAAAAAATCTGCAAGACTGAACCATTTCTTGCCTGAATCTCTGCTTGGCCGTCTTGCCACTCCCAATATTCCACTCTTTTTATTGGTTGCTGTGCCTCAAAGAGCTAATAACAAATGAGTTCCACTTCTCTCTGCTCCAGATATGTCAGGACACTGTTTAAGGGACGGGCTTCCCACTGGTTCTGGAGACATTGCTCTCCTTACAGACAATGCTAGTCTTGTTTAGTCTGCCATTAGAGTAACTGGCTTTAAAAAAAGGGCCAACAATGTGCTTTTCTTTTACTCTAACGTATGTTCAGGTTACTCGCCCAGTATTCGAGTTGCAAAGGCAAGGAAAATAAAAATCACATGTTGGTGATTATTTTTTTCTCTGCACCATAGTGTAAACAGAATTTTCTACAGAACAAGGTTCTTTGTGAAGATATGAATAGGTTCTTAAATGACAACATGAAGCAATATTTCAAGGTATTGAAAATACACTTATGAAGTTATAATTGACACTTTCACCACATTTTGGAATGGCATTTTGCAAATTTGTCAGATCAGTCATGGTTTTAAACAGCGCATAAAAATCAGGGGCCATTTTGCACTTGGCAGATGTTAATTAAAAATCAGCACTGGTGTTTTTCTCTCCCTTTAAACATTTCCAAATATAATGATCATGGAGAGGTTAGTCTTCTTGGTACTCATACAGTAACTGTATTGAAAGTGCCATCGATTTTGCATTCAACATTCTTTGCTTTGTGGCCTACCAAAAATTAAGTACAAGGTGGCAAGTGAGAGGGGGCAAAACTGATTTTGAACCTGACAGTAAAAAAAATGTGCTTTAGTATCACATGCACATTTTTGATGTGGCATTAAAAATAAATTACAGTGTCCATTGTGCAGGGAATTAGGCACTTTGCATCCAGTTGCCATGGCAATCAGTGTCTATTGATCTTATCCACTCCTAAGCAGAGGTTTCCAGAAATCTTAATAATGACATAATCCTGACTTTTTAAAAATTTATTTTTCACCATTCTTTTTCAATTTTTTATTATTTAAAAAAAAATCATTGCATAGATATAATGTTAAGATAAAGATAAAATAGAATTACAGATGATAAACAACAGTAAACAAGGTACATATGATCCATGTTACTGATGAAAAAAGAAAGATTAAAAAAACCCATCTTTTGCTAATCTAGTTTCTAACCCCAGCCTGAGTGATTGCTGACAAAGTCAAGCATCAGCTACAAATTTTGATACCAATAGATTCAAAAAAGGAAAAAAAAATAAGGACCAAAAATAACTGATCTATACATTTTGAAAATAGTTGAAAAAGAAACCCCAAAGAGAAGAAAATTTAATACTCATTGAACACCTAATTTTCTCTAGAGAAAGGGATGCGATCAAATCCAATAACCATTGTGTATGCTTGGGAGGGACAACATCTTTCTACCGCAGCACAAGGAGCTTCTGAGGAATCATAGAAGCCAAAATGACTAAATGGGACTGAGCTGGAGTCACTCCAAAAATAGCAATAAAAGGGCTCAGAATCAGATCGATATCAAGAATTAAAAATAGTGAGGTAAACACCTCTTTCCAATAGTTACTAAGAGAGGGACATGGCCAGAAGTTATGATATAAAGGACCTTCCTGAGTGGTACATTTATCACATTTAGAGGATATATTGGGTAAAATATAATTAATTCAACTTTGGAATAGTGTGGCGCGCTGTTAGCCAGAATCAAACACACACAAGGTAAAGACTGCACAACAGGCTTTAATCCACAAAGACTTCCACAGAGCCAGACTGGCTGTGGCTGCAGCAACTCTGAGTGAGGCCTCTGGAGGTCAGCACAGGCTTTTATCCTGGAGAGTGATTGACATCTGACTGGGAGGGGCTTGACCCATTCAGGCCGACTGATTGACAGCCGGCCAGGTGTTGTCCTGTCCCCTTACACTCCTGCAGGTACAGAGGTCGCCCCCTGCAGTAGGCCAGTAGTGTACCACCACAAATAGACTACCACCACTATGAACTACATTAAATTGTAATAAGGAATATCTATCACAGAAAGAAGATGAATGTATATTTTTCAAAGTAGAATCCCATGTATTTTTAGCAAACAGTTGTTGAAAGTCATGTTCTCAAAATTTCTTAATGTTAAATAAGGAGCTATTGCTGGATCTTAATAGTAGTTCATAAAGGGCTGAAAGCAGTCCTTTCTGATTAGGTCTAAAATTATATAATTCCCAGATAAGATTAAAATCCAAGTCTTTGGGAAGCATCAACGATAAGAAATTTAAGAAGCTCCTAATCTGTAAATAGTGAAAAAAATGATTCGTTAATTTAAATTTGGCAGATAATTGCTCAAAAGATGCAATGTTTTGGTCTATAAATGTCCAAGAAAGAATGAATGCCCAGCCTCGACCATTGAGTATGTCCAATGTCTTAGACCGAAAATTAAAAATAAAATAGGAATTAGGTAAAATAGAACTAGTTAATAAAAATCTGTGATGACCAAAGTGATCTCTAAATTGGAACCAAATGCACAAAGTATGTCTAACCACCAAATTATCAGTTAAATTGGATACCAAAAAAGGCAAAGTTGCTCCGAGTATTGAGATAAGAGAATGGATTTAATCTCTAAATCAATCCATGTTGAGGAACCTGAATACTCATTATAATGTATCAAGATAGTTATATACTTGAAGTTCACTGCCCAGTAATAAAATATCAAATTAGATAATGTCAAGCCCCCCATTTCTTTTAGTATTTTGAAGGATTTCCTCCCCCCCCACCCCCCAAAAAAATGAGGACACATTTTTCCATATAAAAGAGGAAATAAGTGAATCTAATGAATCAATAAAATTTAGGAGCCAAATACCAGGTCATCTTAAAAAAACATACAAAAACTTAGGCAGAATATTTATCTTAATTATTTTAACCCTCCCTATAAACTCCATTGAAAGAGGAGACCATTGAGATAAGGACTTCTTAATGTGATTCAGTAAAGTAAAAAAATTTTATTTGAACAAGTTAGTGACCTTTTTAATAATAGTAATACTTCGATAGTTGAATTAATCTTTCACAATTTAAAAAATGATAGAGAGGTCTAAAGAGTGGGAAGAATCCAAAGGGAATATTTCACTTTTCTGCAAATTCAATTTGTAGCCTGAGGATTGACCAAATTGATTAAGAAGTGATAAGATCTGTGGGATTGAACAGTCAGGAATATATAAATAAATAAACAGAAGATTGTCAGCATAAAGAGATGCTTTATGGATAATTCCAGCTCTAGAGATTCCTCAGATATTAACTGATTGCTGAAAAGCCAACCCTCGTGGGTCCAAAGCCAAATGAATGGACTTGGAGAACAACCCTGTCTGGTTCCCCTCTATAGTTTAAAAGGTATAGATTTAATTGAATTAGAAAAAAAAAATGAAGCTGTAGGGGATGAATATATTAATTTAATCCAATTAACAAACTGGGGACCCAGGTGGAATTTCTCCAGTACACAAAAATAATCTCCACTCAATCCTATGAAATGCTTTGTCGGCATCTAAAGAAAGAATATATTCAAAATTGTAGGGAATAAATAATACCTAAAAGTCAATGGACATTGTACTGTAAATAATGTCCTTTGATAAATCCACTCTGATCCTCAGAAATAATGAGAGGCATTATATTTTATAACCTGGAAGCTTGGATCTTACAGAATCTTAGCATCAAAATTTAAAAGAGAAATTGGTCTATTAGAGGAACAGTCTAATGGATCCTTTTTTTAAAAAAAAGAGAAATAGTAGCTTCATAAAAAGTTTGCAGCAATTGTACACTATTTAAAGATTAAATAAAAATGGAGTCTAAATAAGGTGTCAACAAATCAGAAAAGAATTTAGAAAACTCAGCTGGGAAACTGTCGAGGCCCAGACTTTTACCGGATTGTAAAGAGTTACTAGCCACCGCAATCTCCTGCTGTAAGATAGGCTGCTTCAATTTAACTTTATTGTCTGAGGAAACTGAAGGGATTGTCAGTTTGTCTAAAAAGTTCCATACTGAAATTCAATCTGGAGAAAGATCAGATTATTTACAATAAAACTGAGAAAAAATGTAATTTATTTCAATATAATCACTAGTGATTTTACGGTCACCTGTTTAGAAATCTGGCTTCTAATTTGGCTAAGAGTTTATCAACCTTATCCCATGGACATAATACTTAGATTTTAATGATAGGGCAAGTAAGTAAGAGATCATATCTAGCTTTGAGTTCAACCCTCTTTCTAAAAAAGCTCGGGTTTCAGGGTTGTAGTATATTGTTAGTCACTAAGTTTTAATTTAGCAGCCAAATCATCTCTCTGAGAGTATTCCTTCTTTTAAGATTAGCATTATTGGAAATTATTTGACCTCTGATAAAGCTTTAAAGGCATCACAGACTATTGTCAGAAACCTCCGAGGAGATATTTTCATTAAAAAAAGGTGATTTAATCTTTCATAAATTAAAAAAACGTCCGAAAATACAAGAGGATTAAGTCGCCATGGTCTAGTATTCTTAGGTAAGTCGGGGATATTAAAAGATAAAACTATTGGGGAGTGGTCAGAAATTATTGTACTTTTATAATTAAAAGAAACAAGAGTCGGGATTAATTGGTTATCCCTATACAGTGAACCTTAGAAAAGAAGGAAAACTATCACCAGTTGAAAAATCACAATGCATCAATAACACCAGATTGAAACAAAGGAATTAATAAGTAAAGCTGACTTATTTTAGACAGCAGTTTTACGAGACAAATGGTCAAGTACTGGATCAAGGTAACAGGTTAGAAGCAGCTAACAATCCATCCTACTCCATCCACCACCAACAGCAAACTCCATTTATCATCATTCTTTAATGCTACACACTGCTCAATCCATTTGTTGATAGTATGCTTAAATATAGAAAACATTTGTGATTTAAGTAACCACATTTAAGTGATTACTCTCAAATGCTTCCCTTTTCACAACAGCTGTGTAACACATCATTGTTGTGCAATACCTCTGCAGAAAGTAATCTATGAAATGAAATAACATACCATTCTCTGCACAGGAATTTTTTTTTAATCCTCAGATTTCTCATGTTGACATTGACCCAAATTTACCTCGACAGAAACTTGCTTTACAAAATATTTTGCAGAGATTATACTTACAGAATCATTAACCAGTTAAAAAAGAAGCACAATTAGACCTGTCCCAGATAAAGATAATAGTGACTGGAGATGCTGGAATCGGGAACAAAAATAAAATTCTAGAAAAACTCAATAGATCAAGCAGCATCTGTGGCGGAAAAAATCTCAGTCTACATGTTCCCAGCAGAACAAGTTCACAATAGCTACAGTTTTAGGTGCCTGCATTCATTAAACCTTCTGATCTGGTTAATTGCATTGAAGAGATATAGGATCAAACCATCAGTAGTTGACGTGCATTTTTGTTGTTTATCAAATACACATTTCACCTTATGGATATTATCCCATGAGACTTAACTATGCTTGTGGTTATTAACAGTTGCTTCAGTTTTTGTTACGAATGCTTACCACATTGTCAGCCAGAAATATAATGAGTGTCTAAACATCCAGACATTTCTATCTTATTTTATCCTATAACAATTCAAAGTGCTTGTCCATTATTTTCCATCACACTCTGTGAAAATCCACATTTCTCATTTTATCTCAAGGCTGTTTCAGACTTTTTGCAGCTGCTATGTTCTGCTACTGTATTAAAGTTTAAAAAGGATTTTTTTTTTTCCTTTTTATTTCTGCGTTACAATCAAAAGCAACAACATTCCTTGACTGCTACACTTGCACCTCTCTTACCCTCAACACTTGGGACTAGGTTAGAAGCGGCAGTGAAAGGGTGTAATCATGTTGATTTGTGAACTTATTTTAATACTGTATTTAAAATCTTACTGTGGCAAAGTGTCATACTGCATCAATTAATCCAGTCTTTAAAGGGCTAATAATGAAGCTGGTCACATAATTTGGGTTGGAATTGCTCAATTTTAACCAATTAAAGGAAAAGAAATCTTCAACATGTCCTCCTGGAAAAATCAATGCATCTACTCTTTTCATTGATAAAACCCAACCCAATAGAAGTGATCAGAGAGAATGTATATTTGCATTTTTTTTAAAAAGAATACTGAATATGGCTTTATAAATATGGATAATAACTATTAACCAGCTCCATGATTTCATCATAATACGAAGTGCTGAACAAGGATAGAGAGAGGAGTTAGCTAAATTTAACAAGTTTGTGAACTTCTGAGAGATGTATTGTGGTCATGTTGATTTCAACTCAATTGCACTTTATCGAGATTATACACCTCTTCCAAATATAATTTTTAATACCTGATTTTGCAAATTGAAACTGAAAAAAAAAATCATTGGAACAGAACTAACCTAATGACAGGAATGGAAATACAAGAAGCATTTAAGAAAGAGAATTTGGTTGCCATGGATGAAAGAGCTGTTAGTCTCAATTGTCTGTCAGGAACTGATGAATAAATAAATTACATCATCTGGTACAAAATAATACTGAAGTCACATTAGATATGGATTTTTTAAATTACAAATTTAAAACTGTGGAGCACAGGGACAAATAAAAGAATAGATGGGAAGAATATTCAAAATTCAGAGATCCAAAGGGACTTGGGAGTCCTCGTGCAGGTTACCCTGAAAGAGTAACCTTCAGGTTGAGTCGGTGATGAAGAAGGCAAATGCAACGTTGGCATTCATTTCGAGAGAAATAGGATACAAGAGCAGGGATGTGATATTGAGCCTTTACAAGATAATGTTGAGGCCTCACTTGGACTTTTGGGCTCCTTATTTAAGAAAGGATGTGCTGACATTGCAGACATTATACAGAAGATTTATTCTTGAAATAAATGGATTAGCACATGAGGAACATTTGATGGCTCTATTCCTTGGAATTCAGAAGAATAAGGGGGAGGGGGGACTTCATAGAAATATTTTGAATATTGAAAGACCTGGACAGAGTAGTTGCGGCTAAGTTGTTTCCCTATGCTAGAGGAATCAAGGACAGAGATGTGAAGGAATTTCTTTAGCCAGAGAGCGGTGCACCTCTGGAATTTGTTACCACAGGCATCTATGGAGGCAAGGTCGTTGGGTGTATTTAAGGCAGAGATTGATAACTATCTGAATAGTCTGTGTATGAAAAATTATGGGGAGAAGGCAGGAGAATGGGGCTGAGTGGGAGAATACTGAGTGGGAGGAAAGATTGCGCAAATTGGGATTGTACTCCCTGGAGTTTAGAAGATTGAGAGGGGATCTCATAGAGACATATAAAATTCTGGCAGGACTGGACAGAATGGATGCAGATGGGATGTTTCCAATGATGGGAAAATCCAGAACCCGGGGCCATGGGTTGAGGATAATAGGCAAACCATTTAGGACCGAGATGAGGAGGAATTTCTATACCCAGAGGGTGGTGAATCAGTGGAATTCATTGCCACAGAGGGCAGTAGAGGCAGGTTCATTAAATATATTTAAGAGGGAATTAGATCTATTTCTTCAGTATAAGGGTATTAAAGGTTACGGAGAGAAGGCGGGGACAGGGTACTGAACTTTAAGATCAGCCATGATCTCGTTGAATGGCGGAGCAGGCTCGAAGGGTCGAATGACCTACTCCTGCTCCTATCTTCTATGTTTCTATGTTTCTATGTTTCTACATCAGCTTATGATGGAATGGCCAAGTGGACTCAATGGGCTGAATAGCCTCCATCTGCTCCTATATCTTAAGGTCATGCTCATTCAGCTGAAGGGTCCATTTATGTGGTGTAACACACAATGGCTGTGAAAATGTGATCAATATATTACATACCAATAATCAGGACTTCTGAGTAATTGCTTCTAGAATGAAGATCCAGAGTGGAGGTGGGGGTGGGGGGAGAAGCCTTTCCATTGTGCCTCTTCTCCCGCTCCACACAGAATTCCCCAAGTAACTCTGGGACATACAATATCTGTTCTTCCATCTCTTCAGTTCCCACCATCTGTGAACATCCTTCCAGGTGAAGCAGAAACCTATTTTTTTTCTCATCTCAGTTTTGCTTATTGCACTTGACACTCTCATTGTGTTCCCGAACACTGAAAAAGGTGATCGTTTGCTTCACATCTCAGTTCAATCCACAAGTGAGCTTCCAGCTGCCCATCAATTTAATTCTATTCCTCTCTGATCCATCTTCACCCTTCTCCATGGTTTCAATAATTCCCAAAACCAGCTTGAGGGACAACGTACCATGTGGGCACTTTGCAGGCCCTCAGACCTCCATACTGAATTTAACAATTTCAGGCAATCACCTTTGGTTTTCTCTTTTTCTGTTTAATTTTCTCCCTGATGTGGAGAAAATTTGATTTGTTTTCTCTATTTGGTTTATGGCTACTGCCTTTTAAACCAAGTGTACACTGACAGAATTGGTCTAAACCAATGACATTCCCTAGGTTTTCTCCATCCTACTCCCCTCTGAAACACAAAACCGACTTGTTTCCTCATTTTTTCACTTTTGATGTAAAGTTTCTGACCCGATACATCAACTCTATTTCTCTACTCATGTATGCTCTTTAATTGCTCTGTGCTTCCAAAGTTGTGGGCTTTCAGGTCATATTTCCAGAATCTGCTGTTGTTTTGATCCAGGAAGGCTCCATGTTGGACAGATCTGTGAACACAGTTTGAAAGGATGGACACAATTGACCACTGTACAGAGAAAGAAAGGAAACCTTTTTAGCTGCCATAAAGTGTTGCATTCATTCAGATATGGATACCACCAACCATTTGTGGGGGGGGGGGGTGGGGGGAGAAAAAAAGACGAACAACAAAATTAATGAAGAACATTTCTTCTTTCTTTGGCTTGGCTTCGCGGACGAAGATTTATGGAGGGGGTAAATGTCCATGTCAGCTGCAAGCTCGTTTGTGGCTGACTAGTCCGATGCGGGACAGGCAGACACGGTTGCAGCGGTTGCAGGGGAAAATTGGTTGGTTGGGGTTAGGTGTTGGGTTTTTCCTCCTTTGCCTTTTGTCAGTGAGGTGGGCTCTGCGGTCTTCTTCAAAGGAGGTTGCTGCCCGCCAAACTGTGAGGTGCCAAGATGCACGGTTTGAGGCGATATCAGCCCACTTTTTTTTAAATTTAATTTGAAAGCAAATGCACAAAGCTTCGTTTACTGCTCTGGTTTGGACAAAGACCTTGAATTATTGGTAAGCAAATGCATAATTTTCCAAAATAAAAGGAACATTCAATCAATAAATTCAAATCACCCACTGGAGCTTTTCAGAAAATGAGTGCAGATGTTTTTTTTTTAAAAAAAGCACTTGGCAGGTTTCTTTCACTGATCAATAGTTACTCTAAGTGAATTGAAGTAAAACCCATAACCAAGTTATTTTCTCAACCTTATGACTGAAGACAATTTACTTTCAGTGCAGTTCTACGGACTTTGAGGTGGCTGATAGGACCACTGTGGAATCCACAGACTGCACTGTGGGTAAGAAGGTGCTTAATGGGAAGGGGAGCATAGTTTTGGATGTTATCGGCCAAAGCACCTTTATAAAAGGGAAGCATCTGTATAAAAGGGAAGGCACTGAATATGTGGTGTGTAGTAAAAACACAAAATGCTGAAGATGCTCAGCAGGTCAAACAGCGTCCTTTGTGCAGCAAAGGTTGAAATACATAACTGATGTTTTGGGCTTGGGCCCTTCATCAAGGCATGAGAAAATGCTGATAAGCGTCTGAACAAAGGTGGTGGGGGGGGGGGGGGGAGAAATTGGGGTGGCAAAGGCAGGAGATGTGGTGTGTATACAGTAGAATTTTGTGCCACTAGTATCTCCTTATTGAAACTTGTGTCCTGTATAATGTCTTCATAAATACATAGGACGGAATATGTATCCACCAAAAAAAAATGCAGTGGTTTATTTGTAAAACAGTGCACTTCAGCAACATTTATGTTTACTCTTCAAACTTCTGTTTGTCATTGTTACAGTTTTACAAATAAACCACTGCTTTTTTTTGGTGGATACATATTGCGTCCTATGTATTTGTGAAGAGATTGCACAGGACACAAGTTTCAATATGGAAATACTAGTGGCACAAAATTCTACTATACAATTCTTATTAATTTTGGGAAGAAATTGGTTCTGAGTTGTGTGCACAGATTTACAGCGCAAGTTTCCCCAGCTAATATATTGAGATGAGTTGTCATGAATGCTATGCCGTAACCTATTGAAGATGTATATATTATGGCCTCAATCTAGACAAGCTGATTTAACACCAGAGCTGCCAAATTGTGCATTCATGATTCAGTTAACAGCATGTGTGAAGCATACATCCAACCTTCAGGGATAGGAAGGACCAATCTAAGCTCAGCTTTTAATAGGCTTTAATCAATAGTTTGGAGGATGTTTGTGAATTGATTTCTACTGGGATTTTCTTTGATTCTACTGGTCTTTGATACATGAAAATTCTTAGGAATTTGTAAAACCTTAAGGCAATATTATTCCAGGGTGTGAGGAGTTTGGTGAGAATTCAAATCTTTTTCTACAATGATGTTTTGCTGGCCTATAAGGCTTGCTTTTATAGATATTCTCCATGGATAACAGTGCGAAAGTTCAGAGGGTACACAGAGCTGGAAGTTTACTTGGAAGAAGGAAAACAGACCAGGAAACTATAGCCATTCAAGCATCGACAAAATCAAAATGAACAAAGATCATTTACTGACAAGATGCCAACATGGCGTGTAAAATGGGGTAAGAACAACAATGAGTCTCAACATGGACAAAATAAAGGAGATGACTGTGGACTTTAGGAGGAGGACCATTCTCCAATACACACCAATGATTCTGACATAGAGAGAGTGGAGAGCAGAAAGTTCTTTGGCATGCACATAAAGAATGACCTTTCCTGGACTCACACCTCCTCCTCATGAGGCAGGAAGGTGCAGCAGAAAAAACCTAAACTTCCTGAGGATGCTGAGGAGGGAAAGGCCACTAGCCCCAAACTTGAAAACCTTTTTTTTTAATATATAAACAGGAGCACAATTAAGAATGTCCTGACTGCATCATTGTATGATACAGTAGCTGCAAAGGTTCAGATCGGAAGTCCATACAGAGGATCATTAAAACAGCCTTTCCTCTATGAATGGCATTTACTGGGTATGTTGATCAAATAGGGCTCAAGGAATTGTAAAGGAGGTGTAAAATAGGACTGTCAGGCTGGGAAATAACTTCTTCACACATGCTGCGAGATTGATGAACGCATTCCTATAACCATGTAAATTTTCTTAAATATCTATATGCATTTAAGTGTTCTCAGCTGTGCTGCCCAATAGTAATATTTAATACTAGGCAAATTCTATATGCATTTGCTTTGATTTTTTATGTGATAATTATGCCATGTGTATTGTGTGTGCACAACATGGTTCAGATAGATGTACTTAAAAAATAAATTCAACTTTTATTTCCATATACAATCATATCACGTGAGCATACAAATACATAAATCACAAATATAAACACCGCACCAATCTATCTTTTTCTACTTCTGATCATAGAGACATCACCAATTTTGGCACCCAATTAACCTCATTCTAACCAATATGCAGTCACCCATATATTGAACCATACATTTTTTTCCCCATGCATATGTCCGTTGGGAAACTTACAAGCTCAAAGAAAAGGGTCAAGAGAGATCTTATTAGGTTTTATATATTCTTGCCTGCAATCCCATTCTCATCTGTATACATTATTCCAATTACTTGCAGACTGCACCAATTGTACTCCTACCCTCCACAGAGATTACAGAGAGGCTATGTCCTTAATCAGTCTGGGTAACTGTAGGATTATCGGTAACCACTTGATGTTGAAAACATCAGTCCTTAGTTGGAGACTGGCTATTATGCTTTCCATCAAATTTACATTTTTTAATTGTTTTCCCTCCATCGTTGGATAGTTGGTGGTTTTACATTTCTCCATAATACTATCATCTTCTTTGCGATCTTGAACAACACCCCAAGTAAACTATACACAATTTACACATGTAAATAGATAACAACATTTAAATAAACTGACTGTCCAATACAGAGAGAATAGAGGAAAAAAGTGCAAAAGTAAGAGTCCTTAAATTGAGTTTTATTTTGTTGAGGAGTCTGATGGTGGAGGGGTAACACTGTTCCTGAACTTTGCTGGGGCACCACTCATGTTTTGAGCAACAGCTTGGAAAATCCCATGGTGAAGTTCAGAGTGAATGATTACCTTGGTCACTAACAAATCTATTCTTCTCCTATGCATGACTAGAGAATGTGTATGATATTCATTCAGAGTTCCTTGGGGCAGTAATAGCTGTTCAAGACTTGCGACTCAATTAGGTTAATGTAGAAGTGCTCAAGATTTATACACTAGCATCTCTGCAGATGGCCTTCCCCCTACTTTCCATCCATCTTCTTTCTTTGTGACAGATAATTTCACAGTTTTCCCTCCTCCTCCTCTTTCATAATGAAGCTACGAAAGCAGCATCATAAATTATGCCACAACACCTCCAGTGTTATATTACACATGATATACAATTCTAATGAAATAAAGAAAAATGAACAGTACCATCCTCCACAATCAACTCTAATCAGACACCAACAAATCCGTCAGTCATTGAAGATTCTTTGGTAGTGTCCAGGTGATGAACTCTTCATGATGTTGGACAGCATGTTTTACTTGTATTTGCAACAAAATCAGTTGGATTATTGTGATGCTATTTGAAACATCCAGGATAAACACCAGAATTTATTTGGGATGAGCTTGTAAGCATTTTTACCAATTTTCTGGAAAGCACAAATGACACCAAAAATGCACTCGGGACTTTCAAGAAGTTGATGAAAACTGACACCACATATGTGCAACTGAATGCAATTATGTACTTTCAATGCATAAGGAATGACAAAAAAGGGACTAATATTAATGGAGGTGTTTGACATACTACCTCACATTACAAGAAATGGCTCTGTGTTTCTTATTACCATGTCTGCTCCAGACACTGCCATCTTTGGTGGAAAGCTGAATACTTGCCATTGCAAAAGTATAGCACCATTTGTTGGAAACCTAGCCTTTGTAGACAGAATGATTTACTCTCCCCTTCTATGAGCACCATTCCCTTCCAAATTTTGACTGTTACCAAGGAGAAAGCCAATATTTCCTCATTCTCAGAACTTCACTGAATGCCTCTATCCATTTCACACTGAATTTTCTCACTGGATGAAATTAGCTCTTTAAATCAGTTATTGGTGTATTCCAACTCTGATTTATAAGTTTTTTTTTACAAAAATAGCTAACATTATTGACACCAACAACTGATGTATGAGGAAAGAATGCAACAATCTTGATGGCGGTATCTTAATGACAGTAGCATTATTATCCTTTGAAAAAGGTCACAAATATTTTTGTAATAACATCTGGCCTGTGAAGAAAGCTCATTGACTATTAAGTAATATCTGACTTTCTTTGTGTTTCTCAATGAACAAAATGTGGGGTTCCACCAATCGAGTTACAAAATGCTACATAGAGGACAGCTACATGGCGAGGACTTGTAAACTCCATGTCATCCTGACATTAATGAAGCTCGGTCAAATCCTTTTTTGAAAGATTGCCATGTAGCAGGAAATATCATCCATTGTTTAGTAATTTCAACCGACTAGCAGTCTAGAGTTTCACCAACATTTTGATTGTTATGGCAGCTCCTCTTGCAGATGCTCATTGTAAAATCACCATCTTAAGAATTCTGACAAGTCACAACAATTCCTGTGTTTGAAGAAGTTGCTGGTTTTATTTCAACAATTCTTGTTGTGACTGCTAGTTTGTCACGAGTGACAGCATCTACATTTCCACCCAACAATCATATTGATCTAAATACTACAGATATTCAAAAGGTTCCTTTTATTGCTACATATTAATTCATTAAAATGTAATTTACATATTTATGCTTTAACTTTTGTCTGCTGTAAGGCACCCCTAACATTAGGAGGAGAGTCCCCTCAAAGTCACTCAGTGTCTACAGATTTGTCTCTAGCACTCCCACAGCTGCACAGTCTTCCGTTTGATCCATTAATAGCCCAAGCTCCCGTTCCAAATCTCCATAATGATCAGGAGGCCTCCAATGCCCAAGGCCCTTCAAGAATCCTCCTTGCGCTAAGCACCCTCTCGAATCCCAGCTCCAACATATGGTTCCCATGAACCAGCCTCCAGCAGCCCATGCAGATTTCCCCCCCACCCCCTCCCCTGCAAATTGCCCATATCCTGTAGGGTTCTCTTAAATTTTAAATTATTTTTTTTAATTAAAAAAACAGCACTGTAACAGGGCCAGTTTGGCCCAATGAGTCTGTAATGCCCAAATTACACCCCATTAACCCACACTCCAGTACATTTTTGAAGGGTGGGAGGAAACCAGGGCCTTTGGGAAAAAAAAACCCAAAGTGTTGCTCTATATTTTTAGCATCTTATTAGTATGTTGGTGAGGCTTTATCTGTAAAGGTGGGGGGGTGGGGGGGTGGGTAGAGGGAAAGTAAATTACGACTGCAGCACAGTTAGAGTAGTGGCTGGTGCAAGGCTGTAAGAGTGGCAGCTTCTGGGGCTCGAATTTAAAGGAAGATGTGCTGAGTGTCTGACCAAGACACTTTGCATGGAGGGGACTCAGGTTGTACTGAGGGTCGGACTGGGACACTCATGTGAAGGTAAGTCAGGTCAGCGCAAGGGGAAGGGGTTTAATTATGATAGCAGCACAGTGGTATGGTTAGCATAGCAGCTCGCACAGCACTGTTACTGTGCCAGCTTCTGAATTTAAATTTAGTAATTTATGGGGATCATCCCATTAAAGTGAATTTTATTTAATTAAGAACTACAGTACTGATTTTTTTTAAAATTACTTTACATTGTCTTTTAAACAGTGCAGGTGTCTTAGTTAGGCACTGGAAGAATCAATTTCAGTCAACCAGAAAATTCACACATCTGATTCCTGTAGGTGCTGGATAATGAGAATTTTACTGCACTAGAAGAAATAGCTACTTTTATTTCTTTATTGGCAGATTAGACCATCCAATAATACATGAAGAAAACCATATGAAACAGACAGAAGGAATCAAGTTTCTGAAGCGTTTTCCCCAATCTTCCACATTTAAATCTCTGTGGATTTCCAAGCTTTTTAATCAGTGGTTCTGGTAATCATATGCCAAAGTGGAGCAGAAGACTGGAACCCTCCTGAGATTCCCACTGAATTAGTGGGATAAATACTGAAGAAATGGGCATTCATGTGAAGAAGAGAGCAAATAGCATCACAACAAGGCTTTAATTTAAAGGATTTGAAATAGCTCGGGTCCCACAACCTAAATGTTAAAAATCCAATGGCTCATTGAGTCAACCATTGGGAATTGCTTCCAGAGGTCTCAACACTGGGAGGAATATTTTCCAGGTTCACAGTTTTATATGCTTTCTTTGAACGTGTTTGACACTGCAAATCAAAATACTTCTTGTGTTTTTCTGCTAGTAAAGAAAGAAGCTTTTGCCTCAAATAAGTAAATGAACCAAAATACAAATTCCTTTTAAATTTTATTCATGTACAATGGTATCTCACTTCTCTGCACCCACATGAACTGCTTTAAAAATTCATGAAATCAGCGTTGAGATTTTATTTTTGAAAAGAATAACTGCAATTGATGCTTCATGATTGAATTTTTCACGGACTAAATTCTTGATTGACAAGGATAAGTTATCTTCATCTGAAGATATGGTCCCTGGTAGAATTTACTTGCTTGTGCAGCTTCAATGTTTAATTTCAGTAGTCAGATGGTGATTTACTGCCAGCATTATTTACAATTGGGTTGTCTTTTTAAGCCAAAAGCAGATGTAAGAAAATGGAATTTCTTGATCTAGTCTCCTCTCCCCATCCTCCACTATGAATATATAATTGCTTTGGGCACTGAATTGTTTAGTGGTTGACTGAAAGAAGAAGTGGGTTTCATTCAAGGTCCTGCATGTAAATCAAGATCTTTCAGTGAAATGGTTGTCTGTGCCCTGAGGCATCTGTGGAACAATGTATCATGTTATCTCATCTTCTAGGAACACAGAAGGCTGTCAAAAATAGCAAACATAACCCAGACCACCATGGGCTCTGACCTCTCATTCAGTGAAAACACCTATATGAGACACCGCCTTAGGAAGGCAGGCAACATTATGAAGGACCTTCATTACCCTGGTTATGACCTCTTTTCTGCCTCCTTCGGGAAGAAATTTCACATTCACATTCAAGAGCAGTCCCTCCCTTCTCTTCCACCACCCCCCCCCCCCTCCGCCTCCCCTTCCCCATGACTATCAGGTTCTTGAACCTCTCCTTAATACCCTCACCATATATCACTCTGGGACCACAAAAAATGTCCGCATGATTTCATTTACTGAACTCTTTTTTTCCCCCCTCTTTTTTCACTACCTGCTGAATATTTATTACTCATCTGTCTGTTGTACTTATCTCTTTCTATGCTGGGGCAATTGTATATGTAGCATTGTAGTTTTTAAAAAAAAACAAATATCTCTTTTGCAGCAGCAAGCAAAACATTGGTGCATATGAACATACTTGTGTCTGTGATAATATTGGCATTGGAATAGGATAGCTGTTTATCTGCTGAAAGCTATTTAATTCATGATTGATCTATGTCATAACTCCACATTCTTGTTTTTTTCCCCATATCCTTGCTTTTGGTTTGCAAAAAAAAAATCTATTAATTATAGGCAAAATTAACAAGTAACCCTGCATCCATTGCCTTTTGCTGAAGGGAGTTGTAAATTCTGTCACATTTCATTTTTCAAAACGTTTCCAGGTTTCACTCCTGCAGCCCTATATGTGAACAAATCACTCCTTAGCCTTTAAATGCCTGCAGATACAACTATATTTTCTGTAATTTCTCCACCTAACCTAACCCTTGGAGCCCAGTTATCCTGCTGTGCTGCCCCAAGCCCAATACATCTCTCCTTGCTAAGCTATGGAGCCGAAAATAGCTCACAGTGCTTCATGTGTGATTTTTAACCAGTGGTTTGTCTTGCTGCTGTTTACACTTGCCCTCCAGTTGTATAAAGGCCAGTGTACTGTTAGACTTTCAATTATCTTTTATGCACATCAATGACATTTTAATGATCAAAATTTATGGATCCCCAAGTCTCTTAAGATTGCCGCTGTTTTTAATCTTTTACCGTTTACAGACTACTCTGTTCTAATGCTTCCTAAATCCAAAGTTGATGACCACACATTTTCCCCATATTAAAACCCATTTGCCACTGTTTATTTAATCTATTGCTATTCTGTAATTTAAATCTTCTGCCTATAATACTTTAAAATTATTGACAACTTCTTATTGAAGGCTGTAACCCTTGGAAGACAAAAACACATTTTCATTTTCAGAGGTGAAGATCAGTTCCTTTGAATATGTCGATCTACACAATCAAAAGATTCAAGACTGAAATAGTGATCATCTATTGGCTGCAGTCAATTTTTAGTATGTTGACAGAGTAGGGAATGGCTGTCTGGGACTGTCCTTTAAAGTGGCCTCAATGGTACAAAGTTACATGAACTTCAGCAATTTTACTTCACACGTAAGTATTAATCATTCAAACAGGAAATGTTTGTGAAGTGGGGACTGGCAGTTAAAGGAAATTAATAGTTGAAACTGTTGATGAAATGGAGAAGGAGATTTTTCGACAGTATTTGTTTTGGTGTCAGAGCACTATTGATTTCAGATTTGTCAGAGTATATACATGTCATCACATACCACCCTGAGATTCTTTTTACTGTGGGCAAGGCAGAATTACCACTTACTGGTAATTTTAAAAACTGCATAGAGTGTGTACATGTAAACAAATGAAGAACTCTAAATGGATAATGAATGTAAAGAAACTGCAAGAGAGAGGAAAATATAAATTCAATAAAGTGCACAAGTAAAAGTCCTTAAATGAGTCCCTGATTGAGTTTATTGTTGAGGAGTCTGATGGTGGAGGGGGAGCAGCTATTCCTAAACCTGGTGGTGTGGAATCTTGTGTCACCTAAACCTCTTTGTTGGCAGCAGCGAGAACAGAGCGTGTGCTGGGTGGTGTGGATCCTTGATGATTGCTGTGACAGCAGCATTCCCTGTAGATGTTCTCAATGGTGGGGACGCTTTTGCCTGTGATGTCCTGGGCTATGTCCACTACCTTTTGTGGGGCTTTACACTCAGGGGTATTTGGTGTCCCCATACCAGACAGTGTTGCAGCCGGCAGCATTCCCTGTAGATGTTCTCAATAGTGGGAAGGCTTTTGCCTGTGATGTCCTGGGCTACGTCCACTACCTTTTGTTGGGCTTTACACTCAGGGGTATTTGGTGTCCCCATACCAGACAGTGTTGCAGCCGGTCAGCACACTTTCCACCACACCTCTGTACGATGGATTTGTTTGATTTTTTTTTCATGCGCCACCAATTAATTTTTGTGTAAAATACCATTGCTTGACAGTTATATTATTCCATCATCGTTTGCTCATTATACAATATTTTTTACATGAAATGCATAAATTAGTGAACCTTTAAAATCTAATATTGTTCTGCCTTCTGAATTTTTCAACTTGAATACCTTCCACTTCTCTAAATAATTAAGTGTGATGTACTGTTTTTCAAACTAAAAGAGCAGGTTGAAACCAATAATTGTGGATATTAAAAAATATAAATAAATAAATAGATAGATATATATAAATAAATATATATATAGATATATATATATTTTTTTAATATATATTTTTTTAAATATATTTTTTTTTAATTTAATTTTTTAAAAAGTGGTCTTTCTCAAAAAACAACTGACCCACTAGCGAGCAGCGTCAACTGGCTTTTCATCCTGGGAGCTGCCATTTTATTCAAACACTGCTACTGCAGCTGGGGCACTCCACTGGCTGAATGTTTGCTCCCATCTTCACCAAGGGGTCATGTGTTGGTTTGGAGAACATTTACTTTTAAAAGTTAAATTTAAAAAAAAAACAATTTTAAAATGAATTTATTTATTTCCTTGACAGTTTTGCTGGTTGTTCAAGTTTCCAGTTGATTGAAGGCCAGATAATGGGGATTTTACTCTATTTGCATTTCATGATAATCTGGTCCTTGTGTGTTACAGATTCAAATTCAGATTCAGTGAAAAGCTTTACTTTTGAGATTTTCTTCATAAATTAGACTATTTCAATGTGGGTATCTGTTTAAATTTTTTTTGCAATTATGACAATGTCAATTTCATGGCAAAAATCTTCTTACATAAACTGCACAAAATATCTTTTGAAACTTATTTTATCAAGTACATTTTACATTCATGTTCAATATCTCCATGCAGAAAACCATTTCATTTGCCCTTCACTCCTCTCAATTTTTTTTCATTCTGTTAAAAATCTGACCACACAGAATTAATCATCTTCAATATTTTTACTTTGCCAATATATATGTTTAATTTGAACATTACTTTCAAATTGCCCATTATTTTTAATTCCAATCATAATCCCACTCTGAACCTTTTCTATTGGAATAATGCAAATCAAAACTAGACAGTAAGGAACAGCATCTTATTTTAAGACATTACAAGCCCCAAAATTTAGCACAAAATTGAACAAATTCAGATAAACAATCATGCCAGCTGGTTACCAATGTCCAGTGCTTTTCTTTCTTCTCTTCTGGTAATTTGATCTGTTCCGGCCTAGTTGTACCTCCTCCCTATATGCCTCTTCTTGTTCACCAGCCTTGATCATCCTTTTGCAACTGCTACCATCATTATATGTCATTCAATATCTTGTCATTTCCACCTTATCACAGGAGGCCTTCTCTTTTGTTCTGTCTCTCCCCTTGTTTTTCTACAGCTGAATACCATTTTTAAAATGAAAGCTTATTAGCCAGAAATGTTAACTCAAGGTACTTTTTAAACTTTTCATACAAAGTCCATTTTCTTAACTGCTTGTGCACCTGTGGGTGCTTTTCAGAATTTGAAGTGCAGTCAAATTCAATGCCACATCATGCCAATGCAACTGTCTCGCACACAAAACCTCAGGTTGTTCCTTCTCTGAAGAACTCAAATATATCTCAGTACTTCTGCATTATCCATTTCATTAAACATTGACTCCAATGGAACCTCCAAGGTCAAAACAACAATAATCTTGAGGACAAGCATCAATTTTTCATCTCCCATGTTGTTAATGATTGTGCAAATAAAAGATGAAAAGGATGATAAAAATTATTTCAGAATCTTCTTTAAACTACGAAGCAACAATGCAGTGAATACCTTTTGATTAAATTTATGGTATGAAAGCCAAAATAATTGATGATCCTCTCTGAACATTTCTTTGAATAGGAGATTCATCGGATGGTCTTCATTGAAAAGTTAAGCAATGAGTAATTTAGTTATTGGGTCGGTTGCTAATTTGATTTCTCAAATTTCTATTTAACCTCCCAAGATTCTCTCTTTCCCTATCCCCAACTTCTTTCTTCCAGTTTCCCACCCCTCTCCATTCAAAGATGGGCCTTCCCCCCCCCCCACACCAGCTCAGCTTTCCCCCCCCTATCTTCCCACCTGTGCTCCTCCCCCTGTCACTTCCTCTTCTCCCCCCCACCAACTTTGCATTCAAACACACTTGTTTTTTTTTTGTTGCTCATTCCTTGAAATGTTGGTTACCCTTCATTTCTGATAGATGCTGTGTGACCTGCTGAGTTTCTCCAGCACTTTTGTGTGTTGCTCCAGATCTAGATGATATAGTCCAATGTCAGGTCATTAAAATGTGACTTGATGTTGCTGTATAATACACATTATTTAAAAACACATATGGTGATGTGTGATCTTCTGAACTTTATAATGTGCACTAGATTATTGCTTCCTGCTGTTTATTACACTTGAGCAACTGGCTAGTAGTGAAGAGGATATCAAGGACAACAGAGGGCAGGAGCTTACGCAGGCTGAATCTGGAACATTATACTCATTTGTAATGAGAAAACACGAGCCCAATAAACAATTAACAAAGATATAACTCCAATGCAAAATCTATTCTAATTCATACGAGCAGATTAAAATCTCATTACACACACACTTTCAGATGTTTGCTTCACATTGAAGCCAGAGGTTTCAATTCCAGCCTAAAAATGTTAACAGTCATTCCATCATTGATATTTTCCTGAAGTAATAATGAAAGGTAGAATTTATATCCATGACAAATGTTTCATTCTTACTGGTTAGATTCCATTAATATTAACAGTATATTGTTCTTACCTAATTTTTACTCTGTAATACTGGCTATTTAAGCAGTCGGAAGTCAACTCATAATTATGGCAGGATGTGAATTATGTTAATTAAAATACCAAAATGTGGATCATCACACTCTAAAAAGGGCATAAATAACACTGGACAATAAAGATTTTGCTTCTTGAACACTTTTGGGTGAATTTTACAGATTTTTGGGCTGCTGATCATAAAAATCCCAAAGGTTTCCTGTCACGTACCTTTTTTAAAAAAAAAAGATATAACCTATTTTTGTGATTTCCTGTCATATTTTAAGTCTACCTGAAGCAGACAAAACTCTGCAACATGTCATTGAAATTTTATTTTCTGCATTCACACTTGGACTTCTTCCCTGTTGATCTTGGTGCACAAACATGGTGAAAGGTTTCACCAGGACATTGGAACTGTGGAAAAGCATCATCAGGGCAAATGGAATCCATCAATGTTGGTTGGACACTGACACCACAGGCATCAGATCCTGATTACAAAAAAAAGTGGTAAACTTTTTTTTTTGGTCAGTTGAACAAAATGTCAGAATCATTAGGCAATTTCCTACATGATACAGAACATTTGAAGTGATCTTTGTGTTTAGCTTGAAGTTGTCTATCATAATCCCCATTTTTTACTGTCCAGTTTCATCTCAAGCAACACAAACTCCTTAACTGTCTTTTAAGTAAGAACACCAAGCTTCAACTACAACATCAATCCTGAACTATAGCTGCAAAATAGACTATTTTGTTCATTCTGAACAGAAACAACTAAGAGCGGGGAAAAAAATGAACAGTTGAATTCTTTTAAACAATAATTCTGCCCTCAAAACAGCTGAACGACTCTCATTCCCCAGCCACAGAGCTTTCATCCACCTCTGCTGGATAGTTATTGGAGCAGATCCCAAAGCAAAGATTTATTGCTTGACGTTGACTGCATTTCCTGATGTGTAAATGGCACAAGTTCAGACAACAAAAAGCAGGTTCATGTTTACATGATATCATCTAAAAGTAGCAGTCCAAAATGCTCCTTTAGTGTTGCAGAGAGACAATCATTTTACTGTCCATTTCTCATTGGAGAACAGCAAATGGCATGAAGCGTAATATGTATGAAATGCTCTTTTATTTCAAGTTAATATTTTAGAGATTAGTGACAGTCTCCTCTAGCCTTGAATATTAATTTCAAATATGGACTCTCATTTCTTTGTGTGGTGTAATAAAATAAAAGCAACTTTAAATGTGAAACATCATCCTTCCATTTTTTTCCCCCCCTCATCCTTGAAAACTAGATGCCCAAGGACAGGTCAAATGAAACAAATACCAGCTTACCACCCAAACAAGTTTAGATGCACCTTAGAGTTCGAGATTTGTGCAGCACAGACTGACTTTGGCGGACCACATCTGCGTTGACCATTTTGTTCATCTGCACCGGTGGTTTTCAGACTTTTTTCTTTCCACTCACCGATCACCTTAAGAATTCCCTATGCCATAGGGGCTCTGTGATTTGTAAGGGGTTACTTAAGGTGGTCGGTGAGCAGAAAGAAAAAAAAGTTTGAAAACCACTGATCTACACCATTCCCATTTGCTGACATTAGGACCATATCCTACCATGTCTTGCTTATGTAATCAATGTATGGGGAAAAAAAATTGAAAGTTTATTAGGAGGGGAGATGCACTGAAAACCTGTTCACTTTGTAGTGAGGTACAGAATTATCATTCATATCAAGGTCAAAGACTAACTCCATTGGTTTAATTGCTGGTTTTCTGATTTATTCATGCAGTTACTGGGTTTCACACTTGACCTGGAACTGATGAATAAACAGAACAAAAGATAGATTGTATCCAACCTGTCAATTAAGACATTAAACATGAATATAAAAATCAGAAAGATGAATACAAATCAGAAGGAGATAATAAAGTAAAGGGCACCTACAAAGGTATTATCCAATTATATTTCTACTTCAGGCAATACAATATATCTGTGGTAATACCAACAAATGTTAAATTCTCAGTTTCTTTGACTTTAAATTCAAGATTTAAGTGAATTCCCTGCACCCAAGGTAGTTGCATAATGATTTCAAAGGGTCAACAGAAATACAAGTATCAGACTGAAGAAATCCTTGCTACCAATATAAAAGGCTTTAGCATTTTCTTTTATTTTGTCATCCTTCTGCTTTTGTTCAGGTTTTATTCCTGCTCAGACTTCTGTGGAATCTCAACCAACTGGCAATTACACACCGAGCTAAACAGTCCAGTCATTAACTGTTATGCATTCTTCTATATTTTAGCAAGATTCTGGACAGCAAAGTGATGCAGGAACATCTAATTATTTTGCCAGGCACAACTAGAATAATTGCAGTCATCCCAGTCTAAAGCAGGGCATGAAGGCAGGAAAATTTTGATCTGTACAGGCTGACTTGACTATTCTCTACTTCAGTGTTTTTCAAATGTTTTCTTTCCACTCACATACCACTTTAAGTAATCTCTATGCCATAGGTGCTCTGTGATTAGTAGGAAATTACTTAAGGTGGTATGTGAGTGGAAAGAAAAAAAATTTGAAAATCACTGTTTTAATTGTACCTTATTGATCATTATGTGCATGGTTTCATAACTCCAAAGGAAATGGGTTAATGACAATATTTCTCAAGCAAAATATTTCAGTAACTATTGTGTCCAGAACAGCAGTTCTCAACCTTTTCCCCACGCCCCTCCCCCAACCCCGCACTCACATACCACCTCAAGTAATCCCTTACTAATTACTGTGGCATAGGGATTACTTAAAGTGGCATATGAATGGAAATAAAAAGTTTGAAAACCACTGAAGTAGAGTATAGCTTGTTAGCCAGACCTCATAACTGTTGGTTTATTTCAATGCATCATGAACACTTCCAGGGCCGGCCTTAGGAGCTGCAGGGTCCAATTGGAAACATTTTTTGCAGGGCTCCAGGTTCGCAGACAAGGTCTGTAGAACCTTAGAGATAGAAAAAAAGTTTATTATGAACTTTACATCTCTATTATACAATAGAATTATACAAAATGTGTGCTTAAAAAGAGCATGAGAGTTAGTGGACCAAATGGATCCAACCATATTTTAATACAAAATTGCATACATGTAAGCCCTCAAGTAAACAAACAAGATGTGTTGATTAGTTTTTTTTTAAGGAGATAATCTTCACTGCAGTTCACAGCAACTGAGCATAACTTGCCAATGTTTTTTCCTGAGTTCTCATGCTCCGCTAGTCTAGTACAAATGTTCGGCCAATTATTAAAACCACAATTTCCAAGTGCATTTGCTGTATAATCGTCAAAGCTTGCAGTAGTAACAGAAGACTTTGATCACTTGATGCAGAATATTTTATTCATTTGACAATCTACAATTTCACCATTTGGCATTTTTCTTTTGCAGCAAAATTTGAAAAAACGATCTACTCTCATTTTTGGGAAATCTACAATAATTGTAGGTGGTCCTCTCCTCTCTCCCCCCCCCCCCCCCACCCCCCACTAAATGGTCCCTGACACTTTGGCTTATCATTTCTAGCCATGTTGCAGGATCATCTGTTAATTCTACAGGACTGCAGATTTTGAATTCTAGTTTTCCCACAGGCAAGTTTCCTGGTTTGCCAAATACAACACTTTTGAAATGGCTGACGTTACTTTTAGTAAATAAATGCACACTTTGTCTTGCATAACTTCTTCAGACTGGCTTCCTTCAGAGTTATCTTCACTGTGTTGTGGCTCCACTTGCTCTTCTGCATTTTGTGAGGTAAGTATTTCAGCAAACTTATCTAATACACCTTTCTCCTTTTCTGTTTCAGCCTTCTATGCCTCGGCTATAGCCCTCTTCTTACTACTAAAATATTTTCTTCTGATGTCCCTTAGCCTTTTACTCGTATTTACAGGAACCACAGAATCCTAAAAATTACAACAAAATATTAAAAGTATGTGCGCAGCTTGTTCACAGTGTGGAATCACAGCTAAAAATGGCGCTGCAATGTTTGTTGACATTAATTAAGTATCATTAGCGTATACATATTCAAAACTTGAGCATCAGTGCCGCTAAATCTAAATTTTGACCGAGTTTTTCCAAAGATGTTTGCTATCTTGGGCGATCTGGTATTTTGGAGGTTGTTATTTCAGATTTCTACTATACAGTTTAAAAAAAAAACACTACTGATTTTAAGAATTCAGAAGAACATTTAAATCATTGCTGTTCTCTATAAAATCTGCAATATGGTGTTAGGTGTATGTTGCAATATGTTGATGTGTGCATTTAGGAAGACTAGAGTGGATATTATCCTACTACAGGGCCCCCTTAGTTGTGGGACAAAAATTGGGAGCATTTAGTCCAATCGGCTTAAAGTCGGCCCTGAATACTTCAGGTGTAATCAAGAGGCAAAACTATTTCAGTATTATTGCTTGTTATTTGCATTTTTGTTAACGAGACATTGATGTTCAATCATCTGAATCTGGTCATCATCAAAGTTCAGGAGATGTCAATTTAACCAGGCTCACCTTACAAAGCCGTCCTGCCCAGAGAAGAAACAAGCCTTCCGTCGTGCATGCAGCCATCTTCAGCGCAAACTCCGGGAGATCCAAAATGAGTGGTGGACTAGCCTCGCCAAACGAACCCAGCTCAGCGCGGACATTGGCGACTTCAGGGGTTTCTACGAGGCTCTAAAGGCTGTGTACGGCCCCTCACCCCAAGTCCAAAGCCCGCTGCGCAGCTCAGACAGCAAAGTCCTCCTCAGCGACAAGATCTCCATCCTCAACCGATGGTCAGAACACTTCCAATCTCTTTTCAGTGCCAACCGCTCAGTCCAAGATTCCGCCCTGCTCCAGCTCCCTCAACAGCCCCTAAGGCTAGAGCTGGATGAGGCCCTCACCCAGGATGAGACATATAAGGCAATCGAACAACTGAAAAGTCGCAAAGCAGCAGGTATGGATGGAATCCCCCCAGAGGTCTGGAAGGCTGGCGGCAAAACTCTGCATGCCAAACTGCATGAGTTTTTCAAGCTTTGTTGGGACCAAGGAAAACTACCTCAGGACCTTCGTGATGCCACCATCATCACCCTGTACAAAAACAAAGGTGAGAAATCAGATTGCTCAAACTACAGGGGAATCACGCTGCTCTCCATTGCAGGCAAAATCTTCGCTAGGATTCTACTAAATAGAATAATACCTAGTGTCGCCGAGAATATTCTCCCAGAATCACAGTGCGGCTTTCGCGCAAACAGAGGAACTACTGACATGGTCTTTGCCCTCAGACAGCTCCAAGAAAAGTGCAGAGAACAAAACAAAGGACTCTACATCACCTTTGTTGACCTCACCAAAGCCTTCGACACCGTGAACAGGAAAGGGCTTTGGCAAATACTAGAGCGCATCGGATGTCCCCCAAAGTTCCTCAACATGATTATCCAACTGCACGAAAACCAACAAGGTCGGGTCAGATACAGCAATGAGCTCTCTGAACCCTTCTCCATCAACAATGGCGTGAAGCAAGGCTGTGTTCTCGCACCAACCCTCTTTTCAATCTTCTTCAGCATAATGCTGAACCAAGCCATGAAAGACCCCAACAATGAAGACGCTGTTTACATCTGGTACCGCACGGATGGCAGTCTCTTCAATCTGAGGCGCCTGCAAGCTCACAACAAGACACAAGAGGAACTAGTCCGTGAACTACTCTTTGCAGACGATGCCGCTTTAGTTGCCCATTCAGAGCCAGCTCTTCAGCGCTTGACGTCCTGCTTTGCGGAAACTGCCAAAGTGTTTGGCCTGGAAGTCAGCCTGAAGAAAACTGAGGTCCTCCATCAGCCAGCTCCCCACCATGACTACCAGCCCCCCCACATCTCCATCGGGCACACAAAACTCCAAAGGTCAACCAGTTTACCTATCTCGGCTGCACCATATCATCAGATGCAAGGATCGACAATGAGATAGACAACAGACTCGCCAAGGCAAACAGCGCCTTTGGAAGACTACACAAAAGAGTCTGGAAAAACAACCAACTGAAAAACCTCACAAAGATAAGCGTATACAGAGCCGTTGTCATACCCACACTCCTGTTCGGCTCCGAATCATGGGTCCTCTACCGGCATCACCTACGGCTCCTAGAACGCTTCCACCAGCATTGTCTCCGCTCCATCCTCAACATCCATTGGAGCGCTTTCATCCCTAAAGTCGAAGTACTCGAGATGGCAGAGGTCGACAGCATCGAGTCCACGCTGCTGAAGATCCAGCTGCGCTGGGTGGGTCACGTCTCCAGAATGGAGGACCATTGCCTTCCCAAGATCGTGTTATATGGCGAGCTCTCCACTGGCCACCGAGACAGAGGTGCACCAAAGAAGAGGTAAAAGGACTGCCTAAAGAAATCTCTTGGTGCCTGCCACATTGACCACCGCCAGTGGGCTGATATCGCCTCAAACCATGCATCTTGGCGCCTCACAGTTTGGCGGGCAGCAACCTCCTTTGAAGAAGACCGCAGAGCCCACCTCACTGACAAAAGGCAAATGAGGAAAAACCCAACACCCAACCCCAACCAACCATTTCTCCCCTGCAGCCGCTGCAACCGTGTCTGCCTGTCCCGCATCGGACTTGTCAGCCACAAACGAGCCTGCAGCTGACGTGGACTTTTACCCCCTCCATAAATCTCGTCCGCGAAGCCAAGCCAAAGAAGACTCAACTACAAGGAACAGCATGGTATGTAGTTCAGCTGGCAAAAAAAAACTCAATTGAGCTTTTCTGATTAATGTTTGGAATGAAAGATATTATCTAATAATGTTATTGTCCAAGCAAAGTTTAGAAAGGTACCATATTTGATGGCATACAAGACCTCCCCTCATTTCAACAGGGAATATTACTTTTTTTTAAAAAGTGTATTTACAGGTAAGCATTTAATGTTATTGAAATATGTAGCTTCACTATAGCTTACATAAAAACTTGGACAAAATATGCAACTAGGACAACAGGAAAAATCTGTTCTTCATTAAGATATTGCCATAATTTAGAAGAGAAAACAAAAGCAGTTTAGCTTAGCAGAAAACATTTTAAAAACAAACTTCAATTGGTCCCAGTGCTCTGTTCTTCTCTGGTGGCCTGCTGTTGGTACCTGGGCTGGTTCCACTGCCACACTCTCCCCCAGGAGGGGAGAGGGAGCAGAGCAGTGTGGTGTCTGGTGGCAGACTGTAGGGTGGTGGGGGTGTGGGGGGGTTTGGTGTTAAGAATGGGATGGCGGGACCAGTGCAGGGACCAACAGCAGGCCGCTGGGATAATCTCCCGATAGCAACCTATAATGATAGATGGCAGTAATGCCACTGAGGCATGGAGCAATGGTGATCACTGTCAGTATTACTCACCATCATCCTAATTTCAATTTTGCATACAAGATTATTTGGAGGAAAAGTAGGCTTATATACCATCAAATATAGGTAATTTAATCAGGAAAACAGAATGATGAGTTTGGCATTTTAAATTTTCTAAATTTTAAATTTAGACATACAGCATTGTAACAGGCACTATTGGCCCATGAGCAAGTGCCATCCAATAATACTCAATCGACCTACAATCATAGTACATTTTTGAACGTGGGGGGGGGGGGGAAGAACCCATGCAGACATGGGGAGAACGTACAAATTTCTTACAGAAATTTTAAGTATTTCAGAATTATAGAGTTTACAACATTCAATTTATTGTCACAGTACATACATGACATCTTATACAAGACAGATTCTTTTTATTGTGGGCCAAGCATAATTTCTACTACAGTGCAAACTGTACTGAAGAAAAAGACAGATACAGAAAGAATAAAGCAAGAAAAGAAATGTAAATAAAGTGATTGAGTAATACAGAAAACATTCAATAATAATGAGTCTCTGACTAAGTTTGTTGTTGTGAAGGGGTAGCAGCTGTTCCTGAACCTGGTGGTGGAAGTCCTGTGACACCTATACCTCTTTCCCAATGGTAGCAGTGAAAACAGAGCCTGTCCTGGCTGGCGCAGATCCTCAATTTTGCTGCTCCTCTCCAACGGTGGCATTCCATGTAGACTTTCTTGATGGTGATGAGAATTGTGCCTGTGGTATACTGAGATTTTGCAGTGTTTTCCACTCAGAGGTTCTGCTGTCCCCATAATTCAGCTGGTCAGGACACTTTCCACAGCACATGTAGAAAAGTTTGCCAGTTTCCAATGCCATACTAGCCTCTGGTTTTCCATTCCTAAAGTCCACTATCAGCTTCATGGTTTTGATGACATTGAATGCAAGATTGTTGTTTGTGCACCATTCAACTAAGTTTTCAATCTCCCTCCTATATGCTGAGTCATTGATCCTTTTTTATAAAACTAACTACCATGGTATCATCAGAAAATTTGTAGATCATGTTGTCATATCAAAGCACACAATCATAAATTTTCAAATGTGAGATAAATCTAAGTTACTAAAAAATCTGCAAAAGCCAGTGTACAGAAGATTAGTTTCTGAAATGAATTCTTAAAATTAAAAGGTGACGATAAAATGCCGAATGTGCTTTCATCAGGGCACATAAACATCTATATGATATAGTATGAATATTTCTGATATAATGCAGTATTTTAAGATTGGTAAAATCTGTTTGCCTTGAAGTATGATTTGTTCTGGACTGCTAATTGTAGTACGTTAGTCTCCAGATACTGCCGTCCACAGCTGGTAGAACTTTCTTTGTGTAAATAGCGTTCAGAGACACACACAAACTGGCCAAGACACCAAAGAGCACTCTAGTCCACGACAGACTGCTTTATGGTTTATATTTTCGTACATCACACAAATCAAACATTATTCCATCAACATCTACAAGTATCCACCTTTTGAAAACAAATTATTTTCTTTTCCCTTTTCGTATTTGCCAATTTTCATTTCAATGGGTGGGACACAAAATTCAATTCAAATATAATGTTCAGCCATCATCTTAAAATTCTTTATTTCCACACAAAATATGGTGAATACTCTCAATTGCTATTAGCTGTGTATGATCATGAGGGATATAGATTTCTGACATGTATGAGTGTAGAGCTCATCGAAAGAATCAAAGACGTTGATCCAAACCAAGGCTTTTATTAGCAAAAGACAGGAGCTCTTCACAGGTGGCCGACTAGTCTGGAATGATCCGACCTGGCTTGGGACACAACCCTTTAAGGCCCAGACAGTAGGCGTGGCTAAGCTCTCAGCCAATCGCTGTAAGTACAGTCTAGATACTGTAACTATATACACTATATACATTGATGATAGATCTGTACTATCACAATGAGTAATTACTGTACCATGTATTACAAGCTTTTCTTTTAAAGTGAGTTTTACTTTGGGGTTTGGGGTAGCTGCAAACATTCACAAATTTCACAACATTTTTTTTTCTATACAGACTGCATGGTACCATTGAGTGTTAAATATAAATAACGTAATGCTTTGGAAGAAGACGAAAGTACAATAATTGTTTATCCAAAGAAAGAAGCAGATGGTGAGAGAGAAGTCATATGATTAGGGCACAAACAGGTTTCATTATTGATCAGCCATTCATCTGAAAACAAAGGTGAATGACTGTGAAATGGACAATTCTGTTAATTCTCTATGTCAGGGGAGTTATTTAAACCACCGTGACCATTATAATGGTTTTTGATTGACTGAACTTTGAATTGACTTTCCAGGATTATGTCTAATGGTTTGGGAATTACACACACACATATTGTTGAGGTTAAGACATGGTCTTGGTGAATTTCTTTTGCTGCTGGTCTGTGATGTAGCATGTCACATAAGCTGCTTTCAGGTGGCCAGAATACCCAACCATAAAGCTGCCTATTCTACCCCAATGCAGCTGTCAGATGGCCACCTAAAGTGGAGAACCCAGCCAAGAGAAGCACTTACCTAACCCTCCTCCTGTAGGGATATTCTCCGGCTTGGAGAATCCCCCATTGCACCTGAAAGCAGCACCAGGCAAAGCGGCTAGCAGCTTTTAGGTGCCTAGCAGTCCCCACTGCCTGACAGTCCCTCAGCCTGATGTCCTACGCTGTCAGACAGTGAGGAGAGGGCAGCAGGGAGGCAAGCTGTCAGATGGCTGCCCCTGTCCCAACACAGGAGCCGGCGTTTGCTCCATGGCACCTCTCCCTGCTGCAGACCTTTCAGGTGGCAGAACACCATCTTCAGTGCTGCAACCTGAACATCCCTTCACAGATGCCCGCAGCCACTCTGGAGCCGCATTCTCCAAGCGATTCCACCTGAAAGCAGCTATAGTGTCATTACTCACTCTGTTAATGATCGCCAACAATCATATCAAGATGAAAATTGATTCAAAGTGATCCATAATTTCCTTTCATTTTGCAGAAGAGTTTATAAAGGCTACATTGGGGAAAAAATAAACAGGATAAAACAACTCTTCTACCCAGTGACAAAGGAATGGAAAAAAAAAACCAGGATAATCTTTTGATTGGACAACACTGTGGTTGAACTAATCCACAGCCATTTATTGATAAGGCTGTCAATAGTTATCCTTTCGTTGCTGTTTGTGGGTCCACACATTTTCTCTGCCTTAATTTACACTTCAGAAACCTCATTAGCTGTGATGGATTCTGGGGTATTATGCAAGTCTGCTATGGATGCTCTTTTCTATTTTGTCTTGTATAAAGAACCAACTTCATATCTTATACTAGGCATCAAACTGACCTTTTTGAGAAATACACTGATCAAAAATGGAAGGGAGAATATGAGCAGCAAATTGGAAAATAAATAATGTTTAGATGAAACTGCATCTGCTCATCTGTGAAAATAATTATGCTTCTGTGGTAGCACACCACTAGGCAGGCGAACTGGCCCCGCTTGTAATCCATGCGGCGGGGCAGCCAGCCAAAATGGCGCCGTCGGGGATTTCCCCTTCTTCTCAGCTCAGGGCTCAGAAGCCCACGCTGGGGGACCATGTGACGCCCGGGTGACATCAGCGCCCCCCAGCGCGGTTCTCAGCCAGGTCCGTGCTGGGAGTACAAGTCCAGCCCAGCAGCCTGCAACAAATCAGTTCTGCTCACTGACCTCAACCCGTCTGGTTCTATGTTCTTTCAGGAGCAGTGTAGCTGCCGCTACACTCTGTATAAATATTTAATCTCTTTTTACTGTTGGACCATGCACTGAAAACTACATTGGAACTAAAAAGTAATTTCTTCAAATGTATTATTGCAATTTCTTTGGATTTGAGGATGACTTGTCTTTATTCAATAGGTTCCTCAGTGACTGGTAAGACAGTGAGATGATCTGAACGCTTTGCCACAGGTAGGGCAGGAGGCACATTTTTTTTTGTTGGAAATCTACTTAACACTAATAAAGAGATACAATGTTCTTAGTGCCTTGTGTATTGTCAACAGCCAGCTGGTCAGTAATATAATTTCAACCATTAAAGAATTAAAATTCAATTTCATTATTTCTCCCCACCCTCCCAGTGACATTTAATTATTTGGAAAGTTTGCACAAACTTGGAAATTGCTATGGAAATTTAAAAAGAACATTAAAACATAGTAGAGGCCCTTCATCCGACTGTGTTGTGGCAACCTATGAAGCCTTCTCCACAACAATCTAATCCTTTCCTATCGCACACCCATGACTTTTTAATGGGTCTTACATCCATGTGTCTATCTATCCAGCGTCATTTAAGTGTTTCTATTGTACCAGTCTCTACCCTCAGCAATGCATTCCAGGTACCCACTGCTCTCCATGTAAAACACTTAACAAAATTCTCCTCTGAAGTTTCCTCCACTTGTTTTAAACAGATACCTCTGGTACCCATATTTGCAATTCAATTTCCAACTCATTTGATAGAATTTTTAGTCATTCAGAGAGCATATCCTTTTCTATTACTGAAACCAATGTGTATAGCTTAATGAATTCTCAAATAGTAAAGTAGTTAACTCTTGTAAAAAGCATAGTATCAAAATAAATGGCATTTTCAGATGCATAATTTCAATTTTTGAAATCATAATTCTGAGAATCCATTTCAAAATCTGTTTTTCATATTTGTGCCAAACTTTAAAACATGACCTTTGCAACAGATGAAACTGAAATCTCCAATTACAACATAGAAGGGGGCATTCAATCACTAGATTAATTATTGTACATCATTGATATGCTCACCAAAGAGAATATACAAGGCAAAGGATGGATTTTTGTCAAGAAAGATGTACTCCAAAGATTAGCATGGCCCCTGCGCAAGGATGACATGCAAATTCGTGAAGCGTTCCATATTTTTTTTAAATAAAAAAAAAGAAAGATGTACTCCCAATCAGGAACAAACACACATCTCAACCTTAAATTATTTGTAATACTTCCCAAGGCATTTCACAGAAGAAATGATCAGGGTCACATACTTAAGCAGGTTGGGATTAGAGCTGGTAACCAGGGGTGATATATCTGGAGTGACAAAACAAGAGAAGTAACACGCACCCATGGGTCAGAATGGGAGAATGTGGCTAGCACAGTGGACCTGGCACAGGGCCGCAGAAGGAGATAGGAGCATCCTGGTCAACTACGTGACGTGAGAGCCAATGAAAAATGGCTGGGAGCTTTGTTGAGGGGTTTTATGGGAAGAAAGGTAGTGTTGAAATATAAAGGCTGATGCCATTTTTTTGCTGAAGTGTGAATGTTAGTGTGTGTGTGTGTGTGTGTGTGTGTGTGTGTGTGTGTGTGTGTGTGTGTGTGTGTGTGTGTGTGTGTGTGTGTGTGTGTGTGTGTGTGTGTGTGTGTGTGTGTGTGTGTGTGTGTAAGTAATAAACTTATTGTTGCTACAAAATTATCAAACAGCATGTAGCAACAAGAGTTGTTCAGAGATCCTAGAAAAATGCTTAAAAGCTTGGGAAATTAGATGAGTTTTTGAGAAGAAAATATATAGGTTGGGGTGAGACAGTCAGAAATGTTACAGAAATTCAGATTTAAGACAACAAAGTTTCCCTGCCAATGGTGGAAGGCTAAAGACCAGGACATAACTATTGATTTATCTTTGGCATCTGTAAAATGGTTTCATGTTATATTGGCCATATTTAATGAATAATTCAAAATATACTTACTAATACAAAACAAGACAAAAGCAGAATATTATCACAAGGAAAAAAAAACAACCAGACACAAGAGTTGTCCATGATTATTCTATGATACTGTGGCCAGCAAACCGTACTGTCTGGACATTCCTGAGTGTCTGAGAGGACCAGAATATGGGGTTTATGAGTGGACTATGAAGTAATGAACCACATCAGATACACAATTTTTAAGGACTCTACAGATGGGTTATCCCTTAACTGTGTAGAGGCACAGCTAATGATCACTTCACTACTAGTGGCAACTCGCACCAACCCTCTTTTCAATCTTCTTCAGCATGATGCTGAACCAAGCCATGAAAGACCCCAACAATGAAGACGCTGTTTACATCCGGTACCGCACGGATGGCAGTCTCTTCAATCTGAGGCGCCTGCAAGCTCACACCAAGACACAAGAGAAACTTGTCCGTGAACTACTCTTTGCAGATGATGCCGCTTTAGTTGCCCATTCAGAGCCAGCTCTTCAGCGCTTGACGTCCTGCTTTGCGGAAACTGCCAAAATGTTTGGCCTGGAAGTCAGCCTGAAGAAAACTGAGGTCCTCCATCAGCCAGCTCCCCACCATGACTACCAGCCCCCCCACATCTCCATCGGGCACACAAAACTCAAAACGGTCAACCAGTTTACCTATCTCGGCTGCACCATTTCATCAGATGCAAGGATCGACAATGAGATAGACAACAGACTCGCCAAGGCAAATAGCGCCTTTGGAAGACTACACAAAAGAGTCTGGAAAAACAACCAACTGAAAAACCTCACAAAGATAAGCGTATACAGAGCCGTTGTCATACCCACACTCCTGTTCGGCTCCGAATCATGGGTCCTCTACCGGCACCACCTACGGCTCCTAGAACGCTTCCACCAGCGTTGTCTCCGCTCCATCCTCAACATCCATTGGAGCGCTCACACCCCTAACGTCGAGGTACTCGAGATGGCAGAGGTCGACAGCATCGAGTCCACGCTGCTGAAGATCCAGCTGCGCTGGATGGGTCACGTCTCCAGAATGGAGGACCATCGCCTTCCCAAGATCGTATTATATGGCGAGCTCTCCACTGGCCACCGTGACAGAGGTGCACCAAAGAAAAGGTACAAGGACTGCCTAAAGAAATCTCTTGGTGCCTGCCACATTGACCACCGCCAGTGGGCTGATAACGCCTCAAACCGTGCATCTTGGCGCCTCACAGTTTGGCGGGCAGCAGCCTCCTTTGAAGAAGACCGCAGAGCCCACCTCACTGACAAAAGGCAAAGGAGGAAAAACCCAACACCCAACCCCAACCAACCAATTTTCCCTTGCAACCGCTGCAATCGTGTCTGCCTGTCCCGCATCGGACTGGTCAGCCACAAACGAGCCTGCAGCTGACGTGGACTTTTTACCCCCTCCATAAATCTTCGTCCGCGAAGCCAAGCCAAAGAAAAAGATTCTCTTCAGTAATATTCTGCAATAAATTGAGTATTGAAATGAACTCTGTGACTGTGGTCTATTTTCAGTCAGTGTTGCACAGGAGCTTCAGTGCCCAGGAGAAATGAATGTTAGCATGACCGAAGACTATCCCCACATGCAGACGTTAAACATGATAATTGACAGTAAAAAGGCTCAGCCTTCCCTCATAAATGAACATAATTTTGAACTCAAGGTCCATTATATAATGCACAACTCTTGCTCGTGGAAGTAATGCTGATCAGAAGGAGAAATTCCTGTAGAGCGCGTCGAAAGAACCAAAGGCTTGTTGATCCAAACCAAGGCTTTTATTAACTAAAAGACTGGAGCATGTCACATGTAGGTCAACCAGTCCAGAATGGCCTGGTCTGGCTAGGAGCAACCCTTTAAGACCTGCCAGTAGGCGTGGCTACGCTCCCAGCCAATCACAGTCATCCTACACTACAATCTGTACATCGACACATTGGTGATAGAATCTGTACTATCACAATACCAAAGCTCAATTTTTAGCCAACTATTCATCTGTTTAATGGAATCAATTCTACTATTTTACTGAGCAAAAGATCCAATACATTTGGCAGTGGCAACCTCCGGCAACAAAAGCAGCTTTGTTATTATAATTGTACCTAATTATTCACCTTGCATCTCATGAAATTCCACTGCATTTCTCATGGACTTTTAATTTTAGATATTGGTGAAAACACACAGGAAATGTAAAAACAAGTGACAGTTGTACATGAGTGAAGAGAAAATAAGTGGAAGAGGGAAACAAGCTTACAAGTATTTTGATCCTTAATTTTACATGGGAAGTTTTGACACTGTTGTGTCTTAACCTTGTATTGTAGAAGTAGTGGAGGCGTTGAATCCAAATCCCCATTACTGACCCAGGAATGAATAGGTCCACAAACAGTCCCTGTGTGGAACAGAGTTCACAGAAGAGGAGAGATTCATTGTTCAGATCGCTACAGTCGAAAATAATTTGTCTCAACATGTCTCCCAGTGTAGAGTGGCATTTAAACTCCATCCAGCACATCGAACAGCAGAGGAGCATAGAAATGCTTGTCTAGTCTCCACAGAGGAATGCAGTAACAGTTACTTTGCACAGATCACAGGACAGATATTGTTATGCAGAAGAGAACTATTACATGGTCCAAAGAACGATGATCCCAAAGATATAATAACTCTTCTGTGTGTGATAAATGAAAGTGTATGTGAAAACTGGGGTGTGTTCTTAGTGACCAAATTCCACATAATTTGGGGAAAAAAGGCACTATTTTGAGAATCAGTTGATAATTGGAATAAATTACTAAAAGAACTAATAGAAGTGCTCGTATTGAATTGGAATTGATGGATATTGGAGCTCATGAAAATGGAGAGCCCTCCAGCAGAAAATGAACAGAATGATAAATTTTTACTGAAACTCAAATTGTAAGAGCCAAAGGCTCGTTGTTTATCGTTGTCTGTTTGGCTGAGGGTATCAGCAGCTTCCTGGGGTCAGGATGCTGCGCGAGTTCTGGTGGATACACGCTGTTCACTGGGGGTGTTGGTGCATGCACTTTCGGCAATTGGTTTTTAATTAGCCTGTGTTGACTGGTAAGGCAGGGTCGATGGTGGGTGACTGAGGCTCCAATATTTTCTATTGGCTGTTACTGAAGAGATTGACTGTTACACATCATGTTATCGAAGAGACTGGTCATTACCACTAGTCATATTAGTAAAGACACTATCGTTTCTGTGGTGCACTGTTAGACAGAATCAGACACACACAAGGTAAAGACTGTACAACAGGGTTTAACCCACAAAGACTTCCACAGAGCTAGGCTGGCTGTGGCTGCAGCAACTCAATGAGAGGCCTCAGGAGGCCGGCGCTGGCTTATATCCCGGAGGGTGATTGACACCTGACCGGGTGGGGCTTGATCCATTCAGGCCGACTGATTGACAGCTGGCCAGGAGTTGTCCATCCCCTTACATTCCTGCAGTACAGAGGTTGCCCCCTGCAGTAGGCCGGTGGTGTACCACCACAGTTACCACATTGCAATGATCGTTACCACATTGTGGGTCATTTTTATTTTTTTCTGCTTCCTGGATTGATCAGGCCTTTTCTAACTGGAAAGAGATAGATATTGGTGGCTTGAGATCTATTAGTTGATGGTTGTCTTATGGCATTTGAGCAACTATTTACTAAATACATTTCCAAATCCACTCTTTTTTGGTATTTACAGATTAGGAATTCTTTAAATACCCAATTAATAACTCTTCATCACACTCAGGAAGTAGATGTTGTGGATTTTTTTTTTTCTTTTTCATCTGTCCCAGAAGGGCTTAATTGCTCACATTTATATTATAATCAAAATTACACCAGGTTCCAATTGATAATATTAACATTCATCTGATTCAAGATTTACATTGGGCATATGTCTAAAGATAATTTGGCACGTATATTTCCAGATGTCAACCCTCGATGCAATAGGTGCAGCAATGGGATGGCATCATTAGTTCATTTATTTTAGTTTTGCCTGAATTGGAATCTTATTGGAAAGAAATTTAATACTTTATCTATAACTTTAGCTGTTAACTTACAGCCGAATTATGGTGCTATTTGCAATGTTGATGGAAGATGTATATCTGTTGCCATCCAATTGCCAGGTTGGTGCATTCACAACACTTATGGCTAGAAGATCTATTTTGGTTAGGTGGAAATATTCAATTCTGCCTACTTATATACCAAACTTTAGCTTGTTTTAATTCAGAGAAGATTAGATGTGCTATAACTGATACCAATATTAACATTGATAAAATGTTACAGTTGTTTATGAATATTTTCCATGATTCTTTAACCTGTTTTAATAATTACATTTTACTATTGTTTTCCCCTTCATGTTAACCATTTACTTAATGGAACATTTTCTGGTTTATTATTACATTTTATTGATTTAAGGCATCCCAACATCCAATTTCTAATTTTTAATGTTCAATTTTCAACTAAAATGTTAGGAGGTTAGATAATTTAGTTTAGGTTTAGTTTGATAGTTTAGAATATACATATTTTGTACTGTTTTATTATTTGAACAATACAGCTGTGGGGAATCAATTTCTGTTTATGATGTATATCCATTTTATTTATAATCTGTAACCTTGTATTCTATATATTATGATTTTTTGTGTACTTAAACTTAAAAAATTGGAAAATAAAAAAATGCAAATTTAAAATTGGCATGCTTCACCGTTAGTTCTCCATTCTTGCAATATATAGTCTCAAACAACTGGAAAACTTGCTTATTTGGCATCCACTAATCCCCATAGGTGCTGGATACCAGTGTTTTTACTGTACATTTCTTATACTAAGAGTGTTGAAAATATTAAAATATTTTGTCAAAATAAATGCACAGAATTAAATGGGCACATCAGTGTCAGTAACTCAAAACCTTTAACTCAGATATATGATTTCATTAAAGTAAATATTGGATTGAAAAAAAATCAATCCTTGTGGGGAAAACAATAGGCATTTAATAGGTTTCATGGAAAAGATCAAAAGCAATTTTCTTCCCAAAACTTGTCAATGAAGACAGTTCAGACCAATTCAGAGGAAATATGCTGTGGCTTGCTCTACCAATATAAAGATAGCATATGGAGACTTCCACAATTTCAGCTCTCTACTTGTCATTTACCAGAAAAGAACAGTACCACAAATCCATGGGTTAAGGCCAGTCTAATAGATGAGGAAGTCAGAATACAACTATGTATATACTGCATCCAGCCATGGAACCAAAACAAAATTCAACTCAATTCTGTTCAGGTAAATGTTAACATTTGCATTAATTAATTGGCAAAGTATGCAGCAATAAATTATACAAGAACTTGAAAAGCAATAATGAATAGCAAGATATGATTCTCATGAAGATCATAAGTATGTACATCTGTGTATAGCTCATTTCATATAATTCCCCCTCCCCATTAGTCAAAAAAAGAGTCCCAGTCTGAAATGTTGACCAACCATTCCTACCCAAAGATGTCGGAGTTTCTCCAGCAATTCATTGTTTGCCCAAGACTCCAGTATCTGCAACTTTTGTGCTTTCTGGCATAACTACACACAATAATCATGAAAGCCATAAAATGATGGGACTCAAATAAAAGGAGAGATTATTTTAAAACAGAGTAATGTTACTGGAACAAACTTGAATGATAAATTATTCCAGTTAAATAGGTTAGGTAGAATGTTAAATTAATTAAAAAAAAATACCCCAAATATTTATCTGCAATTTGCCTGTTCCCAAAATTGAATTTAGCTCAAAGATTGTTACAATTTTTTTTAAACTTTATTTAAAATCTTTAATCAAAATACAGTTAAACATAACAAAGTGAAGAACAAATTTTTATATATTAAAAAAACCCACCCACGCTCCCACCGCTTCAGTCAGCTCCCTTAAGGGGAGCCAAATATAAAAACCAATACAGTTAACATAAAGAATATTTTGAAGTATTTCCAAATTCATATACTCCAAATAAGATCACATTTTAACAAAAATCAAATTATCATGTAAATTACATTTTTTCCATAATAATACAAGATCTCAATTTATTATGCCAGCATGTTATATTAATCCCCACATTATCTTTCCAAGTGCCAGCTACATATTTTTGTGCTACAGACAGCACTAGACATATAAATGCAATATGAAATTTATCCAACCCTAGTTCTTTCAAAGAAACCATATATCCCAACACAAAAAAAATAAAAAAAAACAAACAAAAAAAAACGATGGGTCTCATGGCAACTTAATGTTAAATAATTTTTCCAAAACGGTTGTACTATAACACAAGACCAACCAGCATGTAAAAGAGTTCCAGTACATAATTCACATCTAAAACAAGAATCCGAATTACTAAACTCATTAAAAAAAAATTCTCTAGAGTCAAATATAACTGGTGCAAAAAATTATAATTAACCATTCCATATCGTACATTTATCACTTTAGTTACACTATCATGGCACATAGCCTCCCAATTATCTTCAGGAAAAATATAAGTTAAATCACTTTCCCGTTTAAGTCTAGATTTCTCCCAATCCGGTTTATCCATTGCATCTTGTAACAATTGGTATATACTCGAAATATAACATTTCTTAGACTCAAATTTTATCAACATGGGTAGATTCATTTCTTTACCATAATTATCTTTTATCAAAGCTCTAAGTTGATAATACACAAATAAAGAGTTTACAGATATATTAAATTTCTCCCTCAGTCGATTAAAGGAAAGAAACTGGCCTTCTTCAAAACAGTCCTGAACTATCTTAATACCCTTAGAATTCCATCTCTTTAAATGATTATTAAACATTGAAAAAAGAATAAGCTGATTATGATATAACAGGGTTTGGATTGATAATTTATCCTTTGATCCTAAAACCATATTTCATTTAACCCTTATTTCGTTTAATCCTTAGCAAATATTTTAGTACCAGCATATTACATTCCCACAATAAATTCCCATTCCACTTAAATATCAACTTCAGATATACAAGCCATTTCCATCTTTGCCCAACTTGGAGGTTGGTCCATATCCATCAATCTACTAATAAATTTCAACTGAGCTGCTTCATAATAATTTTGAAAATGAGGTAACTGCAATCCACCTAATACAAGTTTATGCAAAGCTACTCGTGCTAATTTTCCCTTCCATAAAAACTCCCACACTGCTCTATTCAGATCCCTCAAAACACCCTTTGAAAGTAAACATGGTATTGACTGAAACAAATATTGAATTTGAAGAAAAATATTCATTTTAATGCAATTACTTGACCAATTAATGTTAACGGCAAATCTTTCCATTTAGTCAAATCCATTTTAATCCTTTTTAATAAAGGAACATAATTTAATTTATATAAAGATTGATAATCTGCATTTACTTCCACCCCTAAATAGTTACCAAAAATTAAGTCAGTTATCAATATGAAAGCAGTGAATGACCAGAGAATGAAACACCACCAAGAGTTGTGATGCAATCAAGTTCTGAAGTTTCTGATTACAACACAAGGGATTTTATGTATGAATACGATATCCAGTTTTAGTGTTAAAATGTCTTATGGATAGCCAAGTCCATTAAAAAAAAGCTTCAGTACATCATATATGGCTCTGTGTGAGAATGTAATAGAATATTCTAAGGCATTAGAACATTATTTCCCCACATTCTTTTCATGTGTTAGGCAGATGAGTTGTTAAAATCAAGTAAAATGTTTATCAACCATGCTCCCAGTGATTCAAAGTCAAAACATGATTTCAATGGACAAGTCAGGCAGAGGAAGTGACCAGGCGATTAGTGGAGGCATAATCAGGTGATCCAGAGTTCAGCGAGAGCATCAGCATAAAAGTGAGGAATTGTGGAGTGGTAAGGCTTTGGCAAGAACAGGCAAAAGGTAAGGGTTATAGTGTGGGTAAGTATATTGTTCAATACTTAATTAGTATTAATTGATTAGGCAATGACTGAAGGGTTAGTGCTCTGCATTGAGTATCAGCTGTGCAGTTCCTGGGAACATTGAGCTTCCCTGATGCCCACATCTATGCCAAGTGCAACTCCTAAGAGACTGTTAAGTAAGTGGAGAAGCAGTTTGAGGACTGATGGCTCATTCGGGAGAGAGAAAAAGAGGAGCTACAGGTAGTTTGTTGAGAACACCTCTGAAATCACCCCCCCTTCAGCAACTGGTTTATTGTTCCAGATAGTATTGGGGAGGATGGCCTGACAGAGTACAACTATAGTGACTGGGTCTCTGGCTCTGTAGCAGAGGGGCTGAAAAAGCATGCAATAGTGATAGGACATTTGATTGTGAAGGGAATGAACAAGAGATGCAATGAGCCCAATAAAGACACTTGGATAGAGTGCCAGGGTACAGGATGTTTCAAATCAAATCCAGAACATTCTGAAGGGAGAGGGCAAACCACCAGAGGTCTTAGTACAAAGTGAGGAGACCCTGAAGAGGAAATATAGCGAATTAGGCAGAAATCTGAGAAGCAAGACTTTCAGGGTGGTCATCTCAGGTTTACTGCCTCTACCATATGCTAGTGAGATTAGGTGAGAATTAGTGAGATTGGGCAGATAAATGTGTGGCTGAGAAACTGGGCTTCAGATTCTTGGATCATTGGGATCTCTTTTGAGGAAGGTATGACCTTTACAAAAAAAAAGGGTTAAACCTGAACCCCAAAGAGGACAAATATCCTTTGGTTGGGGTGGGGGTGGGGGGAAGAGAGGGAAGGTTGAATATAGCTGTTAGGCAGGGGAGGGATGGGAACCAGGTTGAAAGGGCTGAACAGGGAACAAGAGCAGTAAAGTGAAGATAGTGTTCAGGATGGATGACAGGGTGGTGATAAGGCAAAATGTTGTCAGAGGAATAATTGAGACAGTGCATTTAAAAATTGGTCTGAAGGTATTATATGTTAATGCATGTAGCATTAGAAACAAGGCCATTACTGAATCTAGGCTAAAGGATGGCTGTCATTAGGAGCTGAATTTCTAAGGATAAACGGAGTGTCAGAAGGCTAGGCAGGAAAGCAGTGGGGGCAGTCTGGCTCTGGTAAGCAACAATATTAAATCATTGTAATGAAGGGACACAGGATCAAAAGAGGTAGAATCCTTATTGGTTGATTTAAGGAAATTATACAGGTAAAACGGCATTAATGGCAGTCATATACAGGCCTTCAAACAGTAGCAGACATGTGGAATACAAAATACAAATGAAAATGGATAAGGCATGTCAGAAGGACAGCATTACAATAAGCATGGGAGATTTTAACATGAAATTGGGCAATTCCAGTTGTCAGAGATCTCAGGAGAGAGTGTTTGTGGAATGCCTGTAGGATTGCCGTTTGAAACAACTTGATGAGCCCACCAAGGGATCAGCAGTTCTGGATTCAGTGCTGTGTAATGAACCAAAGGTGATTAGAGAGCTCAAGGCAGTGGTTCTCTACTTGCATACCACTAAGTAATCCCTATGTCATAGGGGCTCTGTGGTTAGTAAGGGATTGCTTATGGTTGTACGTGAGTGGAAAGAAAAAGGTTGAAAACCACTGTTTTAATTGTACCTACTTGACTCGTTATGTGCACGGTCTCATCACTCCAAAGGAAATGGGCCAATGACAATTTTTCTCAAGCAAAATATTTCAGTAGTAATTGGATCTAGAGCAGTGATTCTCAACCTTCCCTCCCCACTCGCATACCAACTTAAGCAATCCCTTATTAATCACAGAGCACTTATGGCATAGGAATACTTATTGTGATAAGTGAGTGGAAAGAAAAAAAAGTTGAGAACCACTGTCTTAGAGGAAACAGGAAGGCTGCAGAGAGACTTGGACAGATTATGAGAATGGGCAAAGATGTGGCAGAGTTAAATATTTTTAAATTTTTTTTTTGGACATCCGGCACAGTAACAAGCCAATTTGGCCCAACAAGTTCATGCTGCCCAATTTACACCCATTAATCTACACCCCAGTACATTTTGAAAGGTGGGAGGAAACCCGGAGCCAATCCCCCCCCCCCCCCCCCCCAGAGAAAGCCCCAGGCAGACACAGAGAGAATGTACAAATGCTTTACAGCACAGTATTCAAACCCAGGCCTGGTCCCAATCACTGGTGCTGTAAAAGCATTGTGTCAACTGCTATGACAACTGTTTCATTCTTGCTATACCAATTTTGGAAAGTGTATGGTCAGAAACTTTGGAAGAAATAGACAGGCAGACTATTATTTAGATGGGGAGAAAATACAGAGATGCGAAGAGACTTGGGAGTCCTCGTGCAGGATACCCTAAATGTTTACCTTTAGGATGAGTCAGTGTTGAAGAAAGCGAATGCAGTTTTGGCATTTATTTCCAGAGAAATAGCATACAAGAGCAGGAATGTAATGTTGAGACTCTATAAAGAACTGGTGAGACCTCACTTGGGAGTACTCCACAGTTTGGGGCTCATTATTTGAGAAAAGACAATGTTGACATTGGAGAGGATTCAGAGAAATATTTACTCAATTGACACGAGCAATGAAAGGATTAGCAATACAAGGACCATTTGTCAGCTCTTGGACTGCACTTGTTGGAATACAGAAGGATTGGGGGGGGGGGCAGGGTGGGGAGAAAGGCACCTCAAATAGGCATTTTAAATGCTCAAAGAGCAGGACAGTAGATGTGGAAAGGAAGTTTCCCATTGACAACAATGGGGTAGGAGGCCCCACTGACAACAATGGGGCAGGAGACACACACTGACAACAATGGGGCAGGAGACACACACTGACAACAATGGGGCAGGAGACACACACTGACAACAATGGGGCAGGAGGCACACCTTCCATTTAAAAGGGTGTAAATTTAAAAGAGACTGGAACAAAAAATTATTTAGTTATAGGGCTGTGAGTCTGTGGAACTTGCTACCACAAGAAGCTGTGGATGTGAGGTTATTGGATGTATATAAGGCAAAGATTGACAGGTATTTGATTAGTCGGAGCACGAAGGGTTATTGGAGAAATCCAGGGCTGAGTGGGAGGATGGATCAGCTCATTATTAGAATGGCAGAGCACCCTCGATAGGCCAACTTCTGCTCCTCTATCTTGTGAATGCAGCTGGGCACAACTTGTACCCACTGAAAGATTAAAGTCAAAAATCAAAATCTTTATTTTCAGAATTATTGCCTTTTAATTCAAGCACAAGCACTTAATTCATAGGAATTGTAAGAATCTAAATCTATCATTCTGGTAGAATTATTAGTAATTATTATGGAAGGTTCGTGGTTGGAACTTATTTGATATTCATTGCATTTCGGCCATCTCAATGAAAAAGAAAATGAAGTAGCATTTCAAAAAAAATAATCTGTTCAGTCATTCATATAGTGTTCACTGGAGGCCTTGTGATCAAAATTAAATAGAAAATGCAAAATAAAAAGTTCAAAGATCTTTGTTATCACGTTGACCTGGTCAGCAGTTCAAGAGTTGAGGTTAGTTATTCATCAATGCCAGCTATAACTAATGCAAACTAATCATTTATGTGGCTCAAATGCCATAAGACAGCCATCAACTAATAGATCTCAAGCCACCAATATCCCTATAACTATTTTTAATTTTATATCAAACCTGGGGGATATCAATCAGATCATAAACTTCAATGGTGGTTTTTGGTAAGTTATATAATATGGATTATAAAACAATTGGCTAAACCTTGGGAATTTAGGTAGCAGATGGTAAATGAATGATGCAGAGTTCAACTACTATGAAAATAGACCACACGTTTCCAATTCATTCCTTGTTGCTCACTGTCTTTACAACCGACTCGGAACCTGAACCTGAATCTATTTGTCCAGTGTCCAAAATGTTTCTCTCATTATTATGATTGTCTCTGCAAGGCCCTGCAGAGGATAGTGAAGTCAATGGAAAAGATCATTGGGACTCTCTTCATACCTTGAAGGACATCAACACAATGCAGGCAATAAATCTTGTCAAGGACTCCACACAGTCCTCGTGTAAACTGCCATCTGGTAGGAGGTACTGTAGCACTTGGGTCCTTGCGTTCAGATTGGCCCAAGTTTCTTCCCCCCCCCCCCCCCCCCTCCCAAACTGTCAGGCTCTTGAATTTCTAGGACACGTGTTTAGTGTACTGTGGATTATTATTGTATAGGTCGTAATATTTCAACGTGTTTAACTTCTATTCTAACTTATATTTATGTGAACATGCTCCGTGCTCCTCAATAAACACCATCTTGTCTTTACTGTGCAAGCATGGTATGAACAATAAATAGAGGGGACGACCTTCTTTTCACATCTATAAACCATTGATCCTTTTAACATTCAATTCCAAACAGAATACTATTGCACAGAGGAATATTGAACTAATGAAATACATTGCAACCCGATGTTCTTCACAGTTCACCAAGCAAAGGAAAGACTTATTCTGCACTTCCTTGGCTTCATGGTAATTTGCAGTGCTACTACATTGTACAAAGACCATTATGCCAAGAGGTAGCTGTGTCAATCTTTCTTTGGCTTGGCTTCACGGACGAAGATTTATGGAGGGGGTAAAAAGTCCACGTCAGCTGCAGACTCGTTTGTGGCTGACAAGTCCGATGCGGGACAGGCAGACACGATTGCAGCGGTTGCAGGGGAAAATTGGTTGGTTGGGGATGGGTGTTGGGTTTTTCCTCCTTTGCCTTTTGTCAGTGAGGTGGGCTCTGCGGTCTTCTTCAAAGGAGGTTGCTGCCCGCCAAACTGTGAGGCGCCAAGATGCACGGTTTGAGGCGATATCAGCCCACTGGCGGTGGTCAATGTGGCAGGCACCAAGAGATTTCTTTAGGCAGTCTTTGTACCTTTTCTTTGGTGCACCTCTGTCACGGTGGCCAGTGGAGAGCTCGCCATATAACACGATCTTGGGAAGGCGATGGTCCTCCATTCTGGAGACGTGACCCATCCAGCGCAGCTGGATCTTCAGCAGCGTGGACTCGATGCTGTCGACCTCTGCCATCTCGAGTACTTCGACATTAGGGATGTAAGCGCTCCAATGGATGTTGAGGATGGAGCGGAGACAACGCTGGTGGAAGCGTTCTAGGAGCCGTAGGTGGTGCCGGTAGAGGACCCATGATTCGGAGCCGAACAGGAGTGTGGGTATGACAACGGCTCTGTATACGCTTATCTTTGTGAGGTTTTTCAGTTGGTTGTTTTTCCAGACTCTTTTGTGTAGTCTTCCAAAGGCGCTATTTGCCTTGGTGAGTCTGTTGTCTATCTCATTGTCGATCCTTGCATCTGATGAAATGGTGCAGCCGAGATAGGTAAACTGGTTGACCGTTTTGAGTTTTGTGTGCCCGATGGAGATGTGGGGGGGGCTGGTAATCATGGTGGGGAGCTGGCTGATGGAGGACCTCAGTTTTCTTCAGTGTCAATAAATTGTCAGGAATTATCAAATACATGATTTGCCTTGAAATTGGATTTCTTTCATTTTTGGTGCGTCAGATTTGTGCCTTGCATTCTGCCAAGGCCCAATAGTAATGCCTGCAAAACATTAGGAAATTATCCCAATACTAATGAAGCAATGGCTTAAATCATAAATAATGTGGTAAAAATGAGACCTGTGCAGTTCTCAATGGGAGCTATGTCAGATGCTTCAAATAATGTCTCTCCCTTGCTGACCACTGGAAAGGGCTTCAGTTTTTCAAGGAATGCTACTTATTGTAAGGTACAAAACAGTACGAGATAAAGCACATTGGTACTGATCATCCCCTGCTCCACAGTGATCTCTCACAACTGCAAAGAACAAAATGATCCATCAGGTAGATCTAGGAGCATGTAGCTGTGTTTGAGTGAATGGAACTGCAACTGTGCAGTGATGAACCAATTAACACTCTTGAATATTGGAAGTGGAGACCAGCAGATTGTGTTCAAATAGAGATGCTTTCACTGATGTCTCATTAGTGACCTCCATTTTTATTATCGTCAACCAGGATGGCGGGTTAGATCTAAAAATCCAAATACTAAATCTGTAGTTGATGCCAAGAAACTGCTCATCACACCAAAGTAAATTGTCCATGCAAGTCATTGGGCACAATCTCAACCATTGTGCATTCTAACTCAGCTTCCACTCACCCAACATCTGTAAATGGCATGATGTGAGAAACAATCAAACAGAAAATAATTTCTTCCAGATGCTGCTTATATTTAAAGCAGGTCAACATGGTTTTATTTATACATACATCACATTTGCTAAAATGCTGAGAATGGAACAGGAGTGCTGATGGAGGGAAACCTTTAGATGTACTGTATTCAAAATTTCCAACTAGCATTTGACAAGATATCATAAAAGAGACTGGTACATCAATAAAAGGCCCATGGTATCAAAAGTTGCAGTTGGCCGGTGCTCCTCCACCTGCCCTTTCTTCCCTCCTTTTGCTTTCATTTCTTGCAATATACAACATTGTTAGCTTTCCTGATTGTAATTTGTAAAAAGGCAAGTTGGTAGAAACTACAATCATTTCTCTCAGAAACTAGCACGTTTGAATACAGTTACCTATCACTCTTCTAAACTCCAGTAAAGACAAACCTGACCTAAATCTTTCCTTACAAGAGAGCTCACCTATTCCAACTACCAGTCAAGTACATTGAACTGCTTCCAATGTATTCCTTTTATTTTCTGGAAGTCAAGAGACCAGATGTGGTTTTACCTCAGCCTGACTTAAAATGGAGCCCACCAAGCTACAATCTGTGGAACCACATATTTCTGCTTCTCTGAACTTGTCTTCTCTTTAAATAATGCTTCTTTTTAAAAAAAAACTCCCAAAAAAAATCACCAATTTCAAAATTTTCTGCACGAAGCTTCATTTCCTTAATCTTTGCTCACTTACTTAAATTATCTATAATCATCTTGCAGTCTCCTTGTGACAATTTTAGAACATTGTACTTGTATGTATAGCAATAAACACGTCATTACTTAACATTTTTGGTTATTTTTTTTAAAAACATTTCCAGTGGATTGTTTAAATAATCAAGAGATTCTCCAAACTTAAATGTGATAAGTATCCACATAGATTTTGCTTATTGATAATCAAGCAATTCAGTGCAAGTATATTGAAAACATAACTTGTGTATTAATTCAAAACCAAATTGAAAATAAATTTCTTTTGCAATTGTAAATACACTCCCAAGATTCAAGATGATCTTGAGGTGATTCAGGGCACTAAATTAAATGTCAGATCAAAAGAGAAAATCATATTACAATATTCTTATTCTCTAATTACAATGCAAATACAAAGGCCCATATAACAACACTTAAAGTAGCATTGATTAGGAGGAGTCTGTTTTTTGCTTTGCATGACTAAGTTAAAACTGTGAGATTAAACTTCTCAATCACAACTTAAAAAAAATTAAGTGCCAAATATTGGTTAGATATATCGCCCTTTCAGCCCACAACCCCATGCTGCCCAATTTCACCCAATTGGTGACAACCCCCACCCAGTACGTTTTGAAGAGTGGGAGAAAACACAAACCTTTAAATATTTTTTACTCCCTGCACCACATGCCCTGACCTGGCAGACACAGGGAGAACATACAAACTCCTAACAACCAACCCAAGTTTTGAACCCAAGTCCTGATTACTGGTGTTGGAATGCCATTGTGCTAACCACTACACTAACCTTACCACCCCAAATCTAAGCATAATTTTAATTGTGATACAATACAGCTTATTATTTATTTTAAATATTATTTTTGGAATCAAGTTACAAGGGAGTAAATCTCAGGTCATCTGAAGAGATTACAAACAACTTTCCTATAATTATATAAAGTGATATATAATCATTCACTATGAAAGTACCATTTTACCAACCAAAAGCTGAAAAAAATAGACCATCCAAGCTATTGAACACCTTATTTCATTTTAATTACAAAAGATGTGAACATCTTTCAGAGAAAAAAATCAGCACAAATTATTGCCAAATAAAGACATCAGCAGTTTTAACTCCTCTCATAGCATTTGAAAATGTGAGTGGAAACTACTAAAGAACAATTGACATTTACAAATTACTTACCAACAGGCCAGGCCTCTGAGGTACAGCTACTGCACTGACTGAAGATAAATCAGTAGAAGACTGGTGACAAACTTGCATGTGTGCATTAATAATGAGGTGCCAGATAACTGACACGATCCAACATTATCAAGTGAAGGGATAAATTGGATAGCAATGGGGGCTCCAAAGCATTTTTAACACATGCAGGTTTGACCCTTTCCAAGCTGCCTGCAGAATTTAGACTACAATCTTGTTGGCATGACTCCAGTGTCCATTAAATGATAACTACACATTTATTGACTGGCTGAATTACCATGAATGTCAATTATTTGAGTGCCCAATATTAGTTCAAGTTAGATGATGCTGATTAAACCCAAATTGCTTTGGGTTAATGAAAGAAATATGTTGTGCCAAACATGTGTTGGCTTCATTATCTGATTATTTGGAGTTTGCCGGAAACATGGAGAGAGCAGGGTTTAATTTTTGAAGCAAAATTGAAGAGGAGAAAATAAGGTGGAAGGTGTGCCAATTGGCTGCCTCATATCTGTTATGAGGACACTAATACCCCTGAGCATAAAGCCCTGCAAAAGGTATTGGACACAGCCCAAGATATCACAAGCAAAATCCTCCCCACGCTCAAGAACATCGACAAGGATCCACACCACCCAGCACATGCTCTGTTCTTGCTGCTATCATCAGGAAAGAAGTATCAGTGCCAAAGGACTCACACCACCAGGTTCAGGTACAGCTGCTACCATCAATCTCCTCAACCACAAACTCAAGCACTCATTTAAGGACTCTTACGTGTGCACTTTATTGATTTTCTGTTTTATTGCACAGTCATTTTGTTTACATTTGTTATCTGTTTACAGTTCTTTATTTGTTTACATGTGTGGATAGTGTATAGTTTTATTTCACACTACTAATAAGTGATTATTCTGCCTCTCCCGCAGGAAGAATAATCTCATGGTTGTATGTGATGTCATTATGTACTCTGACAATAAATCTGAAGTTCTAAATTTGCAAAAAACCAATTATATATTGAAGTATGAGGAGGCAGAATTCAAGGTAAATGCATGGATAATATCTGAGAGGAAGTTCAATGGCCTCTCTTATGCAAGTCAGGTTAGAAATTATACCTTGAATTTCCTATATCCCACACCCAGCTTCCAATGTTGTTCACAGTAATTTTATTTTTTTTAAATTTAGACATACAGCATAGTTACAGGCTCTTTGGGCCCATGTGCCTGGGCCACCCAATTAACCCAGAGGAAATGTACACAGAGACGGGGAGAATGTACAGACAGGGACGGATTCAAACCTGGGTGGCTGGCACTGTAACAGCATTGCAGTAACTATGCTGCCCTTACGTTAACCGTGCCACCCTACTTCTACAACTCACCAACGATCACGCTAAACTAGGAATCAGATATAACATTTATTTGGTTGAAGGTTTAATTTTAAATTATATTCAGAGATACAGCACAGTAACTGGCCCTTCTAGCCCAGGAGCTGAAGCCAGCCAAGTATACCACTGTGACTAATTAACCTACTTTCTCTTTCTTTGGAAGATAGAATGAGACCGGAGCACCATGTTCCCCATGTGATAACAGGGAGAAAGAACAAGCTCATATTTGCATGGTGGAATCTCTGCAGCTGCTGCCTGGAGGACCAACTCACACACATATTTTGCTGCTCAAGCCACCTTAACATCTTGGTCTCAAGGGGAAGCGCAGACTGCTATTCAACTCCAATGGCTCTCCATACATATGCTCAAAGAGGCCTTAAGAATAGCACAGGACTTCAGCAATATGTCCTCTATCAAGGCAGGTGAATGGTAGTTGGTCTCTGGAATGTAATTGAAGAGGACTTTCAAAAGACATTGTGAAACATAATGACTGTTGTCCAGATTTCATCAACACACCATCAACATTTATTTTGGAAATACTTCAAGGGCTTTACTTCAAAACGACTTCATTTAAACAAAAATGCTGAGTATCTACTTCCTACCACATCTTCTGAGAATCCTGAAGAGCAAAGGAGTTCAGACATGGACATCTTTTTTTTTTACTTTATTTATTCATTCAAAAAACAAATAATATATGACGTATACAGCAATTAAACATGAACATGAACATTTTTTTTTCTATATACATATATATAGGAAAAAGAAAGAAAAAAAAAGAAAAGAACCCCCCCCCCCTTCAGCCAATTCTCCTAAGGAGAGCCATAAAAAAAGAAAAAAGAAAGAATATTAAAAAAAATTAAATATACATATTAAAATATAATCAATATAGAAATGTAAATATTCCGAGTATAACAGCCACATTAATTAAAACATTATAATTATCAAGCGAAACATACGTAATTTTTTCCATTATTAAACAATATTTCATCTCATTTTGTCATCTATTAATATCAATCATATTTGTATCTTTTCACATACTAGCAATACATTTTTTCACTACGGATAAAGCTAAATATACAAAAGCAAGCTGGAACTTATCTAATCCCAAACCTTTCAAAGGTTGCAAACTACCCAATAAAAATACTGTTGGATCTAAAACTATTTTAATTTTATACAGATATTCTAAAAACGATTGAATTTTCTTCCAGACATGGACATCTTATTGGAGATTCTAACTGGCTGAAATCCAACTGCAGGATAAGAAGTTGGCCACACAGTGCAATGTCAGACCTATAGGAGAAGGAAAGCTGCAGTGAGGATTCCTGCCTCCAAAGAGGTACCAGGCCTCTCCACCTTCTTTGGAAAATCTGCTGGTCTTCGTTGTTAGGCATGGTTAAATGGAGGTCATGAAGTTCAATCTCAAAAAAACTGCTTCTTATCAGCAATTCAGCCTCACAACTTCGGCTCCTCAAGATATTTAAACTAATGGTGTTCAACAATTAGCATTGAAAGTTTTCTGCTTGAACCAGATTTTCAGAGAAGTCTACTTCACATACTTTTTGAGCAATTGTTTCCACTCATTCCCCCTACCACCCACCCCCCCCACCCTGTATATCTTCTGATGCTGCTCCTTTTGTCTAATTTTTTTTCTCTTTCATTTTAATTACTTGGGCAACTAGAAGAGAAAAAGTGTACGAATTTTGTATTAACCTTTGCAAGTTTAATTCTCTTGACTGAAAGATTGGGAAAAATGTTGGAATAGTTTGCTTGTTTCATCATTCTTGACCAGATTTATTCATTTTGTCCCCCATACTGCAATCTTGTATTAGCTTTAAAAATACAATAGGATGAAAAGTAGGATGAGGAGAAAAATATATTAAAGCTGGAAGATATATTTATACTTTCACAGACTATCAGATAAAACAAAATTTAATATTCAAAATATTTTTGAATCATGATTGAACTGCAGCCTTGAGGTTATTTTTAACGGCACAAATTTGACATGCCCTTTCAGACACTAAATCCTCTGGCATGTCATGAGAAAATGATAAGCTCACACACATGAAAATATAACCACCTACTTTTAATTCCAGAGTTGCTAACAAATAATTGAGACTGAAGTAGCAAGTGATACAAATGCAAAGTCAGAGAGAAGGGAAAGATTTTTGAAAATCCTCTATGTATATTTTCTACATGTGGGCAGCCAAGAATGAAAAACAGACTTATTAATGATACTTGTGTTATGTTGCAGACCAGCAGCAATAGAAATTCACTAAGGCAATGTTATATTTGACTTTTAAACAATATATTTATTAATAAACACTAATAATATTACACATTAATTAAATCAAACCCAACTGTGCGCGTGTGTATGTATGTATGTGTTTGTATGGGAGATACCCAAACCATTGCAGATTAGGCTCAATTCTGGGAAGTTGTTCTGAAGTTCAATCTTAGAAATCCTGAGCCCAGAAGTAATCACAAAGGATGTAGGAGAGACTGAGAGACCAATTTTCTGAAAACTCACAAATCCTTATTGAGTTTCTTGCTGAGAATATCCTTTCAGACGAACACTTGTCACAACTCCCCTTTACCTTGCATAGGGGAAACAAAATGTGTGACTTCCCTGATGTTTCCACAACCACGTACGGATTGATCAATATGACCATTACTTTGGTCACAATCTGATGCAGTAATTCTCCTGCTTCCAAAACCCATGTATGGATCAGTCAAAGTGACATTTCTTTTGATCACAGTGTGTTTCAATAATTCCCCAGCTGAATTGTCCATTTCACACAGAGTCACTCCACCTCAGTGTTCCATGAGATGGCTGGTGGTCAATAATGAATTCTGTTTCCTTCAGTGTTCCATCACATGATTCTCTCACCACCTGTGTCCCTAGATAAAGCAACACATGTTCTTTCTCTTCCTTCAGAGTATCATCTTTGGGTATAGTCTCTACTAGTAGTTGCCACCCAGTTTCTCCATAGCTGTGAATGGTTGCAGCCTGTACTAGCCCTGAAAGTGATACTCACACTAAATGAAACGGGAACTCATAATACTTCTTAAACAGAATTCTGGAGATCTCCAATAGCTCAATGATTAATGGCTCGAATTGTTGCAAAAAATACCTCAAAGAAGTCTGCTGTATAAAGTCCAGACTATACTTTGTTAATTTATCCAGTCCTAAACTTCATCAGTCATAAAGTCATCAAGGGCTTTTCAGGCCAGGGATCTAGATATCCACAAGAAGTCCAGGTACGACCTGTGGAAGGCAAACTCTGAAACCAAGTGGTAATTCCAGAGGAAGCTAGATACAGAGACAGGTATACACCAGCTATGGCAGGAAGTGTGGGCCATTACAGCCTACAAAGCATGGGCGAACAGCATGCTTCATTATCTGATGAGCTGAATACCTTCTCTGCTCACTTTGAGAAGGAGAACCAAACAGTGTCTACTAGAATCCCTGCAAAGACTGAGGATCTAGTGATATCTGTCTCTGAGGATGACATGAGAACATCATTCAAGAGACTGAACCCTTGCAAGGTGTGAGGCCCTGACAGCATTCCTGGCAGAGAATTGAAAATCTGCATGAAACAACTAGCTGGACTGTTCACGCAGATTTTCAACATCTCATTGCTGCAGTCAGATGTTCCCATCTACTTCAAAAGGGCATCAATCATCCTGGTGCCAAAGAAGAGTAGTGTGAGCTGCCTCAATTGCCTAGCAGCACTAACTTCTACTGTGATGAAATGATTTGAGAGGCTGGACATGGCCAGAATTAACATGACCCAAGAAAAGGTCTGGACCTACTGCAATTCACCTCATCACAATCACTCCACAGAAGATGCAATATCACTGGCTCTCCACTCAGCTGTGGATCACCTCAAAATTAGCAACTCATACATCCTGCTGCTCTTCATCAAATACAGCTCAGCCTTCAATGCTATTATTCCCTCAGTGTTGGTCAAGAAGTTACAAACTCAGGACCTCTGCATCTCCCTCTCCGAATGTATCCTTGACTTCCTCATCAGAAGACCACAGTCAGTACAATTTGGAAACTACATCCCCTACACACTATCAACACAGGCGCACTCCAAGGATGCGTGCTTAGTCCACTGTATACTCATTGTACCACTGACTGTGGGGCCAGACACAATTTCAATGCGATCTACAAATTTACCAATGACACCACAGTTGTTGGCAGAATCACAAATGGCATTGAGGAAATGTACAGGAGGGAGATAGATCAGTTCATTGAATGATGTCATGCTAACAAACTTGCACTAAACATTAGTAATACTAAGGAGATGATTGTGGACTTCAGGAGGAAGTAAAGGGCTTAGTAGTGGAGAGGGCCAAGAACTTCAAATTCCTGGGTGACAGCATCTCCGAAGATCTGTCCTGGAGCCTCCATGTTGATGCAATCATGAAGAAGGCTCATCAGCAGCTATACATTGTGACGTGTTTGAGGAGATTCGGTATGTCACCAAAGAATCTTGATAACTTCTACGGGTGTACAGTGACGAGCATTCTGGCTGGTTTCAACAGTGGTACGGAGACAACAACTCTCAGCCTGCGACATCTCAGGCACCAGACTTCCCTCCATTGAGGACATTTGCATGAGGCAGAGTCTTAAAAAAACAGCCTCCATCTTCAAAGACCCCGACCGCCCAGGCCATGCCCTCTTCACTCTGCTACCATCAGGAAAAAAAGATACAAGAACCTAAAGGCAAACAGTCAGTGGCAGAAGGACAGCTTCTTGCCCACTGCCATCAGATCCCTGAATAACCAATGTATCAAAGACACTGCCTTACTTTTTGTGCACTTTTTAACAAATTATTGTTGTAAGATGGTTTAATATGAATATTTGCCCTGTGATGCTGCCGCAAAACTCTGAATTTCATGACTTGTTCATGACAATAAATGTTGATTTTAATTCTGAAACAACAGAAGTTTAGACAAACTTTGACATCTTTCATTCAATGACCAATTTGTATTTTTTTATATTTTATTTAGATTTTTTTAAAGTCAAATGTGCAAAAAATGTTTATATACAGAAAAGAAATAGTGATCTATGATGTCTATAATCTCACCCACCCCGCCCCCTTCCAAAGAAAGGAAAAAGAGAATTAAAGAGGAAATCCCAAGGGAAAAAAAAGTAAGGAGGAAAGAAAAAGAAAAGACTGAGAAAAAGAAAGAAGAATTGTCAGGGATCTGTCGTCTGCTCCTCAGGCTTCAAATTTCCATGACTTATCTAGATTTCACAGAGACGTTGACACAGGTCTCAAGGGCATGGGGGGCACAGCTAAAGATTTGCAACCACATTTTGTAAATATGGCTGTTATATTTTTAAAAACATGCCATTCTTATTTCTTAGGTTATAGGTAACCTTCTTAAGGGGAACACATCTATGTATTTCCGTGTTCCAACGAGCTATACCTGGATGGGAATCAGACTTCCAAGTAACCACTATACATTTCCTGGCCACTGCCAATGTGATCATGACAAATTCTGTTTGATATTTGGACAGCCTTATTTTAGGTCTTATGGCCACAATATTCCCCAGAAAAAAAATTCTGGATTCTGTGGAAATTTAACTCCTATAATTTTCCCTAGGAAATCCTAATATCTCCCCTAAACATACCTCCACTCACCTTAAACAGATGTCTTCTATTTGCTTTTGTCATATCAGAATCTGAGGAAACAATATTGAGATATAATTGTATGTGTTTGTAATTCATTAGTTTAATGAAAGTTCTAATGATGAAGCATTGCATTTTGTTTCAAGGTGGCTATTAAAATTTTACATAAATTACATTACTCCAAATGCTAATGCTTTATTTGGAATAGGTTTGACGGGTTCAAATAGAATCACGGCTGGATAAATGTTATGAATAAACAATGGTCTTTATTTATACACAGGGGAATTCACAAAAAAATTGACACACATTGATAAGACTTGCATACACAGCACACAGGCATGGTATAGCAAGAAATGAGGGTTTAACTTGTTCAGCACCCACCAGCCGCAGAATGTGGAGAAACAAAGGTTTAACTTGTTCAGCATTCACCACCCACAGGCATGGTCAAATCAAAGAACAGGCAGAGAATACCACATAAAGAAATAAACAAGAACAAACATAAACTTTTTCTCCAATGTAGCCCCTACTTGGGATCCAGGATGAGCCCATTGCAATTGGCCCTCTGGAGTTGCCGACAGCCTGGATCTCAGCAATGGTCACAACTTACAAGTACATACATATAATCCTGCTTTTCCAGCATTGATCACGGCTCATGATCCAGGATGGGCCAATTGCAGTTAGCCCTACAGAGCTGCCTGCAGCCTAGACTTCAGAGGTGGTTTGAAGGCAGCAGCAAACAGAGAGAGAGAGAGTGAAAGAGATTGAGAGAGAGAGAGAGAGAGAGAAAGAAAAGTGGTTCTTTTTCAATGCAGGGCCCATCTATGTGACCTGAGAGGACCAATTGTGCATCAGCCTCACCTGTGGGCAGATCTCACCATCAACTGGCACCAGAGAGACCAATCACACCTCAGATGCCAGGGCCAATTACACATCAGCCTGTGTCCTAAAGTAAAACCTTTATGGTTAGAGGTAGGACATTTTTTAGAGAAAATATTAGTCGTTAAACTCCCACAGGATCTGATGTTATTTTTGTTGGGTAATATTAAAGTGATTAGACCTAAATTGAGCTTAACTATGCATCAAATTGATTTTTTGCAAATTGTTTTAGCTGTTTCTAGGAAGTGGATAGCCATTACTTGGAAATCATATACAAATATAGAGATGAAGAGATGGCATGCTGAATTGAGTAGTTGTAATCCACTTGAGAAGATAAAATAGTTTATGTAATAAATAACATTTTTTTGGAAAATATGGAGCCCAAACTTATGGTTTGAAAATTTGAAAGACTCTCTGAAAGCTCATCCTGTTGGTAACCCCAGCTCCATTATTAGTAGTATTGAGATTTTTTTTTTTTTTACATTCTCCAAACTTTCTTTCTTCTTTTTACTTTTCTTATGGTATATTCTGTGGGAGATGGTGGGTAGAGGGGGAAGAAGTATATATAATACACACAAAATCACATCATATGTATATTTTTTCTTGTCGCTTTATTGAACATGTATACATTGACATGGTTCTAAAATTCTTAAATAAAATAATTTTAAAGAATGCATCAGCCTTACAGGTGGGCAGATCTAATCCTTGACTGGCAGATGAGGTGTCTTCTGACTATGGCCCAGCCGGAGAGGTCACATGATCCTCCTCAATCCACATTCCCACCAGATTCCATACGGAGAGGTCACATGACCTTCCACAATGCACACTCCCACCAGATTCCAGACAGAGAGGCCACATGACATTCCACAAATCTACACTACAGCTTCAAAAGCCAACTGTTAGACCAAGTCTTCTCTGCCACCTTGTTTTGGTAGGTCCTGTCAATGTTTTTCACCCATGTTGCTTTTCTTGGGTTTCAAGGTGAGAAACATTAAAGTGCATGTCCTCTGTAGAGTTGACCCAGTTTGTAAACATTCCCAAAATGAACCATTGTTGGCATTTGTAAATTACTCTTGGTTTTGTTGCTTTTGGAAAATACAGGGTGAAAATTGGATATGAACAAGAAAAATCATCTTTCTTCCAAGCATTTTGTAAAATTCAAAACAGTACAAATTCAATTTAGCATTAACTTGTATTAAACTTTCCTATTTGTATCCACACGTCTATCCATCAACAGTCAAAAAGAAAATAATATGCTTCAACAAAGATGTACAAACATGGCATTGTGAACATTGTACCTATTTGGATTTTTGTGGTTTTTAGATAAACAAGTAAGCCTCACTGATAAATACCTCATGTGAGATGCTGTGATATTCACCAATATAATAATGCAATCAAGCTTACAAAGCACAATAAACTTAAAATAATTCATTCTATATAAATGTGCTATTCATGAATTGCCTGTCTACAGCAAAAAAGTCATGAATATATTTGAATGTATTAATTTTTTATCTTTAAATCTCATGCTATTACTTGCGTGAGATTACAAATACATTTGGAGTCAATTTTTTTTAAGCTTCCGAATAACGATCGTGTGACATTTTAAGATTCCAGTGCATTAAGTGTATCTCTTTGATTACATTTAAAAGTAATATCCCATTATCAGTAAAAACTATGTACTTTTGTGAGAAATGTGGGGAAAAGAGAAAATATGAGGATAGAAATATATTGAAAAGTAGTTGGAAAAATAAATGTGATGGGATTGAGCCGGATAAATCAGTAAGACACTCAAAGAATGCCATAGATTAAATACTCTGTGCACACATCATTACTTAGATAAATTAATTGTCCAAAATTTCCTTTAGCAATATACAAATGGTTCTTGCCCTTGGTTGTATTTATGTTTGCTGATTTAATTTGTGAGATTTTCTACAGCAAGTTTCAACAAAGGGGGAGTATAATAGCAGAGCACACTTTTTCTGTCAATTGGGATCCAGTGCAAAAAGGAGTAATCAGATCTATAAATTCATTGTCAAATCAAGCACAGGAAGAGAAACAAAATTAAGGAGATATATATATATATATATATATATATATATACATATATAATATGTGTGTGTGTGTGTGTGTGTGTGTGTGTGTGTGTGTGTATATATGTATTAATTATTTAGAAAAAATTGACCTTGGTCATTGTGCTAAATTTGTAAAGTAGTTGAATGTTTATTTCATTAGCTTCATAAGCAAACAACCAAAAACAAATTTCTACTTTCTCCATTTTTTCCGCTCCCTGCACTTTACCCATTTCCAGTATCAATTAAAAATAATTCCATCTACACTAAGTCATGTTCAAGTTTATTATCATCTGACTGTACATTTACAACCAGATAAAACAGCAGTTCTGCAGACCACAATGCACACCATACACATAATACAGTAAATAATAATCACATATATACATACAGACATAATTTTAAGTAACTATGTATAAATATTTGGAATGATTTGGTTGCAGGATACTGGTCGTCAATCTTACAGCCTGCGGGAAGAAGCTATTTCCCACCACTGTCCTGATTTTGATTCTCCTATACCTCCTTCTTGATGGTAGTGGGTCAAAGATATGGGGTGGAAGATATCCTCAACAATTCTTTGAGTGCTATTTAAGCACATTCTTATTGAATGTCTTCACTAAAGGAAAGGAGACCCCAATAATCTTCTTGACCATTTTGACGATCTTCTGGGTTGACTTCCAGTCTGAAGCTTTGCAGCTAAGTATCACACAACAAATGCAGCCAGACAGGACACTCTCAATTGTGCTCCGGTAAAATGCTATCAAAATGGGTGGAGGGACAGTAGTCTTGGCCTCCCCAACCTCCTTAGGAAGTGGGGATACTGTTGTGACTTCCAGATTAATGAGGAATTCTTGTAGGCCCAGGTTAGGTCATTCATTATATGCATGCCAAGAAACTCCATACTCTCCAATCTCTCCACCATAGAGCCATTGATGTGTAATGGAGAGTGGTCAACCTTCATTCTCAAAATATCCACGATCATCTTCTTTGCTTCTCCATGTTGAGTCTCTGGTACCACTTAAGAACTAAATCAGTGCAAATGGCAGTAATTAACACTGATGATTTTGTTCAATGCACTTTCACGATCTAAATCTGCATGTTTGAAAAAAAAACTCATCTAAATATCTAGTTAGTAAACACTGAAGTCAATTCAACAAAGGGCCTATACAAACATGGGAACGCGCAGAATTTTTTTCAGGCAAGGCAATGATAGTGGTTTTCCCAAGGAAATCAATCATCAAATCACTGGAATTGTTTGCTTATGTTAATGACTCAGATATGAATCTGCTGGTCTAATCTCCATAATTTATGTGGGTAAGTCAAGTTTATTGTCATCTGATTGTACAAGTACAACCCGACAAAAGAGCATTTCCGATCCTCAGTGCAACAAGACAGTGTAGGATCTCAATACCACATGATGATAATTTGTTCCCTCCCACAAATGTTGCTTGATCTGCTGAGTTCCTCCAGCAGTCTTGTTTGCTCTTAACTTGGGAAGTCGATTAATTGTATGGCCCGCAGTAATAAATTGCAAAGGACACAAATTGGCTGACAAGATGGGCAGGCATAGTTAATGAAATATAATACAACAAAAGAATGATTTACACAGAAAGAACAAGGGGAAACAACATAGACCAACTGGCACCATTGTTTGTAAAGGATGCACAGGGACAGAGGAACCCAGGTTGATTTATGTATCAATCTTTGATCGTGGCAGGACATGACGAGAGGGCAGTTGAATGACAAGAGAGCAGTTGAAAGACAAAAGAGCAATTGAATGACGAGAGAGCAGTTGAATGACAAGAGAGCAGTTGAATGACGAGAGGGCAGTTGAATGACGAGAGGGCAGTTGAATGACAAGAGGGCAGTTGAATGACAAGAGGGCAGTTGAATGACGAGAGAGCAGATGAATGATGAGAGAGCAGTTGAATGATGAGAGGGTAGTTAAAAAACATACAGGATCTTGAACTTCATATAGGCAAAGAGAACAAAGACAGGAAGATTGAATGAAATTTGAATAAAAGAAAGGCCAGCCACAACCAGAATATTGTGTTCAATTCTGGTCACCTTCAGAATTAATGTGAGAGGTTCTTGTGAGAGCACAGAAAATATTTCCTGCCCTGGTTTTGGGGTTAAGGGACTTCAGCAACAAAGTTATGCAAGTAAAGCTGTGTTTTTTTTAAACATTGGGGTATAAAAATTAAAATCTCTATAAATTACACAATTAATCCTGTGTCTGTCCTGTCTTGGATTTTTGGAGATGTTTGTGCATAAACAATAATTTCATTCACCTCTCTTATTTCACAGAGTATTTGGGCCAATGTTTAGTGTATTTGTCAACTAATAAATAAGTGAGTGGCATATCAGATAAGAAATATGAGAACAGTTAAGTTGTCTCATTAATGTAATCCTCCATGTGACAATTGAAAATGCCAGTGATATAAAAAGCTGTGATTTTTGTCTATTGTACCTGTGGAGTGAGATGACAATAATCAATAGGCAGGAGTAGGCCATTCAGCCTTCAAGCCAGCACCACCATTCACTGTGATCTCAGCTGATCATCCACAATCAGTACCCCATTACTGCCTTCTTCCCATATCACTTGACTCTGCTATCTTTCTCCTTCCTGAAAGCAGCCAGAGAATTGGCCTCCACTGCCTTCAGAGGCATTGCATTCTTCAGATCAGCAACTCTCTGGGTGAAAAGTTTTTTTCTCAACTCCATTCTAAATGGTCTGCCCCTTATTCTTAAACTGTAGCCTCTGGTTCTGGACTCCCCCAAATGTTGGGAGCATGTTTCCTGCCTCTAGCGTGTCCAATCCCTTAACAATCTTATATGTTTCAATCAGATCCCCTCTCATCCTTCTAAATTTCAGTGTATACAAGTCCACTTGCTCTAATCGTTCAACATATGACTATCCTGCCATCCTGGGAATTAACCTAGTGAACCTACACTGCACTCCCTCAATAGCAAAATGTCCTTCCTCAAACCTGGAGACCAAAAACTACACATAATACTCCAGGTGTAGTATCTCCAGGGCCCTGTACAACTACAGAAGGACCTTTCTGTTCTTATACTCAACTGCCCTTGTTAAGAAGGCCAACATGCCATTAGCTTTCTTCATTGTCTGCTGTACCTGCATGCTTACTTTCAGTGACTGATGAAAAAGGACACCGAGATCTCATTGTTCTTCCTTCTTTATAACTTGACACCATTCAGATAATAATCTGCCTTCCTGTTCTTGCCACCAAAGTGGATAACCTCACATTTATCCACATTAAACTGCATCTGCCCACTCACCCAACCTGTCCATGTTACCTTGCATTCTCATAACATCCTCCTCACATTTCACACTGACACCCAGCTTTGTATCATCTGCAAATATGCTAATGTTACTTTTAATCATTAATGTATATTGTAAATAGCTGCAGTCCCAGCACCAAGGCTCGCAGTAACCCACTGGTCACTGCCTGCTGTTCTGAAATCCCTACTCCTTGTTTCCTGTCTGCCAACCAATTTTCTATCCATGTCAGTACCCTACCCCCAATACCATATTCTTTAATTTTGCTCAGCAATCTCCTATGTGCGACCTGATAGTCCAGGTACACTGCATCCACTGACTCTCCCTTGTCTATTGTCCATTAGAGATGTTAACACTACTTTGCAACTAAAGATGGAGATTATTCCTTTTCACTTCAAATCTAATTCTGTTCAGTTCACATTACTTCAATTTGAAGTGTATGCAATCAAAAAAAAAATCTCTGGAGCAAAAATATCTGCTGGATATATAATGATTTTTACCTTTTCTCGAATGTGGAAATGACACATTGATTCTTTGTGAACTCCAGTTTCATTTTGCAATAAAGCTTCTTTCAATGTGCTATGTGATGCCTCAAATATTGGTTACTTAACGGCATAGATCAGTCCTTGAAAGTAACATTTCTTGATCTGTGTGACAAAATATAACACTGCAAATAAGCACAAAAATATTTGGCTGCAGATCACAAGGAAAGGGTACTTCAGTCAGTGATTAGGTTGCATTTGGATGTCAAAGCTGTCAGGTTGTTGGTGGAGAACACTGAGAAGGATACTCTGTTCAATCGTTTAAATCTTAATCTCAGCTGTTTCTTAATCCAACTTGTTCGATATTTTTGAATTGATGTGGTAATTTATGACAATCTACAGCCCTCCTCCCAAAGTACAATTTCTGAAATTTAATTTATGGACTTGTTCGAAAATCTTGAAACTGAAGACACGTGAAGATTTTCCTTTTGAGTGATGCTCAGACAAATCAACAAAATATTCAGAATGAGTATTTATCTGCATCTTGCCAATGACTGGAGCAATTTATGATCTCTGTGGATTAATATTGTAGCACCAGCTCATCTAAATCCTGAAGAGACTTCAAGAGCAGATGAATTAAATATTTAAAAGTCACCATTTTACAATATTCGATATTTTAAAACTTTTGAATAGGTGCGTGCACCCATGAAAACAATTGCTAAATCAAAAATGGACAACTTTTTCTTGTGTTTCCCAGCAGAACTGTTTCAATGCACAGTTTTGATGGCACGAATGCATATTTCTCATTAATTCTCATTTAGATGAGGACCAGAAGATTCTGCAGGATGATTGATTGCAGAAATCAGCATTCTGCTGTCAGGATAACTTACCATTGTATTCATTAGTGAATATCTAGAAATAATGTCAAGGACCATCACACTTTAGCAGCTTTTGCTTCAGTCAAAAGCAGAACAAATTATCACATTAGTTTCTAAGTGAATTTAAATTGGAATCATGAGTCATTACTTAGTAAAGAACCAGAAATAACTCCAGAACCAAAGATGGTTTAATAAGCAGTTCTATTAAAATGAAATCTTTTATATATGAATTTACAGGTAATGATAGACGTGCATTATCACTGTGCCTGAAAATTTTTACCAAAATCTAACAAGCATCACTTTCTCTTGATTAATTATTTAAAAAGAAATACAATCAAATCAAACTCACTAGCTTTAAACTCACGGCAATGAAATTTCTCAAAAATGTTAGTTAAATGGTTTGTTGTCTCTTGTGGTGTACATCGAGTCTGTTTGATAATTTCATAGAATGTAAAATTATCTCGATTTTATGTGGCTGTCGATCCACTATGTGATAAACATGAAATCTTTGAAGCTACATTGATTCATAGGAGCCCCAATTTAGAAATTTTTGGAAAGATCTATTCCAAACTTTATCAATAATTCTGAAGATCCAATTAGAACCGTGCCCTCTCATTGCTTTGTTTGCTTTTTCACAAGAAGAGGAAATACTCTTGCCTTCAACTTGATTTTAACCTTTACCTCATTGAAAGCCAGATAAGCAATTTTAATGAAATCGAGGGATGACACTCCACCCACTCATGCTCAGTGGTTACGTGAATGTAATGACCTTTTTTAAGCTTGGAGAAAATTAGATACCACATTAAAAATATAAAAAGTTTCAATTTGACAAGATGTTGGGCCCATTCATAATAGATTACTACAGTGATTCTCAACCTTTTTCTTTCCACTCACATGCCACTTTAAATAATCCCTTTGCCATCAGTTCTCTGTGATTAGTCAGGGATTGCTTAAGGTGGTATGTGAGTGGGAAGGGAAGGTTGAGAATCACTGCTCCAGACCTAATTGTTACTCCTTTGGAGTTATGAAACCATGCACATAATGAGCCAATTAGTTACAATTAAGACAGTAGTTTTCAAACATTTTCTTTCCACCCACATAACCCCTGAAGTAATCCCTTACTAATCACAGAGCACCTATGCCATAGGGAATACTTAAAGTGGTATGCGAGTGGAAAGAAAAAAGGTTGAGAACCGCTGGATTACTATCATAATTGGAAGATTTAACGTCTGGATGCTCTGGAGACTATTTGTCTAGTGTCTGAAGGTTACTATTCAATCCATATCTTTACATCCCTACAAGTTAACCTTGGTTAGAGGGAGGAGTTAGATTAGTCAGAGGAGTATTGTTTTTCTTTTTTAAGTTAACTAATCAATACGAGTTTAATTATGGTTTATTATGGATCATATCATTAAATAACAGAATTCATCCTTTGTTTATATAAAAGGATTCTTAATTTTGTCTCATCTTTTTCTATCCATAAGCATACTGGGATATATTATGAGAATGGGAAAAACTGTTAAGTACCAAATTCATAGAATTTGATGTCTTAAAGAAACAAGTTAAATAAACAATTATGGATAGGCTTTTGATTTACATTATATGTTTAATATGTGATATGTATATGATATGACCCATTGTTTGTTACTATTTAGATGACTTTGTATGTAGGAATCATATATTAAACTCAAAAATATTTTAAAAAGAATGTACAATGGCTGACTGATTATCCTTATTGCACATAACAGTCATAAGCCCTTGGATTCCAAATTATTAATAGAAAATGTGAAGCAAGGAGTAGGATGAAACAAGTACAGGGGGAGAAAGATCTGCGGTAGTGGAGGTATCACAGTAGGGAGTTATCTTACATACTATGTTCCTGGAGCAGCATTCATCAAAAACTCTATTCAAACCTGTTATGTTAGCAGCAGGGGTTGTTTGCTTAGAAATAGATACCAAACAAGTTATTCACTTTGATTCCAATGTCAATACTTTTCTGTTTATAAAATTATATTAATTTTCGGCAATCAGAATAGGTTAACTTCAATGGTGCATCACTGCGTACTGCACCACTTAAAATGTTGTGTGGACCTTTTAAAGAGGGAGGAAGAATATTGCTTTTTAATCCTTAAAATTTGTTCATCAACTTTCTATTTCGCAGCAACTTTTCCCCATTCTAAACAGTGGGGAGTTATTTGTTTCCACTTGCATCTCAGAACTTTTCTTCACTGACTTTGTTTCAGACCCATAGATTGTAGAACACACTAAATGCAAATCTCCTGCAAGTTTAATCTTAAAATTGCAGTAGCTTTGACTGGCAATTTAATATCTCCAATAGATAATTTGATCCAAACCTGTTCACTGCATATCCCAAACTTTGAGTTTAGTGTGATCCTTACTTATCTTGGGTTTCTGACAACCACACTTGGTTATACCACAGTGCAGGAGAAAGTATTCAAATGAAGGGCAAATGATCTTGAATCTTCAATGTACGTTATCCATCATCAGTACATTTACTCACTTTTGAACAAAGGATTGAGTTTAAAAAAAAAATGCATGCAGACAGTTAGAAATTTTGTTCATAAAAATTGAAGAGTATGTCTTCAGTTGCAACTGAGTCAAGAATATACACAGTCTCTGGAGGGCACTGGTTTAACAGGTGAGAGGGGATAAATTTAATGGAGATCTGAGGAGTATGTTCTTCCCACAGGGAGTGGTGACACTTCAAATTAGCTGACAGAGGAGATGGTGGAGGTATACATAATTTCAATGTTTAAAAGGCATTTAGACAAGTAGTTGGACAGCAAAGAGGTTAAATATGGAAATCCAGACACTTTGATTGTTGTAAAAACACACAGTGAATGTCAATAAAGTTAGAGAGAAAGGTGGAACAATAGGATGGGGAGGAATCTAGACCAACAAAAGGTGTCATTTGGATTTGACAAGAGGAAAGTGAAAATTGATTTTGGCTCTGTGCAAGGAGAGAGAGGAAAAGGGAAGAGAGGGTGAGATAAAGACATAATGAGAGGAAAGGAGACAAGGGAACAAAGATGGACTGGGTGGGGATTTAATGGAAACTGGAGAAGTCAATGTTAATGCCATCTGGTTAGAGAGTGTTCAGATTGGCTGTGTGTGCTTTATATTCTATGATTCTGAAACTGACTTTTAATCTAAATTATCAATGGTGGTAATGTTGTCTCTGTGCCAAAAATTGTAGCTTTCAGTCTGCTCTTAAGACTTGACAATAAACAATAGCACTCCAATGCAGCAATTCTGCTGCCCTACATAGTAAATGGTGACAAGAAATTCCACTGCATGATGCATATGTATTAGTTAAAATGCTTCAGTATCCTGCAAACACTGCAGACAGATGTTGACCACTGTTGGGGGGATAGCAGTAATGCCACGTAATGAATGTCCAAGATCATTGCTGCATCATTTAAGCAAGAATATGTGCTTCAGAAATTCTGTGAACATGAACTAGAATAGCAGATCCTATTAAAGTGTTTCTGATGAAGAGCCAATCCTTTTCTGAGCATCTATTAGGAAATCCCAACTGAACACAATGTGGGGAAAATGATCAATTACCCTAAATTTTGCAAGTTAGTATATTCACTTGAAGATCACGAAAGATGAACATCCAACAGTGATTCAGCACATTGCCCTGAGACCAACCGTGAATGTTTATTATTTTCTTTTCCTCTTCTTGTCTGCTGTTAAGAGTGTATTGCGTATTTTATGTATCTGGGAATTGGCAGAATCTGGACGTTATACCCAAGTTTACAATAATAAAGAATAAACTTGCACTTTATTTGATGAGAGGGTTCTTATCATTCTCATCTCTGATATGGGCCCACCTGTTCTAATCAACAATATCTATTAACACACAATGAATGCTACCATCTCCAATTGCAGGGGAGAAAACTATCTCAAATCATTGATAGCTAAAGGCCTTTCAAAAGGGTGTGATAAAAAGAAAACAAACTCAAATGGAAGAGTCTCATCTGATAGGAATCATACTCAGCTTTCCAAGGGCTAAAGGGGAAATTGAAATGCCACTTGTTCACCCAGATGAATGATTTCAAGAGCTTTCATTATCTTTAGCTCAGCTTCAGTTGTTATCGCGCTCAGCTTATTCATTTGCATTACACACAGGAATGAACTATTTTTATTCTTTACAAAGTGGTGGAGATGTTTACAAAATGTGTTCAAGTCAACGAGTTTCACAGTTTCATGTTATTCAGTACAAATTCGAACATCTGGCTTCAGTCTAAGGTTTTAAATCAAACATAATCAAAGGTGGCTTTGAAATTCCACACAAGATTCATCACCAATATTTGCTTCACTCAACAGCTCTAACTTTGAACCCTTAACTTTTTTTCAAAGCTTTTGTTCATTGCTTGGATATTGGAACCCCTTTGGCATCCAACTTTTCATGTATTGACATACACATAATAACAATTGTATTTCGTTGCAAGTGTTTGCAAAAACATACTCCCCTGTTAAGTTTAAGAAATAGCAAGAGTAGACACAGTTTTTTTTTTGTCTCCCTCCTCCCTTTTGGCTTTTTTTGGCGACAAACCTAAGATATATTAACTACTAACTTTAACACAGTGACAGTTACAAATTAATGGATATGCTCTAGTCGTCTCTCGGGATTCAGGATCAAAAGTATATGGATGATGTGTGACTTAGAATGTAACTCTACTGTCAATGAGAACATGACCTAGGGATCATTAATAATAGCCTCGGGGGTAATATTCAACTTGCTAATGCACAATGTCGACTGAGTGAATTGGCTGTTCTGAACAACCTGTCAAATGAGTCACACACATCATGTGCAATAGCTGAAGTTGTATTTTACTCCTCTTGTCGTATGTTCTTTATGCCATTATCTAACTTATCAGAACATGAACTGAAAAGCACTCTGGTGGTGCAACGCCAGATACAAATCAAAACCTGCTCTATTTACTTGAACTATAAACCTGCTGAGTTTTGGCAGCAACCAATTCCTACTCCACCTTGAGTGAAACCTGTGTTCTTGCCCTTCACACACATTATTTGAACTGACTCACATTCTTCTTTTTAATCAACTGGACATGTGTACCTTAGATTCACAGGAGGGACATATCTGTCTCAGCCACCTGTAATTACACATTCTCTGAGTTTTAATTGTTTTAGATATTGTACCAAGTAAGAAATGAAAAGTGATAGCCATGTACATACAGAGCATTGTAGATCAGAGAAATAAAGAGCTGCATTTAAAAATGGAGAAATAGATGAACCCCTGAACTGTGTCTTAAAAATATTTAGCCCAGTGGTGATCTCATATAAATCACATTTCCTTCAAAGCCAATGAAAACAACAAATACGAACAATTTACGCAATAGAATTTAAACTATTCCTCAGTGTTCTAGATGTCGTGTGATGTTCAAACATATTCAATGGGAAATCCAGCCACTTAATTGTCTTAAGTGATATTATTGGTAAATCATGTTGTTAAATCTCTTTGGCAAAAAAAGTAATCTTAACTCATTATTATCGACAGCTGTCTTTGAAGATGAGATGGCAGGAGATTTGTTCTTACGAAAGTTCTTACAACGACATCTCCTCTTTTGAAAAAGGCTGGCCTCCAGGATTATTGAAAGTTGGACAGAATACCTGAAATGTTATAATTTCTAGTGCGAGTCATTCTTTTGCAATTCGAAAATAGAATTGTGATTAAATTAAATAGAATTGTGCTTAAGAAGACAATATAGAAGTTGAACCAACTTCTGAAGCATAATTCAAGATCACTTTGACAATATTTCCTCAAGGGGCATTTCTAATTGCAAACTAGAGCCACCTCGAAACATTAATGGATAATGTGTCAATTATTTGGTGCAAAATATGTGAAATTATCTGATAATTTCATAAAAAGCTTGATCATTAAATATTGCAAGTAATATTGTAGATTGCACTCAACATTGTAGATTGAGAAACCTTACTCAGAAAACTTCATTTTACCATGGCTGTGTAATGTGTGAAAAATTATGGAAGGTCGTTAAGTAAAATTTTCCAGTTACGACAAAGTAACAGTTGAAAATAGCAAATTATTGAAAGCATCTTTATCAGTCAGATGGAAAATACTTTTGTTTACCTCTTTAATTCCAAATATGCCCAACAAGCAAACAAAAATACACATCTCAAAAATTCACTGGTTTGAACTACTGAGCTCTTTCATAGTCAATAAAGTTAATTTCCGATTATCCAAAATGCTCAGGACCAGATGTGTATCGGTTAACTGCATTTTCCAGATATCTGAGAAATGCCTTTAAGCAGCCCAGTGAAGCATCTGAATACTTGTATCGGCTGTTGCCAATCCTGACACCTCCCCACCGCCGTGCAGAACATGCCCAAGTGCCCTACATCCCTGCTCGTATCCTCGACACCTCCCCCCCACCCCACCATTATGGAATCAGTCCAGGCGACCGAGGTCCCCACTCGGATCCCTGACACCTCCCCAGACTGTCACAGTACCTGCCTAAGCACCCGAGGTCCCTGCTCTGATCCCAGCCCAGTAGCATCAGTGTAAAACAAATATAATGAACAAGGGAAGGTTTTCCGAACATGAAATAAAGTTTGATTCTTACTTTGAGTACATGAGAACTCTGTTGGATTCAAAATGGTGCTAACAGTACATCAGAGTCCCGCTTGAACACAGCAGGTAAATAAAATCAACTTTTTTTTCAACTTGTGATGTTATGTCGCCACTGAAAATTTTCACAGACAACTGACAATTTTGGTAAAGAGGCTTTCAGATAATCGGAAACGTGTTGTACTCAGCTGAAGGAAAATTAAATTTAGTCACATCTCAATATTATTTATAAATCTCTTGAAATAATTCAAGTTCTGTTCACATCAAAAGACTTTAGAGGTTCAGGTATTTTTTTTACTAATTGCTTGCTAGATTCTCATGAACACTTTTGTTTATATGTAAATGATTCAAAATTCACAAGATTAATTCATATTATGTAAGTATAAAGTTCATCATCAAACATCATTTTTTCCCCCTAAACTGCAGCTGTTTTGTTTATCTACAAAATTGAAATTCGCTTATACAGGTACATGATCTTTTATCCAAAATTCTGAAAACCTAACATTTTTTGAATGGATGTCATCTACACACTAAAGCTAATGTTTGACACCAAACATATCCTGATGTGACCCACCCCCATCCAGCGATGTGTCTCAGTGCTCGTACCAGTTGGACGCACCAGGAGCCTAAGTTCCCCGCTCCAGCCCAGGATCCTGAGGTGACGACTTTAATGTTGACAGGTTCCAGTCCCCGACACCTCCCAACTGCCTCCACTGGTCCCCACTCCTGCGGGAGCCCAAGTTCACCGCCCCTGCCCGGGAGCTCGAGGTGACTTCTTTGATGCAGATGGCCGCCAGTCCCCGATACCCATGGGTGCAGTGCTGCCGAAGCTCACCAGAGTGCTGCTATGGCACCTCTGTAAAAAAAAAGGCAAAATAAACAAATGGGAAATTTTAACTCGTGTGGAATTTAACGGTGGCTACATATTAAATACAGGCAAGGTTGGCATCATGGCCACCCCACCCCCTCGCTGAGCTCTATTCTGGACATTCAAGGAACCTACTTCTTCCACAGCCGGTACCCTCATCCTCCTTCCTCGTCCAACCATTCGCTCTCAATTATACAACACCAAGTACAACATGGCGGCCACCAAGGCTTCACGAGACCTCCCTGTCATCCTTTGATGCATTAGCTACTCCTGCAATAGGCGCTATTTTATGTAGACATGCCGGTTTACCTACCCCCCCCCCCACCCCCGGCGGTTACCCTAATGCCCCTCTATTAGATTAGTTCTGATGCCGTCCCTGAATACAGGGGATTTTATGGAAGTGAGTGTAGGGGTGGGGGATGAGGCGAGGGGGTGGTGGCTGGCGAGGGAAAAATACCACCAATATGTTTTGGTGTGTTATGGCACTTTAAAAAAATTAGCACTGCACTCTGGCTAATACTTCCCAACTTCGGCTCCCGCTCCTGCCCGGGAATCTGAGGTCTCCAGTCATGCCCAATGGAAGGTCTTTAAAAACACTCCAACCTGAAGATGATGGTCACCATATTTTCAGGGGTTGAACTTAGTTTGAGCCAGCTTATGTTTGAAGTTTTACTGTATGTTTTACTTAGAAAAGAACACTAGTAATTTTATGATCCATTTTTATCTCACTTTATTTACCACCCCGCCCCCCCATCCCATGTGGCTGCAACCCTTCCCGTCCAGCAACTCCCCCTGTCTAGTTAGAGTGTGACATTGTTTTGTGCAAATCTGAAATCAGTGCAATTACTTAACGTACTATTATTTTATTATCAAAAAAATTACGAATTCTGAAAAGTCTCTGGCCCAAGGGTTTTGGATAAAAGATTCTGTACCTGTAATTGATGACTTCACTCTCACTGTAGATGATAACAATTAATTTATCACAGAAGTCATGCAGTTTCATTTAATTTGAGTTTTTCTCTTTCAATTTAATATAATTTTAATTACTAGAAGGCACAGATAAGGATTTGATCAGTTTTCTGAATAGGTCACAAATGTAAAGCGGATGAAACCAATTTTATCCTGCCTTCATCACCTCATTGCATTCTGGATTTCGGTATTATAAGAACAATTAAAAGTAACAAAAACAAATGTTACCATTTTAATAAGGAGATAAATAGATGCAGCCTCACAGTTCAGCAGGCAGCAACCTCCTTTGAAGACCGCAGAGCCCACCTCACTGACAAAAGACAAAGGAGGAAAAACCCAACACCCAACCCCAACCAACCAATTTTTCCCTGCAACTGTGTCTGCCCGACCGCATCGGACTTGTCAGCCACAAACGAGCCTGCAGCTGACCCCTCCATAAATCTTCGTCCGCGAAGCCAAGCCAAAGAAGAAATAGATGCATGAATTAATTAGAACACTTTTATAAATTTCAAAATAGATTGGAATAATTATCATTCATTCATTTAGATAAACTTGGGTGCAAGATTAAAATGACCAACGATTGGTAGTTATAATTGTTGGATGTCTTTGTAGCTTTTTCAGGTTAGCACACCAAAATTGTTATATTTCCTTTGTTCTTTCTTTACCTTCACTGCATCTTACAACATGTTTAACTGACAGAAAATGACCTATAAATCAGCCGGTTAGAATACGATGATCATGTTTAATCATAATTCTGTCATTATATCTATATTTCTACATACAAGAATTGTATCAGCTAAATGTGCAGATATTTAAAAATTAATAATGACTATATAGAAACTGATCATAATAGATGAGGTGCTGAGAATGAACAGAACACAAAGAATGTTCTAACTCATGCTGCTGACTGGGAACATTGCCCATCAGAGCAGCTAGATGTAAATTCAGATACACGCTGCATATGAATTTTCAATCAGTTAATTTAAAGATGGAAATTCATGCATAGCTAACCAGGGGGCTGTGTTCAGAGCCCGGGGTTCAGAGCCATCCAAGCATTAAGCGATCGAAGTTGTTACCTTTGATCTACAGCAGAGTTGTAAAAGAAATGTGTTGCAATGAATTCAACCTAAACTACTAGCAATGAACAGGATTCAAATATTCATAATTTGCAACAGTGAATCTCACTTAAAGGAACACTGACAGCCACGTTCAACCTAACACCACAAAGTTAATGACCTTAGAAAAGAGGAATGGTTTACTTTTGGGACAACTTTGGAGAAGGAGTTTTCCTCTGAATTTCTGAAATTTTCTAGACCAAGGATTATATGAAACTGTTGTAGGTGTCAATTTTTTTTGCTGCAGAGGCTTGAAAAATTCTGCAAACTGGTGGCACCAGGTGCCATAGAGGCTTTAATTTGCAGGGTGGTGTTTATAACTTTACTTTGCTTCTGAACACATCGTGAAAATGACATGATGTCACAAACATTGGAAGAAGTCGAGGTGACCACGAAAACATCTATGTGTACAATTTTTATATCAATGAATAAAGTATAAATGGTCCTGGCTTTAACAAAATGGAAGCTACTTCCAAAATATATGGAGATAAAACATTGAAAAACCATTGACGAAAACAGATAATTTTGCATTGTGCTTCAAATATTACTTCTTTGCCATTTCTGTAGTCCTTTTCTTACTTTTGGATTTTTTTTTCCCCTGAGGAATCTTTTTCAGAATACTAACCGATTATAACAGTTAGCATGATGGTTACATCAGCAATGAGTCTGCCGCATTTTTATCTAATCCATCTCCTTCTCATTCAGATGAATTCAGAATAAAAGGCAAGTCTAGCAAGTACAAGGAACCGGTTTTTGAAAGATATTGATGTGCTGGTTAAAAAAAGATTTACATAGCAGGTGTATGCAAAAAGAAAAAGAAAAATAAGTGCGTGAACAGTATAAGAAATGCAAGAAAATACTTTGGAAGATCAGGAGAGCTAAAAGGAGAAATGACGTTGCTCTGGCAGACAGGATGAAGGAACGTTCCTAAGGCTTCTACAGATATATCAAAATCACAAGGAGAGCAAGGGGAAAAATTTGTCTACTTGAAGAACAGTGATCATCCATGCATGGAGCCAAAAGAATGGGGGAGATATCAAATGGTTTTTTTTTGCATCTACATTTACTCAGGAGATGGAGACAGAGTCTATAGAAGTAAGCCAAAGCAGCAGTGAAATCATAGATCCTTAACTGGTTACAGAGGGGATGTTTTTGCCACCATGAGGCAAAAAAGAGAGGATAATACCCAGAACCTGCAAGATATTCCCTCAGACCTTGAGCGAGGCTCATGCAGAAATTGTAGGGGCCCAAAAGGAAGAATTTAGCCATGGGTCAGGTGCAGGAAGACTGGAGAATAGCCAATATAGTCTTGTTATTTAAGAAAGTCTCTAAGAATAATCTAGGAAATTATAGGCCAGTGAACTTGACATCAGTCATGGGTAAGTAACTGGAAGGTATTCCAAGAGACTGGAAATTCAGTCCAAGTATTTGGATAGATAACGACTGATGAGGGATAGTCAAGTTTGATTTGTGCATGGTAGGTCATGTTTAACCAATATTTTACGAGATATATTGATGAAGGAAAAGGTGTGGATGTTGTCTAGATGGACTTGAAAAAGGCCTTTGGCAAGGTACCCTATGGGAGATTGGTCAACAAGGTTCAGTCGCTCTATATTCATGATGAGGTAGTAAATTGGATTAGACAGTGGCTTTGCAGGAGAAATGAGAGAGTGGTAATAGATCATTTCCTTTCTGACTGGAGAGCTGTGACAAGTGGTGTGCCTCAGGGATCGGTGCTGGGTCTATTGTTGTTTGTTGATTATATTAACGATATCCATAATAATGTGATAAATTGGATCATCAAATTTGCAGATGACTTGTATTAGATAACAAGGAAGGCTTTCAATACACAGTGGGATCTGGATCAACTGGAAAAAATGGGCTGCAAAATGGCAGATGAAATTTAATGTGAACAAGTGAGAGGGGCTGCATTTGGGAAGATAAACCAAGCGAAGACTTACAAGTAAATGTTAAGGTACTGCTGAGTGCAGCAGAACAGAGGGGGTCTTGGAACATAGATACATAATATCTTAAAAGTGGCTTCACATGTGACAGGAATATTAACATGCTTTTGGCACATTAGCCTATATAAATCAAATTATTGAATGTAGGAGTTGGGATATAATGTGGAAGTGAGTGAAACACGAATGTCTACAGATGCTGTGATTGTAGTAAAAATATAAAAATGCTGGAGGAATATAGCAGGTCCCGTAGGTCTATTGGAAGTATCCAATATCGTACCAACATTTCTGGGTATGAGTAAAAATCAGGTAGGCATCTGTTTAAAAGGCTGGGGAGAAGGAAAGAAAGGATAGGTGGAGGACCAGCAGACAAAAGGTGTTAATTGGATATGGACTGGAAGACAGGTCAGAAGAAGGTGAGGATTGATTTAGGCACGAGGCCCTGTGAACACAGAGCTGTGGAAAGGAACAGGAAGATAAGGAAAGAAAGAAGAGCTGAAGGAAAGGAAACATTGAAATAGATTGGCGGTGGGGTGGTTAATGGAAATCAGAAACGCCAATCTTCATGCCATCTGGATGAAAGTGCCTGGCTCTACCATGTGTCAAAGATGCACAAATCCAATAGTCCCAGCAGACCCATAGTTTATGCTTGCTCCTGCCCCACCAAAGAGGTATCTGCTTACGTCAACTCCATTTTGATCCCTTGGTCCAGTCCCTCCCCACCTACATCCACCAAACTCTGTGGGAGTTGGTGGGTCTGTTGAAAATTTGTCTCCCGAGATGGAGACAGAGAGATCAAGAAAGGGGAGTGTGTTGCTGGAGATGGAACAAATGAATTTGAGTCGGGGTGGAAGTTGGCAGCAAAGTGGATAAAGTTGGAGAGCTCATCGTGGATGCATGAGACAGCACCGAAATCTTTCTCCAATGTCACTGAGGAAGAGTTGAGGGGCCTTGCCTGTGTAAACTTGCAGATGGATTGCTGTAGGCAATCAACAAAAATGCAGGCAAAGCTGGAGCCCATGTGGGTACTCAGGGCTGGCCCTTTGGTGAGGAAAAACTGGGATGAGACAAAGGATGTTATTGAGGATGAGGACAAATTCTGCCAGCTGGTGGCAGTGGAGTAGGACTGATTGGGTCTGTCCAAAATTTTGTTATGGGAGATGGAGGTGTATAGTGATTGGATGTCCATGGTAAAAATGAGGTGGTCGAGTTCGAGGAACTGGAACATGTTGAAGTGATAAAAGCCATGTGAAGCATCATGGATGTAGGTGGGGAGGGACTGGACCAAGGGATCAAAATGGAGTTGACGTAAGCAGATACCTCTTTGGTGGGGCAGGAGCAAGCATAAACTATAAGTCTGCTGGGTTTGTGCATCTTTGACACGTGGTAGAGCCAGGCAGTGTGGGGTTAGAAAAGAATGAGGTTGGAGGCCTTTAAATGGAAGTGACAGAAAGTGATAAGTTCAGAGATAATGCATGAGACAGTGGTTTGATGAGTTTTAGTGGGGTCCTGCTGAAGGGGTAAGTAAGAGGCAGTGTTTGAGATTTGTCACCTGGTTTCAACCAAATAAAGTCCATTGTTGAAGTTGATAAGTTTTAGTTGTACAAGACATTGGTGAAGCCAAATTTGGTCACCTACCTTGAAGAAAAATATTACTAATATGGAAAGAGTGCAAATAAAATTGATGAGGACATTGCTGGGACTTGAGGAACTGAGTTATCGAGAAAGGATGTTTGGATTAGGATTTTATTCCCAGGAGTGTCAGAGAATGAGAGCAGAGTTTATAGATGTTTTCAAAATTCTGAGGGGAAAAGATAGGTTAAATGCAAATATGCTTTTCCCACTGAGTTTGACTGAGACATAAATTAGAGGATGTAGGTTTGAGAGTGAAAGATGAATTGTTCAAGGGAAACACAGAGGTGTGGAATGAGCTGTAGCAGAGATCAAAGGTACATAAATGGGAAGGATATGGAGGCATATGGTCCAGGTGCAGGCCAATGGGACCAGGTGGTGTAAATAATTCGGCCTGGACAAGATGCTCTGGTTTCTGTGCCATAATGTTCTTTGCTTCTGTTTCTATGCAACGACAATTCTTTAATTCTAGGCTTTCATGTCAGATATTATTTGAACCTCTGGCATTATTTCTTGAACAAGGTCATTTTAAGTGATGACATGCAGCAAAATCAGTTATTATGTTACAGGGAAGATACTTGGACTGTGCCCTGCATTATGCCTACCCAAAATCTGCTCCAGGGGGATTTTACCATCCACTTTAAAATGCAGAATCAAGTTAAAGTAGGTAATGCCTTTGTAATGGTCACAAATAAAATCAAGTAATATTGTGTTTGATTTTTTTTTATTGAACACTAAATCTTTGGCTTCATCCATTCTTTCTCTTTGATCTCCAGCAGCTTTAGTTACTGCTGCTGAGTTCTCTCCTCTCTGTAACCTTTAACTGCGCATTGAACAGCAGATGGTGAGAGGCTGTGATGACCAAATAACTACCAGTACTTCAAAGCTTGTGGCAGGTTCCTGGCAGCACAATGTATGTATTTCTTATTAAGTCGGTGCTTTAACGATTTGAACCACGAATCATATAGATAAATGCAATAATATTTGATTGATAACATAATTGATTTTATTCATTAATTGATCTGCTAAAATCGAGTGAGATAATGAATTTCTTATTTTTTTGAGCATTCAAAGAATATTTTAACCATTAAACACTAATAATCACAAGAAAGATGAAATTAATTGATTCACTTACTTGCACATTTGCAGGTATAATTGCATTCCTTGCAAAGTAGGAGTCTAATGCTCAATGTTTTTTTGTGCGACTTAGCAGGAGGTCATTCAGCCCTGTCGTTCCCCCATCAATCTAATTTTCACATTTTATTTCTCTGTCACCAAACATCTCTCACATTTCCATCACTGGTTTTCTCTCCATCCACTGTTACCAGGAGTAATTTACAACCAACAATCTTTGGAAATGACAGAACTCTGGAAGATCTGGGGAAGACAAGAAAACAGAAAAAGCCCCAGAGTGTGAAAATCGTCCCAGAGGTCAGGATCAAATCACTGGAAGTCATTCATTTGGCTACTTCAGCGATAAGAAGCTTCAAGCACAACACACTGCTGGTACGGATACACAAACAAACCCCGTCAATAAGGACGGTTGATTTTAATCCAAAAACGCATTTGTGAACCAGACAGACTTTCTGACCAATCTGTCAAGCTTATTTCTAGGACACTCTCCACAATTTCAAGACACGATACAGGGCTTTATTTCCAGTAAGTACTTTTGGAATGCTATCATTGTTGTAATAGAGGAAATACAAATTCCATTTTCCAGTCAGCAAGATTCAGAAGCATCATTGAGATTAATAATTGTTTTGAGCATATTGGTGGATGGAAGATCTTCCACGCTTTATGCAAGTTATGAGTATTTTGTTATCAGCAGATCCATGTTATTGAGTGGTCGTTTCAAATATTTTCCAACAAGTATATCTGTGTACATGTACATATTAAGGGACCAATCATTGTTTAAGTACAGTTCTTGGTTTCCATTCCATATTTTAAATTTGCCCAGAGATTATCTCTGTTAGACTAATTTTTGTGAGGGAAATCTGTGCTTCCACTCCAGTCTATAAGTTCTATGGTATCTGTACAGGGCCCAGCATCTCAGGAAGGATGGCCCATAGATAGTCTCAGAAAGGGCTGGTTGATTTTTGGCAAGACTGGTGTGTAAATTGAATTGGGTTCTTTCATGCAGCTTCCATTACCTACACATGCCTTATTGGAAAAAAAACTGGAAGTGCTCAGTGTCTTCCTTGAGTAGTCTTGGGCCAAGGACTCCCATGAGTAGTTGAATATGTGAAATTTCTTTGTCAGTTATTGATTTGATTTCAGATTTAGAACCATAGTGCATACAACCCGGAGATTCTTTTTCCTGCGACCAGGCAGAATTACCAAAAAAAACTGTACACAATGTACACATATAAACAAATCAAGAAATGTAAACAGATAAAGAACTGTAAATGAACTTACTGCACTATACAGGGAAAAGAGAAAAAAAATCAATAAGATGCAAAAGTACCTGCGGGAATGATGAACTGCTGCAGTGAGATGTTAAAGATGTCCATGAAGACCTCTGTCAATTAGTCTGCAGAGTCCTTCACTACCCGACCAGGTATGTTGTCTGCTCCAACTGCCAAGAGTGTGGGTTCACCTTGGATAGGGGTCTCCTCACCTTGGCCACAGGCATGTGGGGTCCAGTTCATCAAGGGGATACAGAGCTTATTTTGGCATCATCCGGTTCTTCTCAGCAAGCCGTGCATAGGTGTTCAGTCTGTTTTGAAGGGAGGTGTCATTGTCTTTAATTTGAAAGGTTGACTTGTGATCTGTAATAATCTTGATCCCTTGACACATGCACCTCATGTCGCACAGCTGTCTGTGGATCTTCTGTGCATACATTCACTTGGCCTTCCAGATTGCAAGGAGGAGTTTAGCTCTGGCAGATCTTCGTGCCATCCTACATCCTGAAGACAGCATCACAAGCTCTGAGAAGTGTCCAGACCTCTGCATCTAACCATGGTTTCCGGTTAGCCCTGGTTGTGAAGCATTTGATCCCAGTGACATCCTCAATACACTTGCTGATATAGCTAGTCACTGAGCTCGTGTACTCCTCTACGTTTACATGGCCATGGTAGGTGGCTGCCTTCCTGAAACAGCTCCAGTTCGTGGTCTCAAAGCAGTCTTGTAGCGCTGCTATGGCCCCACCCCAGGCCACATCCTGATCTCTCTGCAAAATGACCTAGTTTACTTTACCAGCGGTCTGTATGCCGGGCTTAGCAGGACAGATATGTGATCCAAATAACCAAAGTGGAGGCAGTGTAGCTTTGAATGCACCAGGGACATTGGTGTACACCTGATCCAGGGTGTTACTTTCCTCTAGTGACAAACTTCACATGCTGTTGAAACTGTGGTAAGACTGTTTTCAGGGATAGTATGATTGAAGTCATGAGCAACAGAGATGGCGAGCCGAAACCAGAGAAGTTAATGCCATCCGGCTGGAGAGTGCCCAGATGGAAAATCAAGCTTTGTTCCTCCAATTTACAGGTGGTCTTGGTAAGATAGCACACGAGGCCATGGACAGATAGTGAATGAGGGAGTGGGGCACAGAATTGAAGTGGTTGTCTACTGGGAGATCTCTGTCACAGATTTTGAAAGAGCAGTCAGACTCTCTCCAATTGGGTAACCTTAACATTGACTTCTCCAGTTTCTGCTGGCCTACTCTCCATTCTCCCTCCCTTCCCTTTTTCCTTTGTCTTCTTTCCTCCAGTTCCCTATCTCCTTCCTGCTTCATTCACAGAGCCATCCCTCCTCACCCTGCTTGCCGGTGTGCCCTCCTTCCCTTAACCACCTATTACCTCTTGCCTTTGGGACTGTGCTCCTCCACTTTCTCCTCTCCCCCACCATTTTGTTTGGCCACCTGCAGATATTTTTTTCATACCTTGATGAAGGGCTCAAGCCCAAAACATTGGTTTTGTATCTTTGCTATATAAATGACACTGTTTGACCTGCTGAGTTTCTCCAGCTTTGTGCTCTTCCTTCAACCATGGTGTCTGCAGCCCTTATGTTTTATTTCTGTAGCAAGTTAGAGCTGATCAATTATTCTGTACTCAATAATATTAAGCAAGTTACTGTTTGACACTTGTTTGAGAAAAACTATCGCATGATTTCAACTTACCTTGTTATATATCGTTTGCAAAACTCCTCTGTGACATTGGCTAATTAACGTCTAGACATATTGGCAGAAAATGTTCATTTAATCACATAACAGCCAGGAAATCAGCAGGCAACCAAATAAGTGCTTTTTTTTTGGTTAGATTAAGGAATCAGTGCCTTTACTCGACAGTAGTGCTGCGTCAGAAGCTAATACTTTCTTTGTCTGCAGAACAGAGAATTTTTAATTAAAATATTCCCTAATTTTGAATTGGAAAGATGATTACAACTCCTCAATGTGTCCATCAAATGCATGGTTTCAATTTTGAGAAATTACATTTTGTTTTCAATTTAATTATGTGCAACTAGTTTCTGATAAACGAGTCCCATAATTTTGAGTAAACCTCTACATCATTTACCAGAGTTTAGGAGAATAAGACACAGTAATTGGAACATGAAACATTCTTGAATTTAACAGGACAGATATAGGAAAGCTATTTGTGTGGTTTCACAGGTACAGGGTCTCAAAATAAGGGATTTGCACAGATTTCTATCTAGGAGAAGGGCAGGTGCTCCTTCGATAACTTCTACTTGAGATATCATTGGAATAATTCTGGAAATTGGATCGAGCTAGATGATCAGCCCTGACATTGAATAGTGGAACAACCATTTGTGGTTTATTTACCCATTCCTGTTCTATTCTCATATCTTCATGTATGTATAACTAGTCTTGGTAGAATTCAATACTCATTTTGGAAGAATTTCATCAGGTTGAAATCAATTTTTTTCATATATTATTTTGATTGTTATTGATTTGAAATTTCAGGATTGCACAGAATTAGGGGTGTAGGGGCAAGCAATTTATCAATGACAGCACTCAATTGAAAGGTTTTATGTAATCTTCTGCTAAAATATGAAATGCAAAAATGCATAAATCAATGACATAAATCTTAGTGACTTTGAAGCATTGTTCATTAGGGGGCTATTTTACATCCACAAGAAAAATATTGAAAAGTTTATTCTCCTCTGCCTATCTATTCAAAAGGATGTTCAATCTATATAGATTACTCAAAATAATTTATTAAAAATAATACAAAATATCCTGCTATGATGTAGCATAGTTATAAAGGTAATTCTCAGTGGAACACATACAAACATCAAATACATTTTAGTACATGTATACAGGTACTCCCCGACTAACAACCGTAATTAGGATCAATAATATTTTGGTGTTGACACATATCGGAATTGTATACATTTGTTCAGAAATTGTAAAGAAAAACTATACAATTTATGTGGATTATGTTGTATTTAATAAACTATAACAGGGATACAGGGCATGTAAGAGCCAAATTGTGCATACTTACCTTGTTAGTCGACGTCCCGGGGTCCATAGGCTGGGTGCGGCCATCTTGATTCCTTTGCACATGCGTGAGTCTTCAGTTGATGCATGTGTGGTAGGTTGGTGCATGTTTGAGAGTTAAGCACCCTAACTATATTGAATTTGCGCCCTTAACTCTTATGCATGCGCCAACAGAATGCCAATAAGTGAACCGCGCATTCTCTTTATTACCTTTCTCCTATCTCTATTCTTGGAAATACGTCTTTTACCAATACCTAATACTGGTATACCTTTCATTGCTGCAGATGATTTATTGAATATTGTTTTATTGTATGTGACTTTGAAATGTAAGCCATTATATTAGATAATAACATTTTTCCCCCTGTGACATTGAACTATTGGTTCAAATCCCATTGCAAATACTTAAGCATTGAAATCTGGTTGACTGTGGGAAGAGGCTATTGACAGAATTCAGTTTACGAACTCCTGCGCTCAGTTGAGACTTAGCTCAAGGTGTTGCTCAAGGTCCACTTTTCGAAATCCAAACTGACAGCCATTTTTTCCTGAAATGGAGGACAAATGCAGTAGGTGTAATGGCTCCCCTTGCTACTCAAGTCACGTTTTATCAGTGCCCCGAAATTCAGGGGTTCTGGACCGGAGTCTTTCGCACATTATCCAAAATATTTAAAATAAGCTTGCAACCCTGCCCACTGACTGTAATATTTGGAATCTCCAACAACTCCCTAAATTCTCTACAAAAGATGTAATAGCATTTCCATCCTTATTAGCCAAGTGTCTAATCTTGTTGCCCTGAAGTCTGGTAGGTACCATTTTATTTACACAATGGATTCAGGACATCAGTTTCTTTATTAAACTGGAGAAAACCAAATACATATGAAGAGGGTCCACTGGAAAACTTTTCCATAAATGGCAACCCTTTATGCGATATTCTCTGAATTACGAGTGCTTACGGAGTAATGACTAACTGAGATGGCTGTACTAGTATAATCGGTAGCATACTGATGATACTATCAGCAAAGGTGATCAAGGAGTGGAGGGTCTGGGTGTGTATCTGAGAAGGTATGTGAACGTTTGTGTATATTTGTATTGTTTTTTTTCTGTTTTAAAAAAGGAGACATCATATATCTGTATAATGTGAACAGTTATTTTTGACACTCATTAAATATATTTTGGGAAAAAAAGAAACCTGCTGCTGCTCTGTCAGATGTGTGGCTTTCAAATGAGGCAGTAATCATAGCTCTTATCTACTGCATCATGTGGATGTGCAGGATCCAATGAGTACTAAAGACCAGGGCTGTGTCCAAAAATTTCTTGTTTAACATTTATCCTTTCATGAGCATTTTAAAAACAAATTATATGCCATTATAACATCAGAACCAATCAGAGTATGTTCTGTGCATATTAACTTCTATGCTCCCATATTTAGAAGAGAGTCTATATATCAAAAGGTATAAAATTGGTGATAAAGTTCCTTGGAATGAACAGAGAGAAAGCAACTTATAATAAGATGATAGACACCATTTTCAGATTTACATTTCTCTAACATTTCCAGAGAATTCAATAAATTCATTTTGTATTTTATTTTATTCTTTCCTATCAGCATAGTATTTTTTTAATATTTTCGCTGCAAAAATTGAGTACCAATAGCTACTCATGTCGTATAATCACATTAACAGCCACCTAATCTTTGTTTGACAAAATCAATCTGCTCAACTGACCTTTCTCCAAACGTATCTTTGGCCACTCCATCTATTTCTGGAGAAATTAATGTAATCTAATAATAAGTAAGAGAGCAGCTTTAATCTATGGCATACCTCTGAACACAAGGAAACTCATGTTAACCTAAGGGGAGAAAAAAGCCCAATAGTTTCAAGATAAAATTGGAAAAAGTGAGAAATACTTTACTGACAGCACAATAATTGACAATGAGCAAAGGAAAGAGTGAAGCTGCCAATTTTGTCCAAAGGAATGATAATTATGAGGGTTGGGGAAGGCTGAAGGATATTATGTCAGCAAGAAAAAGTGTAATGACCGGCATAACACAGTGATATGGGACAAAATCAGTGCAGAATAATGTCAGATGGTGGTAGAATGGAAAATAGTTTTGCAGAGATCATATCTAGAAATGGATCTGACATAGCTGGGACAAGACATTGGCTGAGGTAGATCATGAAGAGTCTGATTAATTTTAAGAGCTCTTTATGACAGAAGAGAATGTGGAAATAGGCAAAATCAAAAAGAAAGACAGCAAAACACAAAGATCAGTATTAGATATTTGACGTCTTTTCTAATTAAGCTTTTAACTTTACATTTTAATTGTTTTTAAATGTGATTAAATGCTTTAGTTTTTAATTCCATTTCAGATACACATTTTATAATGTTGAAATTGCAGTGTACTCCTGCATTATGGCAGTTCGGGAAATAGACTTTGAACTAAACAGGAATCAAAAATCACCATGTGAAACAATGAATGAAAAATTCCCTTCAACAGAAATCATATGAGAAAAAAAAGACAACTTAATAATAACAAATTCTGAAAGAAACAACACATTTTGTCAATGTTTGACAAGGGTTTGCATTCTGGCTAATTGTGATAGGGATGGATTTCTAGGGATGCAAGCATTCCATACTGGATTAGATTGATTTTTAATAGCTTCAGATTTTTTTCTTAATGTCCATAGTTTCTGAGTGTCCAAAGTTTTTAACAGGTTAAGTGTGGACTAAGAGCGGGCGTTTTTAACTAAGGCGATGTTCATCTGACTTGCCCGATAAACCCATCATCAATTCCTTTCAGGTATTTATGTTTGCAAGACCTACCTTGTGAGGCTGCACAATGTAGTAAGGTAGAAATAACCCACCCCCCCAAAAAAAAATGGTTGGGTCATTCAGGAGAACCTATCTTTTTCTTCCAATTTTGACACTACCTGGAAATTCACTCCAAATTCTGTGTGCTTAGCTCAGTAGAAAAGAACTTGAATCCATGGTTTAATGTTACAGAGTGTATTGCCTATAGGAAGTAACATGTTTTATTCAAAGATCCTTGTTTTGGTTTCTCTCTCAGAGACAAATCTGCTATAAATCTTCCAACTCAGCGTGGTGGAATCATCGGACGTTGATTCATGAGCAGAATGTGAGGCTTCACGTTGAAGATCAGGTGCTGATAATAGAGGATTCACAAAAGTTATATTCAAGTTCACTGCTGACAAGAAATTCTGTGGTTTTTTGTTTCGGTTTCCATGTCCCTTTCTTCAGCAACACCTATAAAGCTTTTACCTTCATGTGATCATGTGCCTTTATCAGCCTATTTGTAACTGGAAATCCTCATCCAAGCCAACACACAATTTAAGTGGAAGTCCTGTCATTGAATAATTCTGTGATAAATTAAATACACATTTTACAGCAACTCTCGTGGTGTTATAGTTGCACACAATGGAGCTGTATAATTACCAAAATGCAAGAATATGGCGAATATTGTTTAACTTTTACTGTCTTCCTCTTATTTGGGAAGTCGACTAACTATATTTCCTAAGTTATTGACTCTGATATTTCAGAGCTCAAAGTTTCACTGTAGTTCAAGGATTTTTAAGCAATTTGAAACTTGAAACAAATGCCACAAGAACATTTTTTACCCCTTGAGAAGATAAAAGTTTTTTGGAAAGAAAGATTTATTTATTTTTTTTATGTAAAAATAATTTAATTCACCAACTGCTTGGGGACAGTTTGGCTTGTAGCCCAGGCTGATCACAGTTTTACCAGGTCATACACAACCAAGAAAGAAAGTCTGCTCATGAATCAATGTCCGATGATTCCACCACGCTAAGTTGGAAGATTTATAGCAGATTTGTCTCTGAGAGAGAAACCAAAACAAGGATTTTTTTCTTTGAATAAAACATGTTACTTCCGATAGGCAATACACTCTGTAACATTAAACCATGGATTCAAGTTCTTTTCTACTGAGCTAAGCACACAGAATGTGGAATGAATTTCCAGTACAGTGTTAAAATTGGAAGAATAAGATAGGTTCTCCTGAATGACCCAGCCATTTTTTTTTGGGGGGGGGGTTATTTCTACCTTACTCCATGTGGATCTTTGATATCACTTTTCCAACTTTACAACAATGATTGCACCTATTTAAAAAAAAAATCATGTGAAGCTCAGTGGGACATCAGCAACAAGGAGTTTTATCCCCCATAAATAATAACATGCTTATGGAGCAGAAAGAGCTACCATTATTCCCTCAACATGTGTATGCCCCCCCCCCCCCCCACCGGGGTTCACAGCACATTTAAGTAAAAGCCCTGTTTTCTTTTCACCTCAGTTAACATTTTTCTGAATATTTTTTAAAGAAGTTGGCAGGAGAGAAATATGGAAGAAACCAAATCTTGACTGCTTCACAGGGAAGGGGGCCATAAACTTTGAGAAGAGGCCCAAGGGAGCTATATCCAAATAAAGGTTGAGAATGGCTGCATTATCGGATTGACATACTGTTTTGCGAGAGATATTTGTATTTTGAATAACCATCCTAATAAAGATGTCCATAAAGCTGCACAGTTTTCTACAGAGAGGTAGGAAAGATCACACTATTTAATTTATAATCAGAATATCTTGAATAATAATCAGAAAAAAAAGAGTATGGCAAATCAGGAATTGAATTAGACAAGTTCAAAATTAATGAGTTAAAGTAATGTTGAAACTATCAACTTGCCTAAATGCAATAAAACTCTGAAAACACCATGTCTGTTTATTCAGAAATATGAAGTGTTCAACATTTGGCTCACTCGTAGCCAAGGTTCAGGGTGAGACTAAGGTTTGTGACCAAATTTGGACCTGGGATCATTCCATGTTTCCTTTAAATCACCCAGTACACTAGAAAATGTGTCCTACCACTGTGTAACCTATATAAAAATACTGAAATAGACCTGATAATGTCCAATAGACCGGCAAAACAGCTTGCCCAGCATCGTCGCCTCGATAAAGTTCCAAAAGTCCCAAATTACCCAACTCTAGCCGTAAATCTCTCTTGCATTCTGAGCTTCTGTTCACGCTCTAGTCCTAATGAGTGAAGCAGATGATGAACCATCAAGATTTATGAATAATGAGATGCCTGATTATTTAAAATAGCCTCATAGCTTCACAGTGGCATAACTAACAATTAGAACCATAGAACACTACAGCACAGAAAACAGGCCATTTGGCCCTTCTAGACTGTGCAGAAAACATCATACCACTAGTCCCACTAACCTGCATCTATTCCATAAACCTCCAGACTTCTATCTATGTATCTATCCACTTCATTTTTAAAACTTAAGAATGATCCCGTATTTATCATGTCAGATGGCAACTTATTCCACATTCCCACCACTCAAGAGTGAAAAAAACTCCCCCTAATGTGTGCCCTAAACTTTTCCCCTTTCCAACTAAGTCCATGTCCTCTTGTATTTACCTCTCCTAATTTAAGTGGAAAGATCCTACTTGCATTGACTCTGGCTTTAGTTCTCATAATTTTGAAAACCTCTATCAAATCTCCCCTCATTCTTTAACACTCCAAGGAATAAAATCCTAACCTCTTTATTCTTTCCCTGTAATTCAACTCCTGAAGACCCAGCAACATTCTAATAAATTCTTTTCACACTTTTAATTCCTCCTGTAGTTTGATGACCAGAACTGCACACAATACTCCAAATATGGCCTCAACAATGTTTTGTACAACCTCACCATAACATCCCAACTCCTGTACTTAATACATTGATTTATGAAGGCCAAGATGTCAAAAAGCTTTCTTCACAACCCTGTCTACCTCTGACACCACTTTCAAGGAATTGTGCATCTGAATTCCCAGATCCCTTTGTTCCTCCACATCCGCCAGTACCTTATCATTTACTGTTATGTCCTACTTTGTTTTGTCCTTCCAAAATGCAGCACCTCACAATTTTTAGCATTAAATTCCATCTGCTACCTTTGTCGTCCATTTTTCCAGTTGGTCTATTAAGTTAATTATAAGTCCCATTAAGTTATACTTTTAGATTTGTTAATTTAACTTCCCCAGTTGCTGTCCCAGTGCAATTTAAACCCACTTCTCAATCATTATTTAAGGTCTTTGGATGATTAATCTAGTTTCACCGCATGGTCAATGCTTCGCTGTTAATCGCCAGTGATCGGGACCCATATTCGAATCTCGCGGTGTCTGTAAAGAGTTTGCACATTTTTCCCACGTTTGCATGGGTTTCCTCCAGGTGATCCAGTTTCCCCCCCACCATGCAAGATGTACCAGGGGTTGTAGGTTAATTGGCTGCAGTTGGGTGGCACGGGCTCTTGGGCCAAAATGGCCCATCACTGTGCTGTATGTCATATGCCTATCTGGTTCATTGATGCCCTGTGAGAAAGGGAAAGCAATTGCCCATCTTTTCTGATCTGATCAATATATGTTGCCAACTACATCAATGTCGTTGATTCTTAATTGTTCTCCAAATTCCCATATAGTTCTCTGAAAATCATAGATTGATTAGAATCAAGCTGGGAAGACCATTGGCCAGCTGCAGATGGCTCATTAGGAACATCTTGTAACTGCCAAAGTTGAGTGACTTATCTCAGAGACTAGCTGAGAAACAGCTTCTCATAATCATGTTCTCAGAAGCATATACTTAGAGCACCTTTCATGCCATCCTAGGATTTGTCCTGAATTGCCTTCACAACCGAGGTGATAAGAATTTGGGGAGGTTTGGAAGCCAATCCTGACTCCCACCTCCACAGAATTTAATGGTGTCAATTCAAACATAAGCAAATCCCTTGTAGTGGGCTGCCAAACGCTCCATGCCCAAGGCGGCAACCTGACACCGGGAGCCCACGCCTACACAGCTGGCTGAGACAAGCTACTCACTCAGAAATTGGCGCTTGACTCACCAACACATGGCTGCAGTACCCCACTCTGATGGGCTGGCCAGCGGCAGCCAATCGGGTGCACACACTGATTGGGTGCTCCCCGGGTAGCACTAAACAACTAATCCCAGGAAGCGGATCGGAATGCCACCAGTCAGTTGGCTTGATGACATCAGAGATGGGCTTCTGAGCCCTTTATAAGTAGAGCTCCCAGCACAATAAATCAGTGTTGAATTCACTCCCGTAGTGTGTGTCTCTTCTTTGACCGTTACGTCTCCAGCAGTAGGAGCTGCTACAGTGGTGACCCTTGACTGTTCCAACCAGCATCGTGGACCTGAAGAATGAGTGACCAGCCTGCAATCAAGGTGGTCTCATTGAAGTTGCCCAGCTTCTGGATAACACAGCTACAGGCGTGGTTCCAGCAAGCCAAGACACAGTTTGCTGAATGGTACATCGCAGCCGACTACACCCACTTCTATTATGTGGTCTGCACCCTCGAGCAGGACACAGCAGCATGCATTACCGACTTCCTCCAGAAACCTCCGAAACAAGTATCAGGCCATCAAGGAGCTACTAACCTACTAAGAGTTCGCTTGCATGGTGAATTTTTTACCGCAGATTCCTGCCAGTGGCAGCTCATGACATGAAACCTTTATTCTCCCTTATGACTGGTACAAAAGAAGATGATTTTGTGGAATCAAGAGCCTTTCCAGCCAACAAAAGATGCCCTGGCTATTGCCGCCCTCCTGATACACCCTAAAGCTGATGCCCCCACCATCCTCACAGTGGAAGTTTCTGACATAGCAGTAGGGAGAGTCTTGGAACAGTGGGTGAGTGGACACTGGAAACCCCACAGACCGCCCAGCAAGTCTTCCTCCAAGCCTGCAAACCCTAGTGATGGTATTGTTTCTACCATCAGCGATGGGGTGCTGAGGTCCGCCGATGCCAATCACCCTGCAGGTTCCTGGGAAATGCCAATGCCAGCCGTCGTTAGTGGCTGCAGTGATTGGCCTACGCAACAGCCTTCTCCACGTCCAGGATATAGTGTCCGGCTGACACTTCCTGGTGGTCACTCGAGCTACGGTCAGTGTCCTCCCCCACTCCATCGCACGCCACTGGAAGGCAGGATGCAGGTTACGAGCTGCTAGTAACCCTTCTATATGGACTTATGACATCTGTACTATCTCCCTCCATTTCGACAACCACCACTTTACTTGGCAATTTGTCTAAGCAGACTCCCTCCTAGTCGACGTCAAGGGCTGTTGGCTAGTACACGGAAAGACCTTTCAGACCCTTGCACTGAAAGGCACCAAACTGACCGCTCTCCACCTACATTCGGTGGCAATGAGTTCACCAAGATTCTAGCTGAGTTTCCCTCCATCATGATGCCTCACTTCAACTCTACTGAACCTGAACACGGGGAAAGGCATCACATCCTCACTAAAGGTCCCCCACTTCATGCCTGAGCACGCCACCTTCCACCAGATAAACTTAACCTCACCAAGGAAGAGTTTTTCTTTTTAAATGGAGGAACTTGGCATTGTCCACCACTCTAACAGTGCCTGGGCCTACCCTTCCCTACATGGTCCCTAAGGCAACAGGGGTTAGAGACCATGCAGGGACTACTGCTGACAAAATGAAGCCACCATGCCTAATAGATACCCCATCTCACATATTTAGGACTTTTTCACAAACCTGCAGGGGGCACAGATATTTTCCAAAATCTCCTTAATCCGTGGCTACCATCAGATCCCCGTCCATCCTGAGGATATCACAAAGACTGCCATTATTACACCATTTTGAATTCCTCAGAATTCCTTTCGGCCTAAAAAACACCGCAAAACCTTTCAAAGGCTTATGGATATTGTGAGCAGGGATTTGAAGTTTGTGTTCATCTATCTCAATGACATTCTGATTACAAGCCGTGACCGTGCCAAGCATCCCACTCACATCAGACAGTTGTGCCACAGGTTGAGTGAGTTTGGCCTGACAATTAATCCAGCAAAATACCAGTTCGGCAAAGACTCAATTGACATTTTAGGTCACAGGTTCGACTGTCATGGGGCTAAACCACTACCTGACAAAGTAGAGGCCATTCGGGCATTCCCCAAGCCTACGACAGATAGGGGACTACAAGAGTTCGGTTGCATGGTGATTTTTTTACCACAGATTCCTGCCAGGGACGGCTCATGACATGAAACCTTTATTCTCCTTTATGACCGGTACAAAAGAAGATGATTTTGTGGAATCAAGAGCCTTTCCAGGCAACAAAAGGTGCCCTGGCTCATGCCACCCTCCTGATACACCCTAAAGCTGATGCCCCCACCATCCTCACAGTGGACGTTTCTGACATAGCAGTAAGGGGAGTCTTGGAACAGTGGGTGAGTGGACACTGGAAACCCCTTGCATTTTTCAGTAGACATTTGTGGGCCCTGAACTGAAATATAATTTTTGGTAGAGAACTCTTGGCATTATTCCTGGCAATCAGATAATTTAGATACTTCCTGATGGCAGGAAGATTTAAATTTTTTTTTTTTTTTTTTACAGACCACAAGCCCCTCACCTTTGCCTTCACTATGGCTTCCGACAGCCAGGCAACAGAGCCACATTTCATATATTTCAGAATTTTCTACTGACATTCAGCATATTGCGGGAAAAATCTAATGCGGCGGCCTATGCCTTGTTACATCCCACATTACAGGCGGCTCAAACCTGAACATCTCACATTGACTATAAGGCTCTGGCTGAAGCACAGGCAGTGGACAAGGACATTGATGCGTATCGCACTGTGATTACCGGCCTCCATTTGGAGGATACGCAGCTTGGCCCTGGGGAGCAGACCGTCATCTGTGACACATCTACAAGTAAGCCTCATCCCATCATTCCCACAACCTGGAGGTGGCGCATTTGAGGCCATACACAATCTGGCATCAAAACGACCATCAAAATGGTTGCTAGTTGATTCGTCTAGCATTGCCTCTGCAAAGAGGTCAGCCAGTGGGCCAGGAATTGTACATGGTGCCAGACTTCAAAAATCCATACCCACACTAAAGCCCCTCCACAATCATTTCAACCACCACAATGCCATTTCAGCCATGTCCACATGGATCTGATGGCTCCCTACCAATATCCAGAGGTGCATGCTACTTATTTACCCTAGAAGACAGGTCAACCAGATGGCCAGAAGCCATTCCTTTGCCAGAGACCACTACGGAAACGTATGCCAGGGCCCTTCTGCACAACTGGGTGGCTAGGTTCAGAGTTGCAGAGCAGATAACCTCGGACAGTGGCTCCCAATTTGTATCCAGCCTCTGGTCTAATCTCGCTTATGCCATGGATATTCAGCTCCACCATATAATGGCTTACCACCCTCAGGCCAATGGTTTGGTGGAGCAATTCCATCAACACCTTAAAGCAGCTCTCATGGCCAGACTCAATGGCCCTAACTGGGTGGATGAGCTCCCATGGGTGTTCCTGGGGATCCGGACCACTCCGAAGTGGACCTAGAGATTTCTGCAGCCAAAATGGTGTACAGCGCACCATTCGTGATTCTGGGAGAATTCCTGGCTGCCAAAGACACTGGGGTCAATTTCCCTGAGGCTGCTTTGTCCCACCTGCGGCACCGCCTGGGCACATTCGCCCCAACACAGCCAAAGTCGCACAGCTCACAGACAACATTTGTAGCTAAAGAACTTGTGACTTGTAAATGTGTATTTGTCAGACACGGGGCACACAGACACCACTACAGAGACCTTACAAAGTTATACGACACAATGGGTCAACATATCTTTTGGACATTGGGGAAGAAATGAGACTTTCACCCTGGACTGGCTCAAGCCGGCATTCCTTGACTTTCACCACATGATCCATGACCCACTCTCATGCTGAAGGGGCAGGCCTCCACTACACAAGGCCTCGCCGAGCACAGATTTTGGGGGGGGGGGGGGGTTGTTGTGCAGCAGGCCGCCGAACGTGCCGTGCCCTAAGCGGCGACCCAACACCAAGAACCTGCAGCCTACACAGCCAGCTGAGACAGGCTACGCGCTTTGAAGTTTGCGCATGACTCAGCAGCACGTGGCCGCAACGCCACACACTGATGGGTTGGCCAGCGGCAGCTAATCGGGTGGAGCTAGGGAAACAGCCACACCCGGGGATGAGAGGGGCTCACTGATTGGGTAGTACTAAATGACCAATCCCAGGAAGCGGATCAGAATGCCACCAGTCACGTGGCACGATTACATCATAGATGGGCTTCTGAGCCCATTATAAGTAGAGCTGCCAACCCAAAAAAAAATCAAATGTTGAATTCACTCCCGTAGTTTGTGTCTTTTCTTTGAGCATAACCTCTCCAGCAGTAGCAGCCACTACACCCTGCTAATTTCCACTGATTTCTTTCTCTTAGCCAATGGATCAATACTCTATCTCATCGATGATTGCTCTAAAGAACCTTTAAAACAGAAAGAGCTAAGAATGTATCTGCATGGAGAACTCCAATATTAATTATTAATAATGAGTCAGGAAAAGTGATCAGATTGCCTGAGTCCTGCAATCAGGAGTGAGAAAATCTCCACTTAGACAGACTGCCTGATGATATAGGCAGAGAATAATTGATCAGCTTGTGGAGACATGGAGATTTCCTCATTGAGGATATCATCCATCCCATAGTGTTGTAGTCTTTTTTTGTGAAATAGCACAAATTTTAAGCTGATCTAGGACCATCTATGTGACATAGTAGGCAACCAAAAGCAACAGAGCTCTGCTTCAAACCTTTATCTCAGGACTGGGGGTGCATCTTATTCTACCATTATTTGCAGCCCATTAGACCAAATCAAAGTGTGAAATACAAAAACATGTTCAAGGCAACTCCAGCCACACATAGAAATAATGTGTGAAATTATCATGGCTGTAATAAAGGACTTAATTTATGATAGCTACAGGAATTGGTTCAATGATATCTCCAACTTTAATGAATGTGGAGTCCAGCATGCAAGTGCAAATGACAGTCAACGTCAGTCAGAAATAGCATATCCATCTCAACCTAATCTTGTCCACCCCCTCATCACAGAAATCCATCTTAACCAGTTTTAATAATGTTTTTTTGTGACAAAGAAATGGTTGAGAACTCGGGATGCAGCAAAATATATGGGAAAAGAAACGCAAGTTGCAGAGAAAGCTGTGACACCAGACAAACAAAATGCTCAGTCGGGGTTCTCCTTGGACCAGAAAGCTCATGGCTTTATTACGGCTGTGGTCCAAACATGGAGAAAAGAGCTGAAGTCCCAAGGTGAAATTTAAATAGCCAAATACTCCATCTTCAAGTTCATTGATGACACCGCAGTCGTTGGCCAAGTAGCAAATACTAATGAAATGGAATTCAGAATGGAGACTGAAAATCTTGTGGTTACCAAAAAATAATGGAGAGAAATAAGAGTCAGGAACCCAGAACTGTTTGGGTGCAGCAACTGCCACAAAGGAGGAGAACTTTCCTGAGATTGAAGAAGTCTTCAGTAACCATCATAAACATATCAAGCTTTAAAAAAAAAGCATAATCTTGCTTCTGTGCAGATGGAAGTGATTTATATCAGTCAAGTGGGAGTTGAAAACAGGCTGAAAAGAAATCCGATGCCATCAACAGAGCCAGAAAACCTGATGCTCCAACACTTTGTGACAGTTTTTGTTCAAACTTGTCGAAGTGTTAACTCATTTCATCAAACCTCAAATAAAATGGATCAAGGAGATGTGGGGAGAGTGAGAAAATGTGTTTGATTGAAGTGCATTGTTCTAGAAAGATGCATCATAAAATAAATGCTGTGCAGTTGTGATGTGTTAATTATTGAGAAGGGGCAGTGATTAGCCAAACCATGAATAATGGCCATCAAGCTCACTGATAAAATATAATGAAGATTACCCTCAGATAGATAATTAGAAGCCAGTGATTTTATTTGGGGTGTTACAGAGTTCTGTGTTATGTATTGGCCTATGTGTTTGTTGTTTTATGTTTAAAAAGTGACATTTTGCCTTAGAGAGCCAAGGTGAAGCTGGACTGCTGAGAGAGTGGGAGATGGACTGAGCATGGGCAGAAAATGATCTAAATATTTCTGGACTTGGACGATAAACCATCACTGGGTGGTGCTGTGGAGTGGAAGAAGGCCCAGAGCATGAGTCATGGTCCAGAGGACAGTTTAGAATGTTGGGATTTCAAAAAGAATGAACATTCTGAAGGCAGCCAGAAGGATCCGGACCAAGCCAGTGGTTCCTCTCTCTGTAAGTAGAACAAGACAACTTCAAATTGTGTTCGTTCTCGCTCGCTTACTCACAAAGATCTTTTGGCTTCAGTTTACCAAAAGAAACTGAATGTTGTTTATGTCCTTGCTTCAGTTGAGATCGAAGTTTTGTGTCTAAGTTTTTCTGTGTGCTGGTTGGAAATACAACTTGGACTTTGATTACATTTGTTATATTTAGGCTGAGGAATTTATTAGTTTTACACTGTTATAGAAATTTGCATAGTAACCAGTGGGCATTGCTATAAAAAGGGAGGGGGAGAGGATTTTGAATTAAAGTTTGGAGGTGAATTTTTGTTAATAAAGTAATTGTTCATCTTTACCCCTGTGTGATATGCCTTCTTTGTGGTTGCTGGTTTGATCTTGTAACAGGAGTTATAAATTTTTAAATCAATTTATTGCTAAAAAAACTATTCATTCTAGCTGCAACTTCCTGCTGTCAAACCTGGGATGCACGTCAGCTGTTCTCATAATAATGACAGCAAGAATGTAGAAGAAGTCGATGTGACTATCTCAACGTCACAGTGACACAAAGTACAGAGTCTCCAAAACAAAGCGGTAACCGCAGATGTCCTGATAGTGCAATCTTAAATATATCACCAAAAATGTGCTGCTGGAAGAACATCAGATTGCAGGCCTTGTCACCTCTTTGGACTGGTCTAGCAGAGGGGAGAGTCAAGATCAGTCAAACTGTGTGTCTGAGTTGGGTTAGTGTGGCTCAGTGGTGTGGGGCTGCATAGGTGGTGTGTTCAGGTAGAGGATAGCAGTCAAGGCCCTTCCCATTTTATTTTACTTTTTCTGCTGTATTGGAAAATACTTTATAGTGACAGCCAAGGTGGCATTCATGGAAAATATCTGTTTGTATACATCCCAAAAGGAAATGTTCATACTTCTTTGATGTAGTCAGCAATGAACTTTACCCATTTTTTTTGGTGATGTGTGCTTCACCGGTGTCTTAATAATCCACACTCAAAACATTCATCTCAGCCCTTTACAATTACTTAGTGTACATCACCTGAAAATAACTGGATTACTTTATTGAATCCTTCTTTAATTATTCACAAAGCTTCAGTAAGAAATGATAAAGTGTCAGCTCATAAGTAGTGGAATGAAACATTAGACAGATAGTTAGAACATTGTCACTTCTTACCTCAAGACTCGAGATATATTCCTTATTACTGTGCCAAATGTGACACCAACTATCTATAATGTCAACTATTATCCAGAAAGGAATCAGTCCATTCAAGAACATAGAGAGGTCAATAACTATTTAGTAGTGCAGCCTGGTGTCGAGTCAATTGACGTCATGTTGCGTCAATTGTCATCGCATCAATCGACAGAGAGTCATGTCAATCGACTTCGAATCAATCAATTTCGTGTCAATTGACAATCCTCATCGAAGTACAGGAATATGATCTGATAGAGCACTACAACAGAATAATATCTTTCATGTTATTAACAAGAAAGCAGGGGGAGAGGAAAATGGTAGTGATAGAAAAGCAGTGGGGTTGAAAAGCTCCCCGTAATAAAGATTAGAAAAGAGAGGAAAATATGTAGACCCCCCCCCTCACCTCCCACCGCCCCCCTCACCTCCATAGATAATAACAGGAGAGGGTTAGGATAGTTCCGAAAGCTGAGAAAGGCAAAGAAATGGGAAAGATGAAATCAATAAGAGGTGAAAGTGAGGAGAACTCACCTCGTGGTGAAGAGAAGGAGATCAAGGAGGGGACTACCCAGAGGCTGAAAATAGCAGAAATCACAGCATCAGCATAAAGCAGCCCCCCCCACCCCCACTCTGCCCCCCGTTGGGAAGAGAACATGTCAGAGGAGGTGACCGAGAGCAGCCCAGGAGACGATAGCCGAGGATGATGCCCAGAGAAGAGTGAGGCACTGGGAGTGCTGTCAGGCACAGGAATTATGGGGGTTTGAGATCAAGATTGAGGGAGTCAGGCTGGGACGGACAGGGCAGTGATGTCAGCATCGAAGGTATGCTTGGAAGCTTGAGGTAAAGGGAGTCTGGCTGAGAAGGTGGCGGTGAGATCGAAGGCAGCGGGAGGTACAGAGGCTTAAGGTTGAGGGAACCAGGTGGAGATGGAAAGGGTGGGCTCGAGGTCAGGGGAATTGGGCCAACATCACCGGAGACAGAGGGAAAAACCCCACAGTCCGGGACGAAAGAGAACAGAGATTTACTTGGTAAGTTTTCTCCATTCCGTGTGTGCGAAGAGGTGGTTCACAGACATTGGAAGGCGTTCGAGGCGTCGGCCCTGGTGGTCTCAGAGGCCAGAGGGAAAGCAGCAGGAAGAATGTGAGGCAGGGCAGCCTGTAGTGGATAATGAGGATGAGGAGGAGGAAAACAGAACAGAGGGAGAGGGGACAAAAGAAGGACAATATAAGGGGGAAGGCTGATAAAGGAGGCAGAGGGCTTGATGCCTTTGCTAGGGAAATATTGGAGCCCATTGGGCAAATAAAAAGGACTTTGAGGACACTGATGGCAGGGCAAGGGACATTTGAAGGAAGGCTGGACAGCTTAACGGAAAGCATAACAGAAACAGGAGAGAATTGATAGGGAGAGAAAAGATTAGATGGGGAGAATGAAATGGCTACATGGAAGAGAGAGAGGGTAAAATGTGGCAGAGGATAGACATGTTAGAATATTAATAGGAGGAGCATGATTAAGATTGTGGGGGTGAAGGAGATGAGAGATGGGGTAGAGTTTCTGTAAAAATGGATCCCAGCTATACTGAGGAAGGAAAAGAAATGAAATAATTTGGATAAAGAATGGGCCCACTGGTTACTGGGCCCACATCCAGGGCCACACTAAATCCTGCTTAGACTCCTGTGCTACCATCATAGAGAGAGGATTTTGCGGGCAGTGGCAGTGGGGGAAAAAGGGGAGGGTCTGGAGTAATATGGGGGGGGGGGTATTCCTATTCTATCAGGACATAAATTCAGCATTGTTGAAGCACAAGAGGGAGTTTGATTCGGTAAAAAAGAGCTTGAAGCAAAAAGGAAATGAGTTTACCTCCTTCACCCGGCCACGTTGAAGATCACAAGGACAAAAGGGGAAAGATGCTCAAAGGAAGCAATAGACTTTGTAAGAACCCTGCCACTGCTGCCAGGCGAAATGTGCATGTAAATAAAGGAGAAAGAGGGATTCAGGGAAAGAAATGATTGTAAATATTGAAAGTGTGAGGACTACATGAGGGTTATGTTTCTTTATATAGTGTTACTGTTGAAGGAGATTGTATATGTTAAGTAAAGAAGGTAGGTGAGATCACAGAAAGGAAGTACAAGTGGGAGGATGGGAACTTCTCAAAATGGGTGTGGGGGTGGGGAGGATTGGTACCAATAGCTTGATTATTGGTACCGAGGTGGGTAAAGGTAAAGTGTATGGGGGGGGAAGGAAAGGAAGCAGAGTTCTTTTTCTGGAGGTTTTTTAAAAATTTAGTTTGGGAATGAGGGTTTTAGTTTTGTTAACTTATTTGAAGTATGATCATCTGTTCCAAGGATCTACAGAGGAATATCAGGACAGAGGCTAAGTATCAGGGGGCAAGGAGGGGGAAGGGTATAATAGAATGGACCGAAGGCAATGGATAAGTCAATTAAATTTGAGACTTTTAATGTAAATGAGATAAACAGGTTGATAGAAAGAAAGAATGTCTTGGCTCATTTTAAAAATATGCAGGTGGACATAACTTTTTTGCAGGAGACCCAGCTAAAAGAACAAGAGCATTTAAAGTTTAAGGGGGGGGGGGGGTCAGGTGACTATGTCCTCCATCAAATTCAGGGCCAGGGGAGTGACCATTTTGATGAAAAGAATATTCCAGCGGTGGTCAAGGATGTGGTCGCAGACTCTGCAGGGAGATTTGTAATGATGCATTGCCAACTATACTCAGAATCCTGGACAGTTATCAATACATATGCCCCAAATTTCGATGATGATACATTCTTGAAAGTCACAGAAGGGTGTGATTGGAGAGGATTTCAATTTCTGTCTGGATCTGGTCATGGACAAGTCACAAAAAAAGTAACAAGGCTAGGGCCTGGTCTTTATGAAAGAGTTGACTCTCATAGATGTGTGTAGGCTGAATCCGAGAGAAAGGGATTACTCCTTTTACATGAGGCAACATGATTTCTACACGAGAATTTATTTATTTTTCATGTCAGCCCAAACGGAGGGTAGGATAGTGGAAACTGACATGCGGCTCGATTACTGTCGCACCACTCTCCCTTGACGTTATCTATCATATTTCCAGATAAGCAGGCCTCAATGTATAGATGGTGCCTGAATATGTTGCTGTTGGGAAAACCAAAATTTTGTAGCTTTGTTAGGACCCAAATCTAGGAATCCAGAAACATCTTAAAATTAATTGATTGAGATCAGAATAGCTTTTCATAGAAAAGATGAGAAACTGATTTTCCCTCCCAAAATGTGCAATGTTTAAGTATGAGAGGGGAAAAAAAAGACTTATTCAGTATAAATAGTTTCAATCAACCGTTAACTGTATTTGACAATGTTTTACTTTGAGCCTACCTTTAGAAAGAAACTGATTTCTTCCAATTCACTTTCAATCACTTCAATTTCAGGCTTCGAATTAAAATTTCCTTCACATTTTGGCTGTTTACTCATTTACTCCCTTTACTGCAGCAGGCAGAGGCTGAGATGATGACTTTCTCTTGGTTCAGAAATTCATCGGTCGAAACCACAGATGAAAGTAATGAAAAATCATGACATATAGGATGAGGAGTCCACCACACCCCTTTCAGGCCTGCCCACATGCTGAAAGTCTCAAAAAGGGCCCTGAGCCAAAACTGTTCCCTCCAAGGATGTTGCCTGACAAGTTCAGTCCCTCTGGCTTTTCCTGATTTGCTCAACATCTAGGGTGGCACGGTTAGCATGGTGGTGAGTGCAATGCCTCTGCAGCAGCAGGGATCAGGATTTGAGTTCGAATCCCACGCTATCTGTAAAGAGCTGGTACGTTTTCACTGTATCTGCATGGGTTGTCCCTGGGGGTGCCAGTTTACTCCCACCATTCAAAAGGTGATGGGGGTTGTAGGTTAATTGGGTGGCATGGGCTCGTGGACCAGAATGGCCTGTTACTGTGCTGTATGTTGGAATTTAAAATTTAGGTATCTTCCCTATCAACTTCACTTTGGATCTTATCGATACTATTATATTAAACTCCAAAGAAAACAAATGCAACTTGTCTCGAGATGGGGCAAACATTGCAGTGTTAAATGCCCATCATCAGCGGAGTCTGTTAATATTATTTTTACCTTTACATTAAAGACTTCAAGATTCAATTTATTGTAATGTAATAAAACATGGTGCCTGCTGTAAAGCAGACAGATTCACCATCAGCAGAAATTGCCTGAAGCGCCTCTTAAAGAAAAAGAGGCAAAAGAGAGCCCCTCAGAGTCACTGAATGTCCATATGTGGTGAACTGTTGTATAATCATTTATCTGGCTCTTCCCCTTGCTGTGACTATACTTGTGGCTCCACTCACTTGACCTTGTATAAGGCTTCAATGCCATAACTCCTCCCCCAGAGCCAGGGTCACAGCATGGGATACACTTCAAATTTATTGTAAATAAAAGCCTGCAATTCTGTAACTCCAGTCTTTTGAGTTATTGATAGTGCATTGACTTTATTTACAATAATTTTTACCCCAACAATGGAACAACTCTTGAAGCCTGATAAGATGGAGATCAACCTACAATTGCCAGAAGCTTCAGACAGCTTTGAACTCTGGTGATACTGCTTTGAAGTCTTTCTGCAAAATTCCACCGGAATCGTGGCCATGGACTCAAACAAGCTGCACCTATTCTTCACCTGAGTCAGACATCGAGTATTCCCGATGATCAGGAAGAAATGAGCATACTGAAAGGTTAATGACGTATACGCCAAACACATGCAAGCTACCCGCAGACAGCAACCCGGAGAATTGAGCGACAAGTTCCTCTTGGGTCTGCGCGGACTCGTATGGGCAAGCAACTTGCAGCTGGTATCGGCCATCAAATACACAGAGGACATGATCCAGGATGCCTATGTCGCGGGCGTCAGATCGGACTACGTACACTAGAGGCTATTGAGCAGATTAAGTTGGACTTAAGGGAGTGATCAACCTAGTGACATGGAGGCTTACTCGGCAAATGGTGCAGACCACATGGGTGCTGCCATCTTGTGATTCAGGGCTACAAACCTATGGTCCACTACCACATCTAGCTAGTGACCCCACAACAGCTTGGGTCTCCCACGAACACCCAAAATATACTTGTGTGGCCAGCCAAAACACCCCTGTAAACATTGCAAGGTAAAAGACGCGATGTGCATGAAGTGCAGGAAGAAGGTCTGCCGATCATAGCCACCTTCTAGCTCTGTGCCACCCTGAATCTTGGACAAATCTATCTCCCGCAGACAACCACACTGCGAGATGGGCGCCGCCATTATGTTCTCAAACTAAGAGTCAGAACAGGCCGGACCACGAATTGACACTGGCCTCCGTGGTACTGGATCAAAACAGTCCACCAAGTATTTTTGGTCAATGATAGACCAAGTATTTCCAGAACAGTGAGGGGCCTTTCCTACCAACAAATAACCAGTCAATTAACAAAGTGTGGTTCAAGAGGAAATTGGGAAGTAGTCGTGGTGAGGAAATGACTTGCTCATGGCTGGTCTTGTCCACTTCTGAAAGGTCTTCTCTATTCCCGGTCAGAGCATCAATCCTTATTGGAACAGGAAAGTGGGTTCAATCAGTGGAAATCACCGAAAAGGATTAGTGTTCATGAAAATGCCAAGACTGCTTCACATTGTGGAAAGAAATGGCAACTATTTAGCTGGAAACAGAGCACTTCTTCACAGAGAAATGGATGAAAGGTTCGCTTATTTGCATGATATTGACAACAAGTTTGGGTTCCTTCTTGATGTTGAGAGTTTGTGTTATATAGCACTGATAGTAATGACCTAAAAAAGTGTGAACATTTGAGTGAATTGTACAGCTCTGATGTTAATTGACAGCAGCTATATGAAGAAATTTTGGATTGCAGGTGAGCCAATATGAAAATATCAAGACTTGAGCTTCTCAAATTTATGGTTCAGTATGGAGATGAGAGTATCTTCCCCAATCTTCACATTGCTATTCAGATAATGCTAACCCTTGCAGTTTCCATCACCAGCTGTGAGAAATCATTCAGCAAGTTAAAACTAACACTTTTGCATTTGAGAGCATCCATGGGTCAAGGCAGACTCTGTGACCTTGCTCTGCTGAGAACTAAGAAACTGAAACAAATGGACTTTGATCACATCATAGACCAATTTGCATCAGAGAAAGCAAGGAATGTGCAGTTATAATTTTCAGGTAGTGCCATAATTTTCTAATTAAAAGAGGAAACAATAATCTAAATGTAACTTTGTTTCCCTCTATTAAATTTGAAATTATTTGTATTTGAATTCAAATACTTTTTTGGAATTTTGTGTCTTAAGGGCATGAATGCTAAGGCTGGCTGTTTGAAATGTCTGTTTCTATTTTGACTGAGCTGAGTCCATTTCTTCTCAGGGATTAATACTGCCACTAAAGTTGAGAAAGGAATTGAAGAGGAGCTCTGGCAATTGCAAGCAAGTTCCTCCAGCAATTTGTTTTTGCTCCGTGATTTACAGACTTTTCTCCAGTGAAAAAGAATCAAACTTGAAATGCACATCTTCATGCTGGGACAGGAGTGATGCAGAACAGTAGTTGGGGTTGATGGAATATCATTCAAGGCAAACAAAGTAAGAGATTCTTGTTGTTTTTGTGACATCTGTGCAATTGGGGAGTGATTGCATCCTCTGCAATGCCCATTCATTTTCTGCCAGCTTCATCAGTGAAATTTTCTTGTGGGGCTGTGCCATTTTGGCAATTTGTCCACCTGCTACTTGTCCAACTTCCCATTCATGTAATGAGCAGGTACACAAATTTTAAAACAAAAAGGCAAAATAAACAAGTGGGAAATTTTAACGAATGGACCACTGCAACAACAGACTACTAGTGTTGTTTGTGTGTAGTGGGGGTGGGGGGGGTGGTCGTTTCTGTTCCTCCTTAAGTTCACGACCATCTCCTTCATCTTGTCCACATTGAGACTTAAGTTGTACATTGCTCCGTCAGAGTTTGCAACACCTCGTGATACTCTGCCCAGCTAGTGCGACTATCTTGGGTGCAGACTTCTGTGGTTGCAGGATGTTAAAGAAAAACTCCCATTAGCTCCTCGAACAGGCTGTTTAAAGCTGATACAAAATGGATGGAGGTCAATCCACAAGATCATGAATGTGGCAGAGGATCACTGGTATCTCCCTTCAACCTCCCCCACCCCAGCATTGACATGATCTATCAAGATCATTGTCTGAAGAGGGAGCCCAAAATCATTGAGGACTCCTTCCACCCTGCACACAGAAATCTTTAGCTGCTCCTGTCAGGGAAGAGATACAGGAGGATCAGAGCAGCTTCTTCCCACAGGTAGTGAGAATGCTGAACGACCAAAGGATCTGCTCATATTTACCCATCTGAAACTCTCATGTGTATTCCACAGTAGCGACCTGGCATGGAGCAGTGTCGAGGGCTTGGACCATGAGGCAGAGAGACAGAATGTGTTATGCATTCCTATTATAAACAGTTCTGATCTGGGAGCCTAGCCAATAATGACCCTAGGTAATTTAAATGAATTATTGGCAAGGTGTTCACTAATGGGTGACCAGAGTCCAACCTTAATTGTCAGGTGATAGGACTTCTGAATAAGTTTCAGATAGGGAGGATACGTGACCATCTGCAACCCACAACATTCCAGACAGGTAGGGAAGCCACGTGTTTCTCCACAATCCACATATAACAGTATTGGAACTGCAACTACGATATTGCAGATAAATGGAAAAAGAAGATTCTCCCTGCAGATTGGGGATCTGAATATTGTATGTGTTTATTGGGAGTTGAGATATGGGAGAAGAGTTCAGTGTAGATGGAAGACAACTATTTGTCTATACTTCACAAAAAGGGATGCAGGTCATACCTTCCTTCACAGTCATAATTTGGTGATTATAGAACTGGAAAACACAAGCTTGCAGTTTTCTTTTGGGACAAATCAAGGCAGAGCAGCAACCTTATTTGTATATTCAAAGTGATCCAGTGCAGATTAATCATCCGTATGTTGCTGCCTGCTGGGATAGACGAGGTTAAGGGTTGTATACACAGAAACTGGTGTGCACTACATCTGTTGATTGGCCCAAAATTAGGTCAAATGCAAATGAATTTCCTGTTGAACTAAATCATGTTTGTTAAAAGTATCCCTAACCAAATGACTGGATACCAATTCACATCCACCAGGATGCAATTTTAGAAAATAAATATCCAATCAAGGTTCCTTTCATTGTCGTACATGTAATATGCAAGATACTACAACTTTTGCAAATAAAAAGTTGTCATGAGCATTGCCCAGTGACTCCAATAATAAGAGAAAGAGAAGCAAAAGAGAGTCCCTTCTGAAACCCTGTGTGTCTATCCATTTGACTCTAGGACTCCTGAAGCCTCAAAATCAATTGGCAACCCAATGTCCAGATCAAAACTGACGATACAATCAGGAAGCTTTCAGCACTTGAGGCACTTGGAGAGCCCTTCTTACCCTCAGCAACTTCTTGAATCCCAGTTCCGATACTGTTATATGTGGATTGTGGAGAAACAGGTGGCCTCCCTACCTGTCTGGAATGTTGTGGGTTGCAGATGGTCACGTATCCTCCCTGTCTGAAACTTATTCAGAAGTCCTATCACCTGACAATTAAGGTTGGACTCTGGTCACCCATTAGTGAACACCTTGCCAATAATTCATTTAAATTACCTAGGGTCATTATTGGCTAGGCTCCCAGATCAGAACTGTTTATAATAGGAATGTATAACACATTCTGTCTCTCTGCCTCATGGTCCAAGCCCTCGACACCGCTCCATGTCAGGTCGCTACATATGAGAGTTTCAAATGGGTAAATGAGCAGTTCCTTAGGTCGTTCAGCATTCTCACTACCTGTTGGAAGAAGCTGTTCTTCAGCCTGCAGAGAGGCATGGAAACAGACTCCTCAGCCCTCTCCATCTGTGCCAGACATCAAACATTCACACTGCTCAAGTTTATTATTATCATACAACTGTAAAGTACAACTGGACGAAACCATTTTTTTCATTCCTCGGTGCAAAAGCATGCAAACACAAAGATATAGCACATATATATGTAGTGCATATAAATCACTTGTAGAAATAAATAAATATGGTTAAACAATAGCAGGTTCTTGGAGGGATTGTACGAGCAGTTCAGCAGTCTCACTGCCCATGGGAAGAAACTGTTCCTCACCCTGCTGGCGCTGGGACTAATACTCCTGTATCTCGTTCCTAATGCGAGCAGCTGAAAGATGCTGTGTACAGGTGATTAGGGTCCTTAATGATTTTACAAGCCCTCTTCAGACAACAATTCCAGAAGAGAGGGGAGAGAGAGACCCCAGTGATCTTCTCTTCTGCTCTTATTGTCCTGCGGATTGACATCCAATCTGATGCTTGACAACAACCATACCACACTGTGATGCAGCCAACCAGGTCAGTCTTGAAAGAACTCCTGTAGATGGTGTCCGGTAGCCTTGCCCACCTCCATCTTCTCAGGAAATGCAGTCATTGTTGCACCTTCCTGACAAGTGTGGAGATGTGTGTCCACAATAGGTCACTTCTTAAGTGGACTCCAAGGTACTTAGTGTGCTCTTCTCTCTCCTCTACAGTTATTAATGTGTAGTGGAGGAAGAGGATCTTCACTCCTCCTGAAGTCCACAATCAACTAGTTTGTCTTAGCCACATTGTGAGTCAGGTTGTCATTATCATTCCCATTACAAGATTTTCCACTTCTTCTCTGTCGTGTGACTAATCATACACAAAATGTAATTTTATTCTCCCAGTTTCTACCTACACACTGTGATCTGCAATTAAACTACCAAACTCTGTCTTCTGGATGTGGAAGGAAAGCTGAGCACCTGGAGCAAACCCATGAAGTCACAAAGGGAAAATCTGACATGGATCTGTGACACATTAGTTCTATGAGTTACATCAATGTGTTGCCCTTGATTGGACTAGTCCTTTCTTGGCTGTTTCTCTCTTTGTTTCTGCAGCACCTTGTTTCTGCTGCTGCAGCAGCTTGTGAAATCAGTCAGGAATGGTCTCATTTGTCTTGGTTCTTGATGAGCATCCCTCTCTTGGATAACCATCTGCATTAGTTCCTCCTTGTTTATATATTTTTTTTTAAAAAAAAACCTCAGGAACAGGCAATTTTCAGTCTTCAAGGTTAAATTTGGATCCTGTTAGGCCAGAACCCTCATGAACAATTGCAAAAATAAGCAACGTGAACACCACTCTATGATCGTAGCTTGGGAATTCAGGGATATGGATCAGATATCAGAATGAAGCACCAGTTGGTCGGTTTAAAGAACAAGGCAGCAGGTACATCTTGAGGGCCAATCACACATCAGCCTCACAGTTGGTTGACAGGCGAGGTCATTTCCAATTTCTTGCCCGCTTGAGAGGTCACATGACCTTCCCATTACATGTCCACTGTGTTTGGAGGTTAGAGAACAGGTCTAAATCTGCTATCGGTCTCCAATAGGTGGCAAAGTATGGTGACCACCATCCCCTGCATTCCTTGGCTAAGCTTGGTCTCCTGCCACATTATTTTGGCTTGGCTTCACGGACAAAGATTTATGGAGGGTTAATGTCCACGTCAGCTGCAGGCTCGTTTGTGGCTGACAAGTTCGATGCGGGACAGGCAGACACGGCTGCAGCGGTTGCAAGGGAAAATTGGTTGGTTGGGGTTGGGTTTTTCCTCCTTTGTCTTTTGTCAGTGAGGTGGGCCCTGCGGTCTTCTTCAAAGGAGGTTGCTGCCCGCCGAACTATGAGGCGCCAAGATGCACGGTTGGAGGCGATATCAGCCCACTGGCGGTGGTCAATGTGGCAGGCACCAAGAGATTTCTTTAGGCAGTCCTTGTACCTCTTCTTTGGTGCACCTCTGTCACGGTGGCCAGTGGAAAGCTCGCCATAGAACACGATCTTGGGAAGGCGATGGTCCTCCATTCTGGAGACGTGACCTACCCAGTGGATCTTCAGCAGCGTGGTACTCCTCTCAGAAATGAACACTAAACAGTGAAGGCAATTTTGATGTTTACATTTATCCAATCTCAATCCCAAATTCCTCTGAAATCATACAAAATGCTCACCATATGATATGTAGCTGATAGATTACGACTTCCAGGTAATTACCAACTGCAGTTTATAATAGAATCATGTTGGAGTCAAGGAAACTGGTTTCCCATAGTTACCCTTTGAAAGGGCATCACAATCATAGAATGGTAACAGCACAGAATGAGGCCAATCATTCATTTCAGATTGTCTGGACTCTTTGCAAGTCTCATGCAGTTGGTCCCCACTTCTTGGCCTCTTCCTCATTTTCTACTCCACAAGGTAAAAAAACTCACTGAATCGGTTTCTGATGCAATTTTTGACAGTTCAATCAAATCATTCCAAAGACATCAATGGACAGATCAAGTCACCAAGTGGTTCCAAGTGCGACTGGATGTTATCATGGAAAAAGGATGAGTTTTGGTTGGCTGCAGTATATTTCTGCTTCAGAATTTCTGGCAAGAGGCACATCATGCTAACAAAATGAAACCTGCATGTGGTAAATGTTTGGGGGTGGTGGGGGTGGTGGAAGGAAAGTAAACATCTACAAAGTTGAAGAAATATTTATTTTAATTAAGTTAACCTCAACGATGTCAGAGTATGCCGACTTTTACTGACTTTGTGGTGAATAGTTTAGATATACTTTGATTCTGTGTGTTATTCTGGAATGCCTTCCTCTTCTTCTCAGTTTGATAATTTAACTAAAATTAGATCTGGGTCTCCAAGTTACATTTAGAGATTTCGTGCCATTGGCAGTGAGCAGTCAAAGAAAAATCTTCAGCATGAAGTTCAAAGTTCAGATTTATTATCAGAGAACATAGACGACATCACATACAACCCTGAGTTTCCTTCAGGAAAGATCCTTCATCTCTGATCCTCAATGCTCATTGGATCGTACACCTCTAGTTTTATCCTTCCTGAAATCAATAATCAGCTCCTTGGTTTTGGTTCATTGAGTTGTTGGCTCACTATTCAGCCAAGTTTTCAATCTCCCTCTTCTATGCTGACTCTTTTATCCAACCCACCACTGTGGTATCATCAGATTTGAAGATGGTGTTGTCAATGTACAGAGCCAGACCATCACAGGTGTGAACCAGCTATAGCAGAGGGCAAAGAGCACATCGCTGTGGTGCTCTGCTACTGAAGATTGTGGAGGAGATGTTCTTGCCAATTCTCGCTGATGGTGGTCTGGAGGTGAGGAAATCCAGGTTCCAATTATACAGCGGGGTGTTGAGCCTCAGGTCTTGGTGTTTGCTGATCAGTTTTGAGGGGATGATGGTGTTAAATGCCAAACTATAATCGATCAAGAGCATCCAAATGTATGCGTCTTTGTTGTCCAGGTGTTCCTGAATTTTGTGTAGAGCCAGTGAGATTTTGCTGCAGTAGGCAAACTGGAACATATCCAAGTCACCGCTCAGATAATATTCCACTTCTCTTTTATTATACTTTTCTGTGCCAAAATGTCACATTTAGAACCCAATTTCTACTTCATTAATAAATTCTTACTTCTGCAGGTCTACCCAATGGCAGTTTATCAATTGCAACATTGTTGTATCCTTTGCTATTTACAGCCTGTTTCCTCATGGTATATTTAATCAAGTATCATTGTGTCCAACTGTTCTTGTAAGTAACGTTATTTGAGCTTTGAAGTTACAGATGCAGATTTCAAATTTAGTCAATGCAAAAAATAAGTTGTTCAATGAGCAACACGTGTGATAAAAATCAAACCTTGCAAATGATGCTTGAAATGATTCTTATTCCAGTAGGCTTGGGAATAATGTTAGTTTTATCTGTATCTGTTTATATGTCTGATCAAGGTAGTCATAAACAATGCCAGAGACTGAAGAAATGGTAGGGCTCAGAAATGCTCCCTTTTGCTCATCATGTACCTGTGGACATTGTGATTATCTACACTAATTCTATTTGCCTAAATTAAAACAGCATTCTCTTATAGCCTTGGACTGGAAGGAATTTTCCTCTCACTGCTTACAATTTTGACAGTCTCTTTTGGTCATGGATCAGAAAAGTTTAAGAATCTGGATTAACAAGTGTCAGATCATTCCAAATTTTATCCATCATCTTCAAATCTCGCCAGATCAACCATACTTCAGAGTAACTTTGTACATCTAGATATACAATTTCCTGTTCAAACGTTCCTTTTATCATTGTCACATGGTACCAAACTGCATGCCAACGGAGAGCAAAAAGTTGTATGCTTTGCAACTAAATCTCAAAAGAGAGGAAACAAGTTCTTCAGAGACATCAAGTGGTTGAAGATCACATCTCTTCATCCAAAGACCTCCCCCACCCCCCATTCTTTGCTAGTTCCAGACTTCAAGCTTGAGCCTGTAACCAGCTGCTTGCCTCACCCAAATTCCCAGAATCCACCAGTGCCTGTAGCCTGGCAGAGCATATGAACCAGAAGTCTTTGGTGTCACAGATCAATTTTCTGACACTGCAGGGAATGGTCAACTCTATTCATTTGTGGAGCAAGGTGACATCATAATTTGATGTCTCTTCCCCACCCCCTCCTGAGTATCTTGGGATTTCTGGTTTCTACTTTAGACTGCAGCTTTTTCTTGACTTTGAGATCATTGGATTTGTTCAAATTCACACATTTAGAATTTGCAATCATTTCACTGAAAACTAATGCAAGTAGAATATCTGAATTATCATATTTCAAGGCTTCCCCCAAATTATTATGGGGCTAAATTCCTTCAGACCTGGTACAACAAACCTAACTATTTAAGATTATTTTAGCATTGAAATTGAATTGCAAAGTGCAATTAGATTTCTGTGGATGTGTTGAACTGATGTTATTACCAGAGAGTATTTTATTCAAATTCTGCAGCATGTTGCAAAGTTACACTAGTGGATTCCACTTAATGATGGGTGTGGAAAGTATGAGATTAGTTTGCCTCAAAGTTGACACTGGAAACAGGATAATGAGATTTAAGAGAGATCTTTACTTTGTTAATCAAAAATGAAAGGATTACAGAAAATAAAATTATGAAAATGTAAGGAACAGAATCCATTCATGGGGTATTGAGCAGCAAGCTTATTATTTTCTTTGTGCATGGAGAAGCAAAGAGTAAGATGAACAGAATAAGCAAGTTTTAATCTCATTTACTGTTGAAAAGAACAGAACATCTTAACAATTGAAACATGGCCTCAAGTCAAATGTTTCCCCACTCTTTTTTTGAGAATATGAGAAGAGTGGTTTGCATCAAGGTTAGCACAATACCTTTACAGCGCCAGTGAATGGGACCGGGGTTCGACACCCATGCTGTCTGTAAGGAGTTTGTACATTCTCCATGTCTGCATGGGTTTTCCCTAGGAGCTCAAGTTTCATCTCACCATTCTAAACATACCAAATGGGGGGGGGGGGGGGGGGGGGAGATTAGGGGTGTGAAGGTTAATTGGGTGTAAATGGGGTGACAGACTCATGGGCTGGGCTGAAATGGTCCATTACCATGCTGCAAGTCTAAATTAAATTAACATATGTAATCAAATTCATGGAAATTCGGTGCAGATTGCAGGGGGAAATATTTTGAAAGGCTATGCATCTGCACAAGAGTCAAACATGAGAAAAGGTGAGCAAGTGTCCTGGCCACTAGCTGAGTGTGTGTCCGGTGGAATATCAAATGCTGACATTTAGTGATGTCAGATGTTGTGGTGGATGAACGGTTTTGATGCACAACATTGCAAATTCCTTCCCTCTTCAGATGTGGCATCAACCAACAGAGTTCTTCCAGTCGTTTATTTCTGCATTATATTGTTTTATAATTATATTTATATAATTATATTGATCCCAGAATCACAGTGCGGCTTTCGCGCAAACAGAGGAACCACTGACATGGTCTTTGCCCTCAGACAGCTCCAAGAAAAGTGCAGAGAACAAAACAAAGGACTCTACATCACCTTTGTTGACCTCACCAAAGCCTTCGACACCGTGAGCAGGAAAGGGCTTTGGCAAATACTAGAGCGCATCGGATGTCCCCCAAAGTTCCTCAACATGATTATCCAACTGCACGAAAACCAACAAGGTCGGGTCAGATACAGCAATGAGCTCTCTGAACCCTTCTCCATTAACAATGGCGTGAAGCAAGGCTGTGTTCTCGCACCAACCCTCTTTTCAATCTTCTTCAGCATGATGCTGAACCAAGCCATGAAAGACCCCAACAATGAAGACGCTGTTTACATCCGGTATCGCACGGATGGCAGTCTCTTCAATCTGAGGCGCCTGCAAGCTCACACCAAGACACAAGAGAAACTTGTCCGTGAACTACTCTTTGCAGATGATGCCGCTTTAGTTGCCCATTCAGAGCCAGCTCTTCAGCGCTTGACGTCCTGCTTTGCGGAAACTGCCAAAATGTTTGGCCTGGAAGTCAGCCTGAAGAAAACTGAGGTCCTCCATCAGCCAGCTCCCCACCATGACTACCAGCCCCCCCACATCTCCATCGGGCACACAAAACTCAAAACGGTCAACCAGTTTACCTATCTCGGCTGCACCATTTCATCAGATGCAAGGATCGACAATGAGATAGACAACAGACTCGCCAAGGCAAATAGCGCCTTTGGAAGACTACACAAAAGAGTCTGGAAAAACAACCAACTGAAAAACCTCACAAAGATAAGCGTATACAGAGCCGTTGTCATACCCACACTCCTGTTCGGCTCCGAATCATGGGTCCTCTACCGGCACCACCTACGGCTCCTAGAACGCTTCCACCAGCGTTGTCTCCGCTCCATCCTCAACATCCATTGGAGCGCTTACACCCCTAACGTCGAGGTACTCGAGATGGCAGAGGTCGACAGCATCGAGTCCACGCTGCTGAAGATCCAGCTGCGCTGGATGGGTCACGTCTCCAGAATGGAGGACCATCGCCTTCCCAAGATCGTATTATATGGCGAGCTCTCCACTGGCCACCGTGACAGAGGTGCACCAAAGAAAAGGTACAAGGACTGCCTAAAGAAATCTCTTGGTGCCTGCCACATTGACCACCGCCAGTGGGCTGATATCGCCTCCAACCGTGCATCTTGGCGCCTCATAGTTCGGCGGGCAGCAGCCTCCTTTGAAGAAGACCGCAGAGCCCACCTCACTGACAAAAGGCAAAGGAGGAAAAACCCAACACCCAACCCCAACCAACCAATTTTCCCTTGCAACCGCTGCAATCGTGTCTGCCTGTCCCGCATCGGACTTGTCAGCCACAAACGAGCCTGCAGCTGACGTGGACTTTTTTACCCCCTCCATAAATCTTCGTCCGCGAAGCCAAGCCAAAGATATTGTTTTGAATCTGATGATCATTTCCAATGCACTGATGATGGGCCGACAGGCTTTTAGCTTCCTGCTTTTCTCCTTTTCCTCTTAACTGATTAGAATGAAACATTTGAAGACCTGTATTACTCCTTATCCAATGGGGATTATAAAATTGGGACCAGCTTCTATCTATCTTTCCTTTTTGGCAATCTTGGATGCACAGCAAAGTGGTGTATCAACTTTAAACATTTAATTACATCCTGTTGCAACCCTGCTTACAAGATACTATCTTTTTTGAATAAAAACTTTCATATCAATTGCTTTGTGAAGATAGCAAAAATCAAAGAAACACAGTATTTGTCTCTTCAAAGATTCCATTTCATTGACCTAATCCATCCCTTTGCTCTTTGCTTATTTTTATTTATTTAAAGCACATTTTTAAAGAATTTTAAATTACTTGTTACTCTTAGTTTCCCAAGGACTTCACATTATCATTTCAATTTGTCTACTTCATAATACATTATTAACATTTTCCTATTTTTGCACCATCCATTCTTAAGAACTCCTGTCCTGATGTTTCCACTTACAGTTAAAACCATTCAAAGAGAGCACAGAAGATTGAAGAATTTGACATGTTGATAACATCCAGGGGAAGTAAAGATTTCACCATCTTTAATGCTAAAGTGAGAAAAGTTGCCTTGGCTTGAAAAATCTGGCCTTTACTGAATGAATCCATCACTTGGTGCCACTTTGAAGAAGGCCTTAACATAGCTTTCCTTTATGGGCAGAAGGTTATTAATAGATGCTTATTTAAAAGCTTTTATTTTTTCCTTCATAAGAAAATTGACCACTTTTCATTAATGTAACTAACAATATAACATTTTATTGCCATTTTCAATTCTTTAAAAACAGTTCTCTCAAAGATAGTTGGTGGACACTAATTAAAAATGATTGATTTTGGAATCAACCCATCTTCAGCTGCATTGATATATTGCCATAAATGAGATCATACTCAAAATCAATAGGTTACCATTGTTAAATACATCAAGGAACATGGACATAACATTTGAGAAAATTTGTGCAACGTAATCATCCAATTGTGCTCAATCATTGAGCTTCTCAAATTCTGCAGCACAAGATTATAATACGTACTTTAGAATACAGCAAAACTTCTATTATCCAGAATTCAAGCAACCAGCAGCCTCAAGCAACCACCAAAAGAATTGCAGAAAATAAGTAGGCTAAAAAATGTTTAAAGTTGACACACCTCGCTGTTAGTTTGCCAATTGTGCAGCATGCAACTTCAAGCAACCGGAAATTCCTAATCCGGCATCTATTAATCCCCATTTGTGCCAGATTCTAGGAGTGTTCCAGTTTAAATTTTGAGCACAACATGTGTCTGAATCATCAATTAGACACCAAGTGGAAATGTTTGGGTATTAATGTAAGCAAGGTAACAAAATCAAATGTACCAAGAGACTTGTAGACTTCACCTTGTCTTCTGGGAGCTGATTTAGAATCCACCTAGTCCAAACAGTTTTTGAAAAGCAGCAAAACCTGAATCTGTGATCTGACTGCTTGGAAATTCTGATTGTTTGGCATTTGGTACTAGCTGATGTTTGCCGCAAGACATAGGAGCAGAAATAGGCTATTCATCTCATCTAGTCTGCCCCGCCATTTAATCATGAGCTGATCCAGTTACTCACTCAGCCCCACTGCCCAGCCTTCTACCTATTTATGCCCTAGGGCTAATCAAGAATCTATTAATCTCTGCTTTAAATACACCCAGTGATCTGGCCTCCACATCTGCCAGAGGCAATAAATTCTACAGAAATTCCTGCACATCTCTGTACCGAGTGGACGCCCTTCAATCCTGAAATTGTGCCCTCTTGTCCAAGACTCTCCCACTATCCTTTCCACATCTACTCTGCCCATGTCTTTCAAGATTCGAAATGTTCCCTGACAAACGGTTCAGTTCCAACAGACACATCTACAAGCTGAAGCTCTGGTTTCGATGCTCTTAAACTTAAGAGATTCAGTTTCTTGGACTCTCTTGAAATACACTTGATATTTATTCCCCATAATGCTTTTAAATTTACCAGGTTCAGTGGAACATCTCCTTATTCTACCATGTCACATCTTTTTTTAAAAAAAAATTAATAGAATAACATGAAATATTTTGAAACCTTTGCCAGTTTATTCTCATCTGGAGTATGATTGATTCATGAGTTCCATGATTTTGAACAGTTTTAGTCCATATGACAAGTGTGGACATTGGGCAAGGAAATCTAACATGGAAATAAAAGTGACCATTGCTGCCTAGAAAAGGCTCAAAGGTCGATGGACTTGTATTCTGATGTGAGCCATGCATCTCTCTGATTGGGGATTCTGCTGGATGTCCCAAGCAAATTCCACACCTTGTTCTGATCATCAGATGCAGTTGAGGGTATCCACAAAAAAATAAGACAACATCGTTCAAAGTTGGAGAAAGCAAATGGTTACCCTCTCACAACAAATGGTTTCTGGTAGTTGTGGTGCAAATTTGTGTTTTTTTTTATATAAAGAGCAAAATTATAAGGGAAACACCATGCTAGATTAAATTCAGAAACTTGTCATCTAGAAGTTCGCATTCTTTTGTTTTGTCTCATTGTTACCTTTTGCATTTTTTCACTAGACTTTGTCAAATGGATACACCTGTTTATAAATGTTATTGCATTCTAGGGTGTGAATTCCACCCACATTCTTTCCCAAACTAGCAGATATTTATTTGGGAATAGACATCAAGACATTCCTGGCCTATCAAATATTCTTTTTGCTGTTTCTTCTATTTCAGTTTTGTTCCTAATAGTGTTTAAAAACTGGACATCAATGTGCAAGAAATGTGCTGTGCCTTAGTAATGAGTTTCAGAGAATCCAAGAAGATGTCATGATTCATCCAGTTTGCTAATTACACTGAGCTCAGAGTTTGCTCACAGGAAATCTGTTGCTTGACCAATTAACATTAATTATTAAATTGTGGTCAGGGTGAACCACTCTGGGGCAGAACATTTATTATCTTACTTTCAATCTCATAACCATGCAACCCTGGATAGTAACTTATGAAAACAATTCAGGTAAAAAGACACATGCCTATTACAATTAATGTCACAGAGAAGTGCATCTTTTAAAGACCTAAAATGATTTAGAAACTTGGAGATCCCTACAAAATATAGCAAGGTCACAAAACCTTTAAATGGGAAACTGATCAAGTCTATTCAGACATAAATTTCCAAATTCTATTTGGTAATATATAAAGGAAATTAAATACTTGTGTTCCCAAAATCCAGAAGAGCTTTAGACAGCAGCATTTTACTTTTGGAATACATACATTAATAAACATTAAAATACATATATTCTTTATCTTTGCCATTCTACCCTTTATCCACTCTCAATGTTCATGCACAGAATAATGCACCTTTCCTCAGAGAACACAAACCCAAGGACCTAAAAAAAAATCAGTCAGCCTCAGGAGACAGTTGGCACTACACAGCAGGCTCACACAACCTAATTCACAAATGTTCTCCACACTTTCAGAAAAGAATTCTCCAAATATTTAGTCTCAGTCTTTTATTCATTTCAGAGCTGTATACTAACCTAATGATATTTCAAAAAGGTACAAACAACATTCTTCCCTTTATTGACAGAGATCTTTTGAAAGCGCAGAGAAGTAATTCTTCCATGTGGGAATTGGTGATGTGTTCAATTTGCAGACATCAACATGGCCCATTTTATTTTTGAAGTGGGGTTGTATGCATAGTATATTATCTGCAGTTCTGGAGGAGATGCTTTTTCAATAAAATGAAAATACCATTCACTTGTAGCTGGTGGACATGACTGCACTTGTTTCACTGGGAATACGTGAACTCAACTGAAGTATCCAGAGAATAAATTGTACAGTTCTCAGGGGTTTCAAAAAGTGTCAGAACCACATCTGTTCTTCTAAAATTGAATTAAATTATTTACCCAGCGAGTTTAATTACCAGCAAGCCTTTAACTTCATCAGGCTTACATCTGGAATGTTTTTGGATGAAAGTAGATGTTTTGAACAAAATATTCAGTAAAATACTTTTTGGAGTGATAAAGTTTACTTGATCTCCCCTCCCAGCTGTGGCTCATAACATGTGGATATCATTTGCATGTCCACATAGAATTATAGAACATTACAGCACAGTACAGGCCCTTCAGCTCATGATGTTGTGCTGACTGATATACCCCCGAGTTCATGTATACCCTGCCAAAAATACCCTCCCCACCTTATAACCCATTATTTTCCACTCATAGTTCCAGCTCCTCCACCTCCCCTAGTAACGCATACCAGGCACCAACAACTCGGTTAAAAAAAACCTTATCCCTGATGTCTCCCCTAAACTTTCCTCCCCTTTGGTATTTGTTGCTCTGGGAAGGTACTGGCTGTCTACCTTATCTCTGCCTCTCTCTGAATCTTGCAGATCTCTATTAAGTCACCACTCATCCTTCTTCAGTCCAAAGAGAAAAGTCCAACCTCTGCAAATCTTGCCTCATAATACTTTCCCCCCCCCCCCCAATACCAGCAACATTGTGGCAAATCTCCTTTGCAACCTCTCCTTAGGTCTCGTAGCCTTTTTATACTGAGGTGACCAGAATTGAACACAATGATATTCACTAGAGATTTAAGATTACCCAGATTACTTTTTGGCCAACCATCAACTTAACATTTTGCTGTGATGCTTAGTGCACTCTGTGATTACATTAAAAAAAACTGATTGCAAGAGCTGCAGCCCATATTGGCAACATCTTATTAACACAGGATTTATGGTGACAGTAAAGTCAATGAAACCCCAGTGTAATGAAGTGTAAAGCTGCAGTGTGACATACCCATTGTTCAATATTTCATCCCATATTGTTCTAAGTACAAAGAAATGTTAGTTTGTTTATATGCATGATCAGTGAATGAGTGTTATCAGTGTTGATATAATTAGATGTCTGAAGATGAATGAACCAATCTATATTTACACTTGTGATGGAACCTGCCACCAAGAGACCTGCATACTGTAACTGAACTAATGTGTTCTTGAAGATTCATGGGACTTAAAACTCCAATGCATTGAAAACAGTGTGCTGGATTGGCACCGCACTAGGATGTGAATGAGTAGTCTGGTAACTTCTGGCCACAACTCCTTTCAATGAGGAACTGAGGTGAATGGAGTACAAAGTGGGGATGATTTTATGGTGAGAGTTGATGGGATGTGGTGCACGATCGAGCTCTGTGCTAATGAATTTACTTGATTAATGAATGGTGGACAGGAGACGTGGGAAATGGGGCTTTGGATTCCTGCAGTACTGTTTGGGTGAGGGGAGTGGGAAACAGCAGTTTGGGAGGCTGGGACACTCATATTTCTTGGTTCGGGCAGAATGCCAAAGGCAAAGCCTTGGGGAACTGAAGAGATGGGGAGATTAGTTGGACCGGGAGCATGGAGATGGGAAATAGTGGTGAACAAATTATTGAAGAGAAATGCTGGAATGAAGGCTTGTCGAATGAGGAGTAATTGATTCACCAGGAGATTTACCACACCGTTGCCTATATTGGAAGACTCTAGCTTTCGGGAGAGATTTTCCCCCGGAGTGAAGGAGGCCGAGGGGTGTTTATCAATATGGTAGGTGTCATGATAATGAATATGTATGAGATGTACCGGAAGTCACGTGGTATGAGAGAGAGAGATAAGAGCACAAGCAGGAGAACAAAGGAAACGGAGGAATAAAGCCACAGAGAAGTTTACCTGATAAAACTTGTGTTTAATGTTTCATTAACTTCAGGCCACAAATGTGACAGTAGGGAATTGAAATTGTTTGTTTCAAAAATAGAGGGCAGATTTTTCAGGCGAGAGGAAGACCGAGTTAGTTTTGAAGATATGTGTAGTCAATCTCTTTTTAAAAAATAACAGAGAGCACTTGAGAGCTGGAATGTACTGCCAGAGGACGTGATTGAATCAAATACATTTACTCTGAGCAAGAGGCATTTCAACAGATGTTTAAATTGGCATGGCATACAAGGATTATGGACCTAATGCAGGAAAATATGATTTTGGAGGAAATCAAAGATTAATGTGGACAAGGTGACCTGAAGGGCCCATTTCTGTGCTTGGATCTGACGACTCTTCAACTCTAACATGCACACAAGGGGTTAAAATATGCTCTGACTCTTCAAATATTGCTACTCCTGTGACAAAGTGGCTCATATTCCCTTGCAAAAGAAGTATTGCTGAGGGACAATTGTATCATGGCTCTTGAAAAATGTCCAGTTGAATTCCCAGGAATGCAAATTACATTCATATTTGATTTGGCCCCCAAAATGAAAGCAAAACAATGCTGCAAAGGAAAAAAAAGAGAATTGTGCAATTTAATTCCAAGGCAAAAGTGTTTCGGCCCCATTGAAATTTGTGATAACTGAGCTAATTGACTAAACACAGACTGAGACAAGAGTAATGAAATGGGGAAGAATGGAACAAGTTTAATCCAACAAACTGAGAAGATCATCTTGGAAACAATAACTACAGTAATACTTAAGAAAAATAAATAGCAAAGAAGAAAAGGCAATTGACTAATGACAAAAAGGAAAATTTTAATCAGCCTTAAAGAAAATCACTGAAGTAAAACCAGAAAGGAAAATAACGATATACAACATTTTAGAACCAAAGATAATTAGAATACAACTGGGCACATTTCCATTAGATTCAGAAGTAGTGCCACAAACCTTGAGATCCTTGACTGAGTAAAGGAATTGCAATTAACATTAAAGTAAATTCTTTTTCTTTGGCTTGGCTTCGCGGACGAAGATTTATGGAGGGGGTAAAAAAGTCCAGGTCAGCTGCAGGCTCGTTTGTGGCTGACAAGTCCGATGCGGGACAGGCAGACACGATTGCAGCGGTTGCAGGGGAAAATTGGTTGGTTGGGGTTGGGTGTTGGGTTTTTCCTCCTTTGCCTTTTGTCAGTGAGGTGGGCTGTGCGGTCTTCTTCAAAGGAGGTTGCTGCCCGCCAAACTGTGAGGCGCCAAGATGCACGGTTTGAGGCGTTATCAGCCCACTGGCGGTGGTCAATGTGGCAGGCACCAAGAGATTTCTTTAGGCAGTCCTTGTACTTTTTCTTTGGTGCACCTCTGTCACGGTGGCCAGTGGAGAGCTCACCATATAACACGATCTTGGGAAGGCGATGGTCCTCCATTCTGGAGACGTGACCCATCCAGCGCAGCTGGATCTTCAGCAGCGTGGACTCGATGATGTCGACCTCTGCCATCTCGAGTACTTCGACGTTAGGGATGTAAGCGCTCCAATGGATGTTGAGGATGGAGCGGATACAACGCTGGTAGAAGCGTTCTAGGAGCCGTAGGTGGTGCCGGTAGAGGACCCATGATTCGGAGCCGAACAGGAGTGTGGGTATGACAACAGCTCTGTATACGCTAATCTTTGTGAGGTTTTTCAGTTGGTTGTTTTTCCAGACTCTTTTGTGTAGTCTTCCAAAGGCGCTATTTGCCTTGGCGAGTCTGTTGTCTATCTCATTGTCGATCCTTGCATCTGATGAAATAGTGCTGCCGAGATAGGTAAACTGGTTGACCGTTTTGAGTTTTGTGTGCCCGATGGAGATGTGGGGGGGCTGGTAGTCATGGTGGGGAGCTGGCTGATGGAGGACCTCAGTTTTCTTCAGGCTGACTTCCAGGCCAAACATTTTGGCAGTTTCCGCAAAGCAGGACGTCAAGCGCTGAAGAGCTGGCTCTGAATGGGCAACTAAAGCGGCATCGTCTACAAAGAGTAGTTCACGGACAAGTTTCTCTTGTGTCTTGGTGTGAGCTTGCAGGCGCCTCAGATCGAAGAGACTGCCATCCGTGCAGTACCGGATGTAAATTAGTGATCTATCAAATCATGGTGGATTAGTATGAAAGGGAAACTTGCAGATTAGAAAATACAAAGGAGATGCAAAGACTGAAGAGATTTGCTGAAAAGTTAGGAAGTAACAAAAGAATTCTAAAAGAGAAATTGTGAAAAGTATTGTTAATGAAAAAAGGGCGAATTGAAATAGAATACTTTTTATTTTGAAGATTAAGGAATGAAGGAGATACAAATCCAAACTGCCTTGATTTTTAAAGAAGCATTATGCAATATTATTGAAACAGTATGAGAAAGTGGGATAAATTGCAGGCAGATCCCCATCATCACACTGAGAAAATGGAACTCAGAAGTGCAGATGGCATGAGGAGTTGATGCCAACTTTGTCCGTATACAGAACAACATCATAAGGAACAGTAGAAGCTTTGGTTAATCTTTCAAGCATCTTAATAAATATCAATCATTTATAGCATTCCTAACAAACTCAAATTGCAAAATGCTTTGTAATCAATGTAAAACCCTGAAGAAAACAGGATACTCAGCATTTTGCAGAAGCAACAATGTGATAATGACCAAATAATTTGTTTCAGTTAATTTGATGAAGGGAAAGATTGGCCAAGAACCAAATGTAGTTGATGGCTAGGAATGCTGCTACTTATCTTATGCCTGACGTTGTAGGATGTGAAAGTCAAGGATGAGCATTTCCAAAGTAATATCAAAATAAGGATTAAATTAAGGAGTGATCAATCAGACCAATATTCATGACTAAAACAATTATTGGAAACATTCAACAGATTTGGCAGGATTTTCAAAAAGACAGGTAGAGTGAAGGTTTCAGGTGAATGATTCTTAATGAGTTCTGGTTCTCTGTCCACAATGCAATTTGATTTTACATATGCAATATTTTCTATTTGTTTTAAAATAGCATTCACAACTTTTTTTTTCTTGTAACGTACCTTTCCACTGTGACATCCTAACATGCCCCTCAATCACCTACTTCTCTTAACATCTTCTAATGCAAGTGTGGGCTAGGGGTGCATTTATTTCCTTTAAGTACCTTTACTTGCCGTGTGATAGCTTTGCTAAAATGTTGTGTCAGTCTACAGGGCAAGCCTAAAATTCAGTTTTTTTTTCTATTTTCCATTTTCACAGAGATTTGTGAATTTGAAGCATAGGCAGACTTGAAAGGAATGAAGGAAGCAGAAAAAAAATCATTTCATTGAAATGGTGGTTGGACTCTTTTAAAAGGGGGCCTGAAAGAACAATAAAATGGTGGGCTGTAGACCAAGAGTTCAAATTAACCACAAGATCATAGCTGTCTGGCATGGACTTCAGGAGCCAACTTGCATTTTTTTTCCCCTATGAAATAAAACATGAAGATTCTACAACTTCCTGCTTCTCCTCCTACACTAGACCAGTTATATTCATAGGAAGTTAGAGGATTCTTATCTTTTGGTCAGTGTCAGACCACAATAAAGAATATATTGTTTATTGAATTCAGATCATAACTCTGCTCCAACATTTTGTTTCAGTCATCATTTCTTTTTGTCCAATTTTTACCTGTTCTTGCTCCTTCTGTTATTTTACAGAATCTCCTGCTTTCCATCCTCTCAGAGTTTCCCTATCTTTCCCTTTCCTCAATTTTATCCTATCCATGCTTTCTTAAAACATTTCAAATCTTTTGTCTCTGTGGTTTCTACTCTGACCCAAAGGGTATTAAACCATTATCAGTTTGAACTTTAGATTTCCAACATATAACTTGACCTTTCGATTAGCTGTCATGCTAGGTTTGTGTAAGAAGATCATCGTGCAGATTTACATCAATATCTCTTAAAATAAACATGGGTTAGTTAAAAATGACCAAACTGGATTTGTCATGCCTGACATATTTAATCAAATATTTAGACAAAAACACATCAATGATAAATACAGAGATTGTCATATTTTTGGATTTTCAAACAGATACAAGATGTTCTGTGGAGAACTTGTAGTGATGACAAAATGCGCAAGTATACTTCAGGACTAAAGTATTAGAGCACAAATATTACTTTTAAAGATGATAGAAAGAGTGTGGTTAACTCTTAATTTTCAACAAACCTTAAGGTTTGCAGCAGCCAATGGTTAAACAAAATATAACACTGAAAAATTAAGTTACAGATGTTTTTCAGGTGGAATTTTGCCATAGAATAGAAATAAAGCAAGAGTATTGCATTTCAAAAATCTATTTAAACGGTGACTTACATACCCATGTGACTATTCACATCCTTGATCATTATATTCAGACCCTGCCCAAAAATTTAAGCCATGCATGAGATATAGTGTTTCTACATTCCAAACTTTCAATTGGTTTCATCCACAACTTCATAATTATTATAGTTTAAACCAATTGTTTTCAAACTGCCCCCCAAACACACATTGTGTCTTAAGCAATCCCTATGCATGCATGCTCTGTGATTAGTAAGGGATTGCTTAAGGTGATAAGAAAAAGGTTTGAAAACCACTGTTTTAATCAAACCTAATCAACTCGTTATTTGCACAGTTTTGGAACTCTGAAGGAAATGGGCCAATGACAATTTTCTCAAGCAAAATATTTCAGTAACAATTGGGTCTCGACCAGTGGTTCTCAATCTTCCCCTCGCACTCACATACCATCTTAGCAATCCTTACCAATCACAGAGCACTTATGGTATCAGGATTGCTGAAGGTGAGTTTGGGGGGGCAGTTTGAAAACAACTGGTTTAAACCAACTTCTCAAGGTTGTTCCATTGAATATATTTTGCATTTCATCAGTTCGACGGCTGAACACCACATCTCCACACCAGTGAAATTCATCTTATCTGCTAAGGATATCCTTGACCATTACTTTGCAACCTACTGATGGCAACTTCAGCAGACTTCTAGTTTGTGTTCATCTTTCTTCCCTTCATAAGCTGAATGTTAACCAAAACACTGGTTGTTAATATTTCATCTTTTAAACAAACACTGTCCTTGCTGACAATTTTGACTCCTGCTAAAATAATGCCCAGATTTTAATATGCATACATTTTTAAAAAAATCTTCATTGACAAAGTCATATATTTGCAAATTATTATTATCTTATAACCCTTTGAGGAAGTTGTATTTTTCTATTTCTGGTCTCTTTGCCATCCCCAAGTTTGCCCCACTGGTGCCTCTACGCCGATGCTTAGAATTTTCCAGAAACTGGAAACTCATCTTCCTATGTGTGTACTCCCCTCCTTCACCAACATTGCTTCTTCACCACATTAAAGTGAACTGTAGAAACTTCAGAGTAACACAGAAAAGGTTAACATACCAGATGGTGCAACATTGTTAGAGAACCAGCAACCCAGGTTCATATCCCACACTGTCTGTAAGGAGCTTCTATGTTCTCCCTGTATCTGCATGGGTTTCATCTTGGGGCTCCCATCATTCAAAACATACCAGGTGTTGTAGACTAATTGAGTGTGATTGGGAGGCCTGGTCTTATGGGCTGAAAGGGCCTGTTGTGTCTAAATTTAAACATTTTAATTATATTATCTAGCTATCATGTCAAAGATACTTTATTGGCACAAGTGTCCAGTTATTCCCTATTCTTTACCCCATTAACACTAAGTATTTATTCAATTACCTTATGGTCATTACTACTGAATCCATTTCCAGGATTACAAATCACAACTCATTCTATCAACCAACATCTCCTCATGATGCCTCTGGTTCCATTACCAATTGCTATTAACCTAGATGCACCAATGTTGACCTTCAAAACAATTTTCCCTTAATTAATCAATTGCAATGCATTATTCCTTCAATAATTTCTTAACTATCTACTTTTTCCAATCATTCTACAAACCTTTTCTATCATCTCCCCAAAGTTGTGACATTCTTTAAAGTGTGTGTTTCTCAGGATTGAATGCAACACTCAGTTGAGGACAAATTATTTTTTTTTTAATCAAGTGGCATGAAAATGTTCATTTATAGCCCTGTGCCTTTTCCATTTATTCTGCCACCTTCAACAACTTATGTAAATTAATGCACATTTCTCTGTCCTTTCAACCCCATTTTAAATTTATGCTACTTCTCTTCATTCTTCCTCCCAAGGAGCATCATTTTATACCTGTTTGTCTTGCAAGTAATCTCCTCTGTGTCTATTCATATTATTAGTCTAAGATCTCCTGATATTTGCTATAATTTCCATGTTATTAATACATATCCAAATTTCTTGTCATCTACAAACTGAAATTGTGCTCAGGGCTATTATAAATCAAAAGAAAACAGTGGTCATTTAACAGATCCCTGGGGGATAGCACTGTGAATCATACTCCAGTGTAAAAATCAACCATTCACTCACTGGTTTATATATGCATGCAAATATCATTCCTTTAATCACACAGACTTTAATTTTGCTGACATGTCAGTAAAGGACAGTGAATGAATAGGAAGGAATTCTAAAGATGAGAAAATTAAGATATGGTTCAGCATCTGTTTAAAGACAGTCAGAAACAAACCTTTGGAGGGCAAAAAGATTGCAGGAAGCCCAGAAGCAGTGCAACTAAAAGAGATGGGTCCATTTGCATTTTGTCCATGAATTTGCACACAGGAACACCCTTATTCAAATATGCTGTTAAAACAGAAAAAAAAGGTGTTGCAGAGTGAAAACATTTGCAGAAAATCATTGAAAAAAAATTCATTTGGGACCATAAGGCACCTGAGTGATAATCCATTGGCAAGAAATGATGACACATGGAATCATGAAATATTGTAACACTGAATGAGGCCATTTGGTCATGGAGTTGGTTCTGATCTTTGCAAAGAGCTATCAAATTAGTTCTTCTTCCCTTTTCCTTATAACTTTTTCTTATTGAAATACTTTGTAGTCTTTTCTTCTTCTTCTTCTTCTTTGGCTTGGCTTCGCGGACAAAGATTTATGGAGGGGGTAAAGGTCCACGTCAGCTGCAGGCTCGTTTGTGGCTGACAAGTCCGATGCGGGACTTTTAGTGATGAATTAAACTTACCAGTCGTAGTTGAGTTAAGACCAAATGCTTTACTCAACTCTGATGCACACACTCCCGACAGCTTTCGTGATGTTCAGCCCAGAAATGACATCATCTCTGACAATTGGCAGCAAGCCAGTACTACAGGACTTGCTGTTCTTGCTGACTCAAACCTCGGTGAACCGTTTCCTTGTTTAGTGTGGTTCAGCCCGCTGCACCTTACACAAATTGAATCTCCATCTACCCCACTAAAAGGCAAGGCTTTCTTGATTCTAACTGCTGCATTGAGATATTTTTCTAAGTGTTACCTCTGGTTTATTATCAATCCCATTAATTTATCCCCCTAGAAACAAAAGCAGTCAACTTCTCTGCTTCAGAACTTTTGGTTTTACTGAGCTATCGGGTCTAAAGCTAATCTCTTTTTCGTATAATTTCCTGGGTTTTTTTTAATATTCTAAGTTTCTATTGAAAATCTAGATTCTAAAAGTGCAAACTTTCTGTTAATTTTCCATTTGCAAAGGTTTGAACATGAACAAGGTTTTCTTGTTTTCCAAACATTCAAAACCTTGTAATTCATCTGTCAATTTTTATTGCAATGCAAATATTTTCTGATATGTATTACATTTGCCATGTGTTTCATCTATATGTTTTTCTTAGTTCCCTCAATTTTCATTACAATTACAGGTTTTAACTGATTTTCATGTTTTTAAACCATTTTTCATTCCCAATGAGTAGGTCAATGATGGAGTGTGAGATAGTACAGATTCTATCACCAATGTGTATATGTACATATGTACAGATGGTAGTGTAGGATGACTGTGATTGGCTGAGAGTGCAGGTCTTCAAGGATTGCTCCCAGCCAGACCAGGTCATTCTGGACTGGTCGACCTACTTGTGATATGCTCCATTCTTTTAGTTAATAAAATTGTAATGTGCATCGAAAGAACCAAAGACTTGTTGATCCAAACGCATTGGTCGGTCAGCAGCGTAAAGAGCCTGCCATTGGGGTAGTGTCTCCAATTATGTACTGCCTCGACTATGGCCTGGGCCTCCTTCTTGTCAGAGGAGTGTCGGCCCTCAGAACCCTGGAGGGTTCTGGCAAAGAAGGCTACCATCTGGAAAGCGGTTACGCTTGCCCTCCGGTCCAAAGGTCTCCCCACCTCTTGCTGGCAGGATGTGCTCGCTAGTGCCCTACACTCTATCGGCTCCCTCCTATGCACCGCGACCAATGCCACCCCCCATGAAAGGATGTTCTTCCCGAGGAAATCCGAGTCGGGTACGACCATACCAGCATGGCTTACGGATCCCGGTCCAGTCCTTTTACTAAGCCACATCTGGTATTCTAAGAACAACCCCTTGGCTGACCGAGAGACTCTGCTCCATGCGAACCCGCATTATGCCTATGTTGATTACTCAGACGGACGGGAGGACACAGTCTCGGTAAGGGACCTAGCCCAGGCCGGATCAGGCACAGCAGTGCCTTTAACCCAATCTCCCCCTGGAACGATTTCATTTAGAATAGATAGAGGTTGTAAGAGATGCAACATTGACAATGATTTAACATAAATATAGGATGCCGAAAAAGTTTTCCTATTCTTTCTGATTATAGAAAATTATAATTTTAAATTGTTGGTAATGAATTAGTGAAACATAATTCCTGCTGATTTAATTTTTTTTTAAATAGACTATGATGAAAACAAGCCACAGTCAAAAACAATTCTGGATTTGGGATTAGACGTCACAATATGTAACCTAACAGTTACTCCTTGACTATTTTGCTGTCATTATTTGCCAGTTGAATCACAATCAGTTTCAAGCATGAAGCATTTTTCTTCCGAGACAAAACAGAGATGATTCCCCTGATTCCAACCTTTTACTGCTCTTGCCTTTGCATCCAGCATCTCAGCCTTCACTACTATTACCAGCTCCATCGAGATCCCAGTCTAGCCACATCTTCCCCTCTCCCTCCCTTTACCTGCTTGCTGCAGGGACCTCTCTCTCTCTGTGATTCTCTGGCCCACTCATCCCTTTCCACCCACCCCTCCCCATTCCCTGGAACTTACCACTGTAACTTGAGGATGTGTCACACTGGTCCCTACACCTCCTCCCTCAGCACCATCTCAGGATCTAAACAGCCTTCCAGGTGAGGCAGATATTCGCCTGTGCTTCCTCCAACCTGCTCAACTGTATTCAGTTCTCTGAATTGGTGAGACCAATTGTAGACAAAGAGACAATTTTGCCATTGCCATCTATTCTGTCTGCAATGACCAGTATGAACTTCCAGTTGCAGGTTGTTTCAACTATCCCTCCCATTCTGTCTTTGGCCTGTTCCATTGTCCTGTAAGACTAAACACAAACAAAAGGAATAACACCTCATATTCTGTTCCAGTAGCCAATAGTCAAATGGATCAAACATTTAAATATTCCTGTTTTATGTAATCCATACACCCAATGTTCCTTTCCCACTCCCACTAGATCACTATGGACAATCTTCATTTGTTCTTTACCTAATGATGATCTTATCAACTATCCCTTTGCCTTCAAGGATGCTTCTTGACTGAAATATTCCAGTAATTTATTTTTCACCATCAAACCACCAGATTCTTGGATTTTGTTGTTTTCCACTTGAATTTAATAATATTTCTTTCCTGTGGCTTATTCATTTTATAAAGATTTTTATTTATTTGGTTAAATTTACCATCACTCAGATTCATTGCCCCTTGTGCATGTCCAATTATCATCACTCTGCCATTATGGACATTGCATCAACTGTCACACCTGAACCACTGCATTTCCAATCCAAGCCCCCTCAGCCTCCTCATCTTTCTCCTTTCCTTTCAGACACACACTGAGACAAATCTTTTCATACTTTTAATTGCTTTTCTTAATGTCTTTTGTGGAAAAGTTTCAGATTTTATTTGATTTTCCATGAGAAATAATTAGAAATATTTTGCTGTTCTGTTTTTTTATATTATTTTCAATAATGTTAAATAATTTAACCAGTCATCAGCAAAAAAAATCTTTATTTTGACATAACTAATGTGATTAATGTAGCAAAGGATGGAAGTGTCAGAATTTGGAAAACATTGATAAAAGATTTTTTTTGTTTATTCATTTGCATCCTGGTATCACTGAGAAGGCAAGCATTTATTCTTTATTCCCACTTGATATGAAGAGGAGGAAGTGAAATATTACAAACTGTGCCCCTTTAGTGCAGTTTGATGCAACTGAATGGTTTTCAAGATCATATCAGAATCAGCATCCATTGTCATGAACAAGTCATGAAATTCATTGTTTTGCCACAGCTTCATAGTGTAAACATTTATATAAACCACCTGACAAAAGTAAATAAAAATAGTGAATGAAAAGTCAAAGTAAGGCAGTATCTTTGAACCATAGAACCACTGAACTCTACAGCACAGAAACAGGTCCCTTTGGCCCTTCTAGTCTGTGCCAAACTTTTTTTTGCCTAGTCCCAATGACCAGTCCATAGCCCTCCGTTCCTCTCCCATTCATGTGGCCATCCAAATTCTTCTTAAATGTTAAACATGAGCCACCATTCACCACCTCATTCCACACTTCCACCACTCTCTGTGTGAAGAAGTTCCCCCTAAACTTTTCCCCTTTCACTCAAAACCCGTGATAATTGCTTCACTGATTATTCAGGAATCTGATGGCAGCAGGGAAGAAGTTGCCCTTGTGCCGCTGAATGCTCATCTTCAGGCTCCTGTATCTTTTTCCTAATGGTAGCAGAGTGAAGAGGTGTGTGTGTGTGGGGGGGGGGGGGGGGGTGCCCTTGAGTCAAAATAGAGCTATTTTAATGTGGGATTTGAGAGAGAAAGGCGTTAGGACACGTTCCCTTGAGAACATTAGTGAAACTGCTTGATTTCTCGAGGCAATCCAATTCTCAGTGAAGTAATTTTTAATAATACCAGTGTATTATTCTTTTAAAATATATTTAGATCATCTGATGGGATATGAACTCATTTCCTTTGGATAATTTCATCTCAGATATTGGATTTTAAGTTGAGTAAGAACGTAAGTTATCTCTGAGATGGAATTCTGGGGTAGGGTTCACACAGACATTTGGTTCAATGTTTGGCATGAATGAGAGAGATACTGTTGACAGGAAACTGACCTGGCAAGAATCTCTATATGATCTAAACTAGCTGCATGCCATGTAAACAAAATCATCCCCCTTCATTCCTCCTGCCATTCTCCATTAGCATTAAGGAAGCAACACATCAGGCTAATGTAATTCAGTGGAATAATCTGCAGATGAACATAGGACCTGCATTTTTTTTTGGCCACTAACTATTAGAATGCTCTTTGTAGACCACTTATGTTGTCTTCTATTAATATCACGTAAATGTAAAATTCATATTAATGAGTGGTCCAGCAAGCAGGATGAGGGGAAAGCATCTGGTTTAATGCAAAAACCTCCAAATTTGACTGAATGCCAGTGACACTTAATGAACAAAATTCATGGTGGAAATCTCAGCCCACCTGGAACATTGGCATTGTGAGCCTGTTAGAAGAGGCACAGAAATTTGCAAAGATAGCTATGATGAGATGTTAGGACATTTACAAAGGCGTAACCAGTTTAACAATTTAAGCCAAGTCAAATAGAAAAAATGTTTTATCTAAAATGCCAAATAATTTAAATGTACACTTTTGGCTTCTGACAGCCTTTCTGGCAAATAATCTCACAGGCTGATGAAAAGGAATGACTGGCTCTAGAAATTGACCTGTGGGTTTGTATAAAACAATGATGTCAATTCTTCTGAAAGCTGAGTTGTGAATATTTACCAATGCAGGACCCCTTTTATCAGGATAGATGTATAGCAAAAACTGGGAGCCAGGTTTAATGTGGAAAGACAAACTGATAAAATGGTAACCTTCTCAAATAAAATGATGCACATATGCATGTTCAAGAAACACAAACAACTGATGCATATGTATCAATAGTCCAAATCAAAATCTTAAGTTCACAAATATGATCCAGTTACCTGTCATTTTAATTCTTCAGATTTCTCCATTTCCGGTCTCTCCTTTTATCTCTTGCATTGTTCCCACAAATTCCAACTTAAAATCGAAGAACAACATCTGAATCTATCCAAATGGAACCCATCAATTTCAGCTTATATTTTTACTAGAGTTGACCAGACCTGAGAAAAAAGATCATAGCCTGTAACTCTCTCTTTCTCTCTCCCTCTCCATACTTTCAGATTGTCTCAGTTCTTCCAACATTTATTTTTATTCCCTATGTTGTGCATCATATTTGTAACATTATTTATTTCATCTCCTTCCACTTCCAAACAGCTGCAGTTAAAAAGCCATGACCAGCCTTTTTAATAATCAAATCCTGGTAGGTTCATGATCCAAAGTGTTGCGAAGGAATAAAGGAAATATATTTCACCTTTGCATGCCAATTTGTCAAAGTTTGTTCATCTAAGGGCATGGTTTGTAAGGGTTTATAGTCTTCTGCTTTAGAAGTAATTTCCATGACCCCTTTATCATAATGAATATCAAAAGACGCATAGGGCTCAATAGTTTGAGACAAAGAATGATGTTTCCTTCAGGAATGGGAAGTCATTGACTTTTTTGTGTCATAATAATTCTTCTCAATAATATTTATTTCAATGTGTGGAGAGGTACATCATCTGCACTGTATCATGAACAATAATTTGATGCCATATGATGACACAGGAGACCCAGATCCTCTTGGGGTTTTCTCATGTTAACTGCGATTGGCGCCATTCATTGTCATTGAACATTCACAGAGCTGGTTCAGTGGATTGGGATATCATAAGTCAGATAAATGTCTGTCTTCCCAATGAACCTTCAATGTACTTACATCATGGGTCAGTTTTACATTTCACACTGATGGTCTTGTCCTTGATGAGTACAATTTTCATTTGAGCAAGTAAGGTGCAAATTGTATCTTCTGCAAAAAATGCTTTTATTCCTTAAGTTTCTGTTCACATTGACACAATTACCACACACAAAATCTGATACTGTACACGGTGTGATCCAGCAGAGCTTTATAACATAATTAAAGGTAATTTGTTTTCATAATATTTCTTGATAAATGTTTTTTTCATTTGATTAATACTACTTGAACTGGAATTATCACACATAAATAAACAATTTAATCAATGCTTATCTCTCATGCCTGTGGCAAAATGACAAATAAAAATCTATTTTCTACTTCTAATATTTTTTTAAATAAATGTATTTCAGAACCTATTTGTTGGTCTCTCAGTTTTTGAAGCTTAATTTTTGTAGCTTGCAATATATTCTCATTAAAATGGAAAACGAAGTATACTGTTCTAAACTTAAAGGCCTTACTTTCACATCCTTCACTCATATAGCTTGCAAGAGAGAATCAGTAAAATCTAAGCTTGCGTTAAAAGGGAAAAGATTACGGCCTAAAGAAGACTAAGGGCTAGAGGGAGGGATCAATCGATGTGGAACATTACAGTCTGGGAAGTGTCAGGAACTTGTTAGGATTACACTCTGCTTAAAAGAGAAGATGGGTCGAGGTTCAATCAGTGTGGTCAGTCTGGGGAACATTGAGGAGATCAACAGGCCAGGAAAGTAGTAGGAGATTTGGGGCAAGGAGTAATGTGATGATGGAATGTGGATGGGGAGATTGAATGACCCCCCTATTATTAATTATAGAGATGATGGAAATAAATTAAAACAGGAAATATTTAATGTTATGAGCAGGCAAGAGATTAAGTGGACTGAGTAAAAGTTATTGTGATGGGAAGCCATAGGATTCAGGGAGTTACTTGAGCTGGAATTGCTGAACATAATCCAAAGTCTTCAAGTAGCACTGAGGAAGATGGGGTATTTGATCTGCAAAAGCCAATGAGTATAGCAGAGCTGCTGTCGCTAATGTAATAGGTGACCCAGAGAGCTCAAAAGGGTACAGAAAACAAGAATCAATGTATAAAGATAAAATCTGCAAGAGATAAAGCTAGATGTATGGGATAAAGGTAGCAAAGATACTCAGCAAGATATAAAAGGGCTGGCAATGAGAGTTCAGCACTTATGATTTGTCCAAATTGACAAAGGAGCTTTGTAATGTGCACCATAATGTGGCTTCAAGGTAGAATGCAGTAAAGATGGCTGTTCAAAGAAAGATTCCTATCCCTGTGTCTGTAAACCTCTCACGCTGCCTCTCCCACACACCCCATTCACCCTGCACTTTCAACTATTGTTTCATTAAGACTTATTCCCCAGTATCTGATCACCTCTTGACACCTTTTATTTATACTTGCTATCTCCCCTCCCACTTTAGCTTCTAGAAAGGGTCCTGAATTGAAATGTTGGGTGACCAGTTCCCTCCATGGATGCTGCCTCGTGTGTTGACTCTCTCTAGCTTCTCCTTGTTCATTGTTCATGAAGGTAGAAGTTGGGAATAGGCGTTCAATGGATCATTGGGGTGGGGGGAGGGAATTAAGCTCAGCTACCCAATACTTAAACTCTGGAATCAAATGTTTTTTTAAAAATTTGCAGACAATATCAAATCATTGGAAAGAAAAAAGAGATTGCTATCATGTTACCAATTAAAGCTGCCCATTGAAGCAGTAGAGGCTACTTTAGAAAATATATTTAAAACAAGATTGGATAGATTTTTACATAGTAGGGGAATTAAGGGATATAGGAAAGGCAGGCAGGTGGAGATGAGTCTATCATCAGATCAGCCATGATCTCATTGAATGGCGGAGTAGGGACAACGGGCCGGATGGCCGACTCCTGCTCCTATTTCTTATGTTCTTAATTGAGAAGATTGCAGTTTATATCAGGACTTGGAACATGAGTAGACCAATGAACGTTTAACAAGTCCAAATAAATATTAACCAAGCATTGGGATTTATTTGTACTGGAATGGAATTGAAATTTCATGAAGCTTCATAGCATCTCTGTCAGAACCTGGCTTGATCATCCATTGAGGATGACATACAAAAAGGATATTGGGGTACTGGGAATGGGTCAAAGATTTCCTACTCAAATTAAATCAGGAATACAAAGGAATGAAAAGATTAGATCTCTTTTTTTCTAGGGAAGACAGCTCAGGAGTGACTGAATCATAATCTTTAAAATTATTAAAGGTTTTGATCTGGTTGATGGAAAGAGAATATTTTCATATGGCGAAGAGGATAATCGTGGGCAATCATTGTTAGATAATCACCAAGAAATCCAACAGAGAATTCAAAAGAAACTTTAAACAGGGATTGGCAAGTTGGGTGTGAAATGAATAGTATTAGTGCACTTAAGGATAGGTGAGACAAACGTAACAGGGAAAAGGTAAGAAAGGATTGCGCTGATGAATCTGCAAGAGGATATGCACAAGGTCCACGTGAAATAGAAACACCTGCTTGGAGTGGTTGGATAAAATGTCCCATTTCTCTGCTGTTTTCCTGTTTAATAAAATGTTAGATTGTTGTCTGACAATCAGAAACAGAGGACAAAAGTAAAAAGTCAAAGTTCAATTTTATTGTCAGAGTACATACAGGACATCACACAACCCTGAGATTCATTTTTTTTTCCAATGGGCCAGGCAGAATTTATACATATCAGTAATGTAAACTGTACTCAAAAAAGGATATATATACATTTGAGAGAAAATTGGTATAGTGTTTAGCACCAAAGAAGAGGTACAAGGACTGCCTAAAGAAATCTCTTGGTGCCTGCCCCATTGACCACCGCCAGTGGGCTGATCTCGCCTCCAACCGTGCATCTTGGCACCTCACAGTTCGGCGGGCAGCAACCTCCTTTGAAGAAGACCGCAGAGCCCACCTCACCGACAAAAGACAAAGGAGGAAAAACCCAACACCCAACCCCAACCCACCAATTTTCCCTTGCAACCACTGCAACCATGTCTGCCTGTCCCGCATCGGACTTGTCAGCCACCAATGAGCCTGCAGCTGACGTGGACATTACCCCTCCATAAATCTTCGTCCGCGAAGCCAAGCCAAAGAGAGAAGAGAGAGAGAGAGAGAGAGAGATCAGGACCGGACCATGGTTCAAATCCACGCTGTCTGTAAGGAGTTTGTACGTTCTCCCCATGTCTGCGTATGTTTTATCTGGGGGCTCCGGTTTCCTCCCATTGTTCAAAAATATACCAGGGATGTAGGTTAATTGGGGGTAAAAATTTGGTGGCACGGAGTTGTGGACCAAAATATCCTGTTAGTGGCAAAATAAATTAATAGAATGTAAACAAACTGACTGTACAAATACAAAAGAAAATAAATTTTCAATAATGAATAACATGGAAAGTAAGAGTCCTTAAATGCCAATGAACTTTGTGCAAACAGGAATAGTTGCTTTTGATCAGAGCCATGTTCTGCATGAGCAACACATTTCTAATTAAAATTGATAAGAAATCCTCCCATTTACCATTTGTACATGATATCATCTCAAAAGAATAATTTGAATAGAACACAATTATATTAAATAATGGGTAGACATTTTCTTCCGTGTGAAACGTGATATCCTCTTTGGCCCCTATGTGCAGATATTTAGTTTCTAATAAAGCAAACCAACCTGCATCTATGACTCTGCGTGAATATAATCAGGAGTTCCCACCCTTTGAAAATAATCTAATGTTAAATACGTATAGCACCATAGTTTAAATCTTCCCTGTTCACGGGCATATTATTTAGCTTGTAATACCATTATTGAAAATAGAAATGCTTATTATTGGTGAAGTTTTCTTGTTTCATTATAACAGACTAAAATGATGAGGAGAAATAATTAGTATGAACCTCTGTATTGTTCTGGGCGATATGGTAAAGTTAAAATGTACTTAAAAAAATTCCAAAATCATCAAATGAAAGTTTCTGGACATTTATCACTAAGATGGTTTATTGGTCAATAAATATTCTCTTTGCTGTAGCTGATGGGATAGAATTTATCACCTATTCAGGTCATAAGCATTGTTCTTATCTTCTTTTGAAATGCATGCAATTATAAATTATTTTTGAAACAAAGAATTAATGCATGTTTGCCTTTTTTATGGAAAATAATTATTTTCCTATTCAATTTACCTCTTCACTTTCCACTGTTCTTGAACAACTGATGAACTGTTCCTACAAACCCACTGTGATTCAACTGTTTATTTAAAGATAATATTAGTTTATTGTAATATTTTATATAAATGCTGTATTGCTTGTGTGTGTGTGTGTGTGTGTGTGTGTGTGTGTGTGTGTGTGTGTGTGTGTGTGTGTGTGTGTGTGTGTGTGTGTGCTATGACAATACAAAATGGTTTGCTCTGAGAAAACAACCTGTGGAATGGTTGCTTTTCCATTTCAATATTTTAAAATTTTGTTGTTCATTGAACAATATAATGGAAGGTCAACATTGTGATAGGAATTTGCTGAACAGAATGATAAAAAGTATGAAAATCTAAGTTCTTTTCAGAAATGATGCTTTGTTAGAAGGTAGTAGAATGGTGCTTTTATGTTGTAGAGTTTTATTTTTGGACAATTGTACACTTGCCTCATAATGGGAAACCCAGCATTCCTTCAATGGCTAAAAAATAGCATTCATGTCAATGCTGAAAGTTTCTAAATAAAGAATAAAAATTGCAAGGAGGTCTATCCAGTTGGCAATAAATTATTTAAAGCTAATGTTAGTTGCATTTTTGCAACAATTGATGCAAAACTGAAATGGTAGGGGTCTACTGTCTTGAAATAATCGCACGTCACTTCCTACAATTCAGATCCAGTGAGATTCATAAGTTTTCCTACATATGCTGGGCCCTGCTGAAAAGCCAAAGTTGATATAGTATAACTAGACTGTGAAGTAATGCGTTTTAATAAACTGGAAACCCAAATTGTGCAAATGTGCAATTTTAGAATATCTTGTGAGAGGTATACTATATGTCCAATATCGTTTTAACTCATCTGGAACAGATGCCAAATTAGAGCTTGCAAAAACTGTGAACATGCAGCTTCCTGCTTATTGTTGCCAAATTTAGCAAATGGCATTAATTAAAAAAAAAGACATGTGTGATTTACAATCAGAATAACTTTCCTGAGACAGTGCTACCATGAGAAACATCTGTTTTCTCTTTGCACTGATATTTGGTTTCTGTCATCCAAGTATTCCTCAGTGTTTTATAGAAATAATTGATATATTACCTAGCAAACATGTTTAATTAGAAATTATATCATGTCAATTAATGATGAAATGATATCCAATAAAATATTATCAGACAAAACAAAAACAAATTGATGGAATTCAGTGGGTCAGGCAGTAATATTGATGGAAATGGACCCAATCAACATTTCAGGTCAAAACCCCTATATTTGGTTAGTCTTTTGGATCCAGGATCCAGCACCCAGTCCCTTGTGTCTCTGAAATATAATTTAATATAACAATTAATGTTTTGTGGTGTTTATGTAAAATAATTTTCCATTGAAGTCTGAAATAGTGGGGTCAAGGTTCCCATTATTATTGTTTCCTGTAAAATATTAGCCAAACTTTGCATTTTTTAATCTCTGCACAAATATTTTCAACTGTTAACAAAATGCTGTGGAACCCTCCAATTTGAAAAGCCTTGATTTCCATCAAACCCCCTGATATCCTGAATTCAAGCAACTGGCAGCCTCAAAAACCAGCAAAAAAAATCAAGGGAAATACATTTTAAAAATAGAATAATGGGTAGAAAATACATATGTTTCAAATTATAAAAGTAAATATTTTCTGAAGTAACACAAACATTTGATGAAGATTAAAGCAAATATCACCTAGCAGAGTGTCTTGGTTATGCTTTGCTCGTGGCATCTGTTTGAATAAAGTTGCTTGAAATTGCCCAGGATGAAGTGCAGATTTATGTCATTCTCCATTGAGGTGCCTCTCTTAAAGTGTCTCCTTATCCCTGCTTAGCAAGAGTCACCCCAGTGACTTGGAGGGGGGGGAGTAATATCTATAATATTATTGTCTGTCTTTTGGGCAGCTCTGTGGAGGGGGAGGAACCTGCAGATGTTGCATCAGTTAAATACTTTCAAAGAACGTGACTTTAAATAAACCAAAATGGTTTAAGGTTTATATATTCATTTATTGTATATACAGTATAGCATTTTAGTTTTTTAAACTGTTTATTTTTATTGCAGTTGCATTAGTTAGGCAATGTAAGAATAAGTCTCAAGCAACCAGAAAATACACTTATCTAGTATCTACCAATCCCCATAGTTATCAGATATGAGGATTTTATTCTACCACAAGAATCTATCCACTTGAGGATCATTTTGAAATGAGCAATGAAAAAGGGGTTTGGGCTAATTATCTGGTACCTTGATATCAATGTGGCCCAGGTTCCTTTCTGGAACCTCTTCAATACTTTAAACCGCACAAGAATGAACATATAATGTCAGAGTCATGCTACAGCCGTGTTCCAAATGAAATTCCTTCCATGGAATCTTTTGCTCCCATAGTGCTTGCCTTTATGTTCCCATACTGTGCATTCCTGCAAATCACCACAGCAGATGCATTCTTTGCATAGTGGGAAATTTATTGAACTACCCTTGCTCAACTGTTCAGACAATATGTTAAGATTCATGTTTACTAATATAGCCTGATTTGGCATTGTAGTGATTGCCAGAGACAAGGCCCAAGGCTAGAAGCAGAGACACAATTGCAGACTCTGAAGCATGTGACTCTAATTAAACTAACAGAAAGAGCCTAATTTCAACCATGTAGTGTCTTTTAAACTTTTCAGAATTCACGGTGAATGGGGTATTTTTAAATGCTCTTTACATACTATTCTTTGTATCATCAACAACGAAGGAAGAATTTTATATCAAAAATCTGTAAATTAAATAATTTGGTCAGCACAGATGAGTTGGGCTGAAGGGCTTTGTGATGTTTCTTTTATGAAAAAACGAAACTTGGGTTCTTTTAAAACAACTATATTTTATTAGCTATAGGCTCAAGCCCATGTTGAGGAATCCATCTTGTATCCAACCAAAGCTGCCACAGAACAATATCTGACTCCCTCTATTCGTCAGGAGGAGCGCTACAACTCTATCACCACATCTCCTTTCCTTGAAATATTCAATCTAACAACATGACACATGAATACAGTATTAATTTCAATTTAAAATTCAAAACAAGCAGAAATGCAACATCAACAGGACAAACCTTATTAGTGAACCATCTTTTTTTTCTTTCAGAGATTCAGCCTGTGTGGATAACATGTGATGATCTTCTTAACACAGGTGCTGTGCCAGCTCTGCTGGTCCACTACTGTCTAGCACTGGTGGTATTTTCTCTGCTGTTCTGCAGGCTGGATCTTTGTTGCCTCTAACATTTTCAACGTTCTTAGTACTGACAGTGTAGGATCTTGGATTTACTTTCTCCAGAACAGTAGCATTTTTGTCCCAAGTATTGGAATCTCTGAGTTTCACTGTGCTATGTTGTGCCAGTGGCCCTAAGCTTCTTGATGACTTGTCAGTTTGCATTGCAGACACTTTTGTTTCCATTCGACATCTTCGACATTTCTGTTCTTGTTTGGGTCTACAGAGTAGGGAAGTGTGGTGCGTAATCTATGTTCCATCAGAGGCTCAGTGGGTAACATGCTATGTTCAAGTGGCGAAGCTCTATAACTCAACAGAGCTAGATAGAGATCTGAGCCACTGTCTAGTGTTTTCTTCAGCAACTGTTTAACTATGCAAACAACTTTCTCTGCTTTACTGTTTGACTGCGGATGCAGAGGACTTGAAGTCACATGTCATAAAATTATACTCTTCTGCAAAATTCTGGAATTCTCCACAGCTGTAGCATGATCCATTGTCACTGTAGACAATTTGAGGAATTCCATGTCTCACAAAGATTGATTTCATTTATTTGATCACAAAAGCAGCAGACATGTTAGGAAGCAGAGCAATATCTGAATATTTGATAGATAATCAATAACCAGCAAGTAATTATTTCCATCCATGTGGAACAGATCAGTCCCGGGTTTTTGCCTTGATTCCACTGGTACATCAGTTATTATCATGGGTTCCTTTGTCTGCTTTGTGTGATACTTCAAACAGGTCTCACAGCTTGAAACCTTTCTGTCAATGTCTGCATTTACCCCTGTAAAGGATAAGCTTATCCCTGATAAGCAGTAGTTCTGGCCCTCATCTTGATTTTTTTTTACTTTCCAAGGTATCCATCATGCACCATTTTCAGCAGCTCTTTCTTCAGTGATTAAAGAATTACCATTCTGTCCTGTTTGAGTAGAAGACCATTGACAACACTCAGCTCAGCTCTGATGTTGTAGCATGGCTGACATTCACCTCTAGACCATCCTTTATTCAGATTCTTGATGACCTTCAGTAGAACTGCCTCCTTTTCTGTTTCAGCTGTGATCTGCTTGGATTTCATGTCATATAGGGGAAGAGTTTCAGTCATCAGATTCATGTAGAAATTCGCATTTGTCTCTGTGGAAATCTCATTGTGTGCTTCACTCTGCATTGTTGCCCTGGATAATGCATCAGTTAACACAATAAGTTTCCCTGGTGTGTGCACCAATTCAAAATCATAACATTGTAGCTTTATCATCAGTCTTTGGATTCACGGTGATGTTTCACTGAGATTTTTCTTGATTATGGCTGTTTAGTGGGTTATAGTCTGTCTCTCCCATGAATGTTGGTAGACCATACACATAACTGTAAAATATATTTGAGTCCATAGTCCAGACAGGCACTCTTTCTATCTGTGTATTGTCCTTGATATGTATGCTACTGGCCTCCTATCTTCTCCCATACCCTGAAATAATACGGCACTTATTTCATCTTTCGAAGTGTCCATAGATATTTTTTTCCCTTCTGAATGTGTTAAAGAACGTCAAAAGTACTAGTTCTGTAGTTAGAATGGTATTTAGTCATCCCCATTCTTCCTTGTGGTTGGCTGTCCGCTTGAATTCACATTTGTCCTGTAACAACTTCCTTAGGTACTTTGTTTCAGAAGACAGGTTTTGTCTGAATTTACCAATGAAATTGATCAATCCCCGCACTCTCAATATGCTTTTTTTGTCAGTGGGTCTGAGCATCTCTAAATTTGCTTTTACCTTGATCTTATCTGGCTCCACACCTGCCTCTGACAGTTTATCTCCCAGAGAGCTGATTTCCTTTACACCAAACTGGCATTTTTCTTTAACTTTAATCCATACTTCTGGATGCGTTGTAGCACTTTGGTCAGCCACTCGTTGTGTTACTCTTGTCTGGATCCCATAGGATCATGTCATCCATGTATCCCATTTATGCTTCTATGATGTGCTCCATTGTCCTGTGGAACACTTCTGGAGCTGAGGAAATTCCAAAAGGCATCCTCAGATAGGAGTATCGGCCAAAGAGTGTATTAAATGTACAGCATATTTTGTGCTATCTTCGTGCAGCTTTATTTGCCAGAAGCCCTGGGATGCATCGAATTTGATGAATAACTTTGCACCAGCCATCTTGCTTGTAATTTTATCCCTGGTCAGAATTTGATAATGTTCTTTCTTAATATTGGCTTTCAAGACTTTTGGGTGCATGCACACGAGAAGGTCACCGTTTTTCTTTTTGACACACACCAGTGAATTCACCCACTCAGTGAGCTCCTCCACTTACTTTATGACCCCTAGTGATGTCCTTTGGTCGAGTTCCTGCTTGAGCTTTTCTTTTAGTGGCACTGGAATGTGCCTTAGGGCATGTACTATTGGCTGTGTGTTCTGCTTTAACTGCATCATAGGTGAATGGTGGATCTACAAACCCCTTGAAGATGTCTGGAAACTGTTCCATGGCTTAGTGCTGTTAATGTGGTACATCCTCTTGACAAGGCTTAAGTTTTCACATGCTTTGTCACCAAGCAATGATTCATGTCTTTCTGGAACTATTGCAAACTTGAAGTGATTCTCTTTATCTTAACCTTTCACCTTGAGTTTGCATGTGCTTTTCATGTAGATGCTATGTCCATTATACACTATGAGCTGTACAGGATTTTCATGGATGTGTGGCTTTATCTTCATTGCCCTGATGTCACACTCACAGATCAAATTGAAATTTGACCCTGTGTCCAGCTTGAAAGAAATATTTGTTCCATTTGTATGTAATGATACAGTCTACTTTTCCTGCTTGACTCTGTTCACACTTGGTTGTTCACTGTCTATTGGTTTATAATTTTCTTGCACTACCATGCCAATTAAAAGTGTATCACTGAGAGCAGTTTCTTTTATGTTGTGTACTATAGTTTCACTTCTGTTTTGTTTCCCTTTGGAAAAAAATTGCTTTGCCTAACGATTCTGCCCTTTGCACTTATTACAGACTTTTCCATAGGCTAGGCATTGTTTTGGTGCATGTTGAGTGCCACATCATTTGCAATTGAATGTCTCTCAATCTTTGTGTTGTTTCCTGTATCTCATTATGTGTTTATGTTTGTGGACACACATTGTGGCTATGACTATGCATTCATTTTCTCTGCCTTTTGCACACTCTCTGAACTTTTTGCATGCTGCAGAGCTAATTCACTGGCATGGCATATCTTCATAGCTCCAGCTAAGGTAAGCTCTGTCTCTCATAGCAACTTCTCTTTCACTTTCTTATCAATAATTCCAAACACAATTTGATCACAGATCATTGAATCTTGTAGTGCTCCAAAATTGCATGTTCTTGCTTTTAATTTCAAATCCATTAAAAAAAATGATCAAAGCTCCTTCCCCGCAGCTGTGTGCATGAACAAAGCATGTAACTCTCAAACACTTAATTTTGATTTGGTGAACAGTTTTCATCAAACATCTTGATAACTTTGTCAAACTTGCCCTGGTCAGATGCCTTGGCAAAAACAAATGTGTTGAAAACCTTAAGTGCTTGAGGTCCCACCATGGTAAGTAGCTGTTGAGTCCAATGGCTTGCTGGTACAGCACGAATCTTTGAAAACCTCTTCTCGTGGTCAACATTTCCAGTCCAATATATAGCATCAAGACCATCACACTTTCCATTTCTCTGCTGCTATCAACTGGTTCTCATTCTCCCCACTCCTGGTAGCATGTGATGCTTCTTTTATTGTAATACAGAAACTTGGGTTGCTTTAAAACAACTATATCTTATTAGCTATTGACTCAAGACTATGTGGAGGGATCCATCTTGAATCCAAAAGAAACTGCCACAAAACAATCTCTGATTCCCTCTAGTAGTCAGGAAGATCACTAGGACTCCATCACGACAGTCCTATGTCCATACTGCAAAGCTCTGTTAAACTATGACTGTAAATGAATTGATGTTGACGTTTGGTTGTGCTAATTGAGGGACAAATGCTTGTAAAACCTCTTGAAGTATTTCCTTTGTTAGAGCTTGAAAAAATGCAATAAATTTATTTCCATCCACCAATTTAGCAAATGAGCATTATTTCAGATTTTCACTGACATTTGTAACAATTCAGCCTCTGCCAAAATAAACCTAGAGTGTCAATTCAGGTTACCTGGTCAAATGCTGAAATAAGGTTTCAATCCACAAGATGGAGGAACTTTGACCAGACTATCATATTTTGAGAATAATGCCTGTGAGATTTTACAAATAAATGCGGAGAAACAGATTTTTGTAATTACTGCAGCTTCTAGACAGTTTTACAGTTCATTCTCTGAAATGTCAAGGTCAAGGATAACAAAACTATGATGGTAAAAAAGACTGCTCCAGGTCAAAATACTTCATTGGGCTCTTTCTTTTAATGGTTGTCAATGGAATAAAATGAAGAATTACCATAAAGTTGGCAACACGAAATAGACATAAAATTGTGAAAAAGTATATTTGGATACTTGCCTTCATCAGTCAGGACATAAAATTAAGTCCTAGGCTCAGGCCCAAAATGACAGTTACATTCCTTGTCAAAGGCTCAGGCTTGAAACACTGCTTACATATCTTTGCTACATAAGGAACTCTGTGTGAATTGTTGAGTCTCTCTAGAATTTTGGCATATTGAATGTATTGAACTATAGTTGGAGTATTTGCATATTTTCTTGTTCAACTCCATAGAACATTAGAGATAAGAGTTTTGCAAACCACTGGTTGGCCTGAGTTTGTCAACTGTATAGATCTGGTCAGAACATATCAGGAAGGATGTGATTACATTTGAAAAGGTACAGAAGAGATTCACCAGAATCTCCTGGGATGAACTATTTCAATAATGAGGAGAGCCTGGATGGATGGTGTTTTTTTGAGTCTGAGGGGTTATCTGATAGAGACACACAGAATTTTGAGGGGGTATCGATACCATAGATAATTGGAAATATTCCCATAGCAGACGTATCAAAAGGTAGTGTACATTGCTTTAGAGCAGTGGTTTTCAAACTTTTTTTCTTTCCACTCACATATCACCTTAAGTACCCTTTAGAGTAAGGGTAAAGGCTTAGAGGGGAACTGAGGATTGATTTTATAATTGGTGATTGGAATCTGAAATGTATTGCCTGGGTAGGAAGTGGAGGGACGTATTGTCACAGCATTCAAGAAGCAACTGGGCAAGCTCTTGAATAATGGTCATAAAGAAGGCAATGGACCAAGAAGTGATTAGTGGGATTGTCAGATAGGCTCAGCATGGGCATGATGTTGGGTTCTGTGCTGTATGTCACTGATTCTATCCATGGCACCAAATGACTTCTCCAAGGATGGTTTCAACAGAATAAACATGAGCAAGAACTGACAAACAACTGGGCCAGCTGATAATTGCTTTACTGTGATGGTAAACTATAGAACCGGGTACAATCTTGACATTCAAAAGATATTTGGGAATGTAGATAGGAAAGGTTTAGAAGGATGTGGGCCAAATGTAGGGAAATGGGGCTATGCCATGATGACTATTTGGTGGACATGGTGACAATTTGGTGGACATGGATGCGTTTGGCTGAAGGCCCTGTTCAGTGTTGTTTGGCTTTATGTCTGCAATTCAATATGTAACACAATACCAACAGACTGGCATTTTTGAAATGCATCTTCTTCAAAGGAGGAAGCAAAGATGTTTGCCAAGTATTGTTAACATTCATGGTAAAGTTGATCTCTTGCTTCAGGCTGACATTACCAAGAAGCACAGAGAAAGAATTGTCAGAGAGTAAAGAATTAGGCCATCTGACCCACTAATCCATGTTTTTCAATGCAAGCGACATCCTGGTGAATCTACTTTGCACAGCCCCCAGCACAATCAAATCCTTCCTTCGGACTAGAACTATATGATACTTCAAGTATGGCTCAGCTTGTAATTTGTGAAAGCTGCAACACTATGTCCTAACTGTTATGTTCAAAATCCTGACAAAAATGCTATATGACTTCTTCACCACTTTAAAACCTGTGATGGAACTTCTGGGAAATGATGGTCTTGGACCTCTGTTCATCAACATTCCTTCGTGTCCTAGCATTTACTGCATAGGCTCCACCCTATTTGACTTTCCAAAATGTATCATGTTATTGGGATTAAATTCCATCTGCCAACACTCCACACAACTGTTTGAGAGCAGCCCCAGTTTTCTTATAATTCATAAAATACACAAATATTCATGTAACTAAGTTAAATAAAGGGAATTTTGCAGCTTTGAGGGAGGAGCTATCCAAAATAAAATGGGAAGATACACTAGCTGGGAGGACAACTGGGGAAAAATGGCAGGTTTTTATGGACATTTTTCACAGGATTCAGGACAAATTTATTCCAAAGTGGAGGAAAGGCTCTAGGAGATGTAAATGGCAGCCCTGGCTAACTAAGGAAATCAAGTGCATTATCAAGTCCAAAGGGAGTAATTATAAGATAGCGAAGCGGAGTGGGAAATGAGAGGATTGGGAAACCTTCAAAGAACATCAGAGGGTAACTAAGAAAGCCATAAGAGACGGGAAAATGAAGTACGAGAGGAAATTAGCAGATAATATTGCGGAGGATAGCAAAAGCTTTTTTAAGTATGTGAAGAGGAAGAAATTGGTTCGGTCTAAAATTGGCCCTTTGATAATGGGCAAGGGTGAAATTATTACTGGAAACAAGGAGATGGCAGAGGAATTTAACAAATACTTTGCAACTGTCTTCACCAAGGAGGATATAGGTTATAGTCAGTTAGGGGGTAGTGGTCATGTGGTACCAAGAGACTTGGGGAACTTTACTGGGGAGGTAGGGGATCTAATGGATATCCGGATCCAGAAGCAGGAGGTTATGAGTAAATTGTTGGGACTGAGGGCTGATAAATCCCCAGGGCCTGATGGGCTGCATCCTAGGGTGCTTAAAGAGGTGGCTATGGAAATTGTGGAGGCACTGGTCGACATTTTCCAAAGTTCCATAGATTCCGGGGAGGTCCCTGAGGATTGGAGAGTGGCTGATGTGGTGCTGCTTTTTAAGAAAGGAGGGAGGGAGAAAACGGGAAATTATAGGCCGGTTAGCCTGACATCAGTGGTGGGGAAGATATTGGAGTCCATCATAAAAGGAGAAATAGCAGAACACTTAGTCAGTAATAATAGTATAAGGGCTAGTCAGCATGGATTCCTTAAGGGTAAGTCATGCTTGACTAACCTTCTGGAATTTTTTGAGGATGTGACAAAGAGGGTGGACTCGGGAGAGCCAGTGGATGTGGTGTATTTGGACTTCCAGAAGGCCTTTGATAAGGTACCGCACGGGAGTCTAGTGGGCAAGATCAGGGAGCATGGTATTGGAGGTAAGGTGCTGACATGGATAGGAAATTGGTTAAGAGATAGGAAACAAAGGGATGGAGTGAATGGGTCTTTTTCAGAATGGCAGGATGTGACGAGTGGAGTGCCTCAGGGATCGGTGTTGGGTCCTCAGTTGTTTGTAGTTTATGTTGATGATTTGGATGAGGGGATTGTGAATAACATGAGCAAATTTGCAGATGACACTAAACTGGGTGGCGGTGTGGGGTGTGAGGAGGATGTAAGGAAAATGCAGAGGGACTTGGACAGGCTGGAGGAGTGGGCGGCTAAATGGAAGATGAATTTCAATGTGAACAAATGTGAGGTTATTCATTTTGGGGGAAGTAATAGGAAAGCTGAATATTATTTAAATGGAGACAAGCTAGGGAGTGGGGAAGTGCAAATGGATCTGGGTGTACTTATTCACCGGTCACTGAAGGCTAGCATGCAGGTTCAGAAAGCTGTGAAGAAGGTAAATGGAATGTTGGCTTTCATAAAAAGGGGATTGGAGTATAGGAACAGAGACGCCCTTCTGCAGTTATACAGGGCCCTGGTGAGACCCCACCTGGAGTATTGCGTCCATTTCTGGTCTCCAAACTTGAGGAAGGACATACTAGCTATGGAGGGTGTGCAGCGCAGATTTACAAGGTTAGTTCCAGGGATGGCAGGGTTGTCATATGCAGCAAGGCTAGAAAAACTGGACTTGTATCCATTGGAGTTTAGAAGGATGAGGGGGGACATGATTGAGGTATATAAAATCATCAGGGGGATAGACAAGGTGAAGTCTGATTACTTGTTCCCAATGATGGGGGAGACGAGGACTAGAGGACATAGTTTAAGAATACAGGGTAGGCCCTTTAGGACAGAGATAAGAAAGCATTTTTTACCCAGAGAAGTGTGAATCTGTGGAATGCTCTGCCACAGAGGGTGGTAGAGGCGGATTCGCTGACTATGTTCAAAAGAGAGTTAGATAAGACTCTTGTGGGTAACGGAGTTAAGGGTTATGGGGATAAGGCTGGAAAGGGGTACTGATGGTAATGATCAGCCATGATCTAAAATGGTGGTGCTGGCCCGACGGGCCAAATGGCCTACTCCAGCTCCTATTGTCTATTGTCTATTGTCTATTGTAACGTACAGACCATTTAATACATGCAGAAATGTGCCAAGATAATACAAAAACACAATTGATCAGCAAGTCAAGGAAGCTTCAAAAATTAGTCTAAAACAAATGAGGTTTCAATGAGTTTCTCAAGATGTTTAAACAATCATTCAGTAGAATAGCAGGAGGCTATTTTACCCATCAAAACCCCACTTCCTTTTGGTAGAGATACACAAGTTTGAATGGTTTGTTATCCTGGCAAGTTAACACATTCTGTAGGTAATGCAATAATGACAAATGAACAAATAAATAAACAACAGTGCAGAAAGTCATTACCATATGTCAATGAGAGCAGGGTAGGAGAAAAGTACAAATTCATAGTGCAATGTGCCACCAGCTCCACACCACCAGATTCAAGGAAAGTTCCTTCTTTGATGTTAGAATATAGAATGATACAGCACAGTACAGGCCCTTCAGCTTTTGATGTTGTGCCAACCCACACATTATTTTCTAAAAAAAAGTACTAAGCCCTCTCTTTCCCATAACCCTCTATTTTTCTTTTATCCATGGATCTGTCTAAGAGTCTCTTACATGCTTGTCCACTATTCCCTGCAAGGCATCCCAGGCACCCATAACTCACTGTATAAATAAACTTACCCCTGATGTCTCCCCTAAACTTCCTTCCCTTCATTTTGTACATATGTCCTCTGGTGTTTGCTATTCTTGCCCTAGGAATCAGATGCTGGCTGTTTCATAATCTTGTAGATATCTATCAAATCTCCTCTCATCCTTCTATGCTCCAAAAGGACAAGTCCCAGCTCTGCTAACCTTGCCTCATAAGACTTATTTTCCAATCCAGGCAACATCCTTGTACATTTCCTCTGCACCTTCTCCATAGCTTCCACATCCTTCCTATAATGAAGTGACCAGAATAGAACACAATACTCGAAGTGCGGTCTTACCAGAGATTTGTAGAGTTGCAACATGACCACTCCTCTGAATTCACTCCCCTTATTAATGGATCCCAGTATCCAATAGGCATTCTTGCTATTAGATTATTGAATGGTCTTATCTTCAGTAAAATGATGTTGTCCTTGCACTGTTTCAACTGGAACCTTTTTTCTGCAACACTATTCCGTTATTTTATTTTGTACTACCTGTTGTATTTAAGTTTCAGTTGACTAGCTCGATATCACGCAAAGTAAAGTTTATCAATGTATCTTGGTGCAAATTATGATAAATGAAATCAATTCAAAGTTCAAATATACATTCAGAATACATATATATCATCAGCTTGGGTGGCCATTCCAAACATATGTGGAAGCTACCTCAGTAAATATATTTAAGACGAGGATGGATAGATTTTTACATCGTAGGGGAATTAAGGGGTATGGGGAAAAGGCAGGTAGTTGGAGATGAGCCTATCATCAGATCAACATTTGTTGTTTTTTCCATACCAATTCATCTCTGAGATTCTTTCCCCGCGAGCCAGGCAGAATTTCTAATTACCTGTAACTCTAAACTGTAATCAAAGAAAGAAAGAACTGTAAACAAACCGACTGCAAATACAGAATTATAAATAGAGAGTAATAAAAAGTAATTAAAGTTCGAGTCCTTAAATAAGTTCCTAAATGAGTCTGTTGTTCAGGAGTCTGACAAGTTCAAGGATAATAACTTTTCCTGAATCTGGTGATATGAGTCCTGTGGCACTTATACCTCTATTCTGGATAGGAACTGTGAGAACAGAGCATGTCCTGGGTGGTGTGGATCCTTGCTGTTTACTGCTGATCTCTGATGCCAACATTCCATGCAGATGTTCTCGATGATGGAGAGAGTTTTGCCACTGGGAAAAGCAGTTTTGCCTTCAATGTACACGGTTGAGTTTACTACTTTGTGCAGGATTTTTTGTTTACAGGTTTTGATACCCCCACACCAGGCTGTGATATAACAATCAGCATACATTTCACTACCCATCTGGAGAAATTTTCCAAGGTTTCTGATGACATACAAACCTGCTCAAACTCCTGACAAAGTAGAGGCATTGATATGATAGATCCAGAGCAGGTCCTCTGTGACAGTGATTCCCCCAGGAATTTGAATTTGCTCAACCCCTCCATTTCTGATCTCCCAATGATTGTTGGTTCAAGTTAGTTTATCAGGTCAATTCTGGAGACCAGCTAACCAATTCTTCACTCCCATTGCTCCTTCCCTTATTTTTTTCTGTATAACAGTAACTTTCTCCTATGTTCATTACTACCCTTTTATTATTTTGACACTTACTTATACAAAAGTGCAGCTAATAGCTAATTAACCTACCAGCATATCACTGAAAATCTAAAGCACAGGGTAGGAAGCTACACAGTAAGGACATGAATATGCAAAATACAGTCTGACAACACCCATCTTCAAGATCAAACCAGGGTCACTGGGGTTGAGAATCAGTTGGACCAAATGTTTTGTCACTGTGACATCTTCCAACAGTGTGAATAAAATTTGAGGTATAATGACAAAGAATGTGCATTTAAATTTCAGCACATTGATGAAATCATATTGCTCATTTGTAGTGCACTATATGGAAAATGTTTGAAGAAATAAATTAGATATATTATGGTGTAAATTTGGTTGATACATTTTGGCAGGCAGAATTATGATTTCTTTTAAGATTCCTTTAATGTCATGTAATAGTACAGAATATATAAAATTACATATTATTACCTTCTGCTTGCCATAAGGCAGACAAAGAGTCACCTTGAGTGTCACTTTGTGCCCCTTACAGTATGAGAGAAAGAGAAGCAAAAGAGAATGACCAGAGTCCCTGTGTGTCCATGAATTTGTCTCCAGTACTCTCGCAACCTCTGCATCTGCACAGATGCCTGCTTATCAATGACAGAATTAAAATGCTCCAAGTACAAAGGAAGACCTGAAAAATTGGGACTGTCTTCATTACAGAGTGAAGATTAATGGATCCTACAATGGAGGCCCAGTCCAGAAGTTAAGGCCCAGACCAAGTGATTCAGTGATGTAGGATAAGCAAATGCTGATGCTGCAATAAATCCAAGTGGTTCAGAGCAGATAGCTGAAGAAATAATTTTGTATATCCAGCTGGTTGAGAGCTTGCAAAGTAAAAATAAAGTTAATAATTGAAGCAGATCAAGAATTAAAAAGAGAGTCAGAAAGAGGACAAACACACAATGTTATGATGAATGCCCATGTGAAAGAGAAATTAGGATAGAACTTGCCATGACTTTGCAACAGTTCCATCTGAACTCTTAGCATTTACATGTTTTCCCTCTTAAAATGTAAGCAACTACAAGACTCTTGTTTCAATACACAAAGCCTGTACTTTCTGATCCATCGAACTAAATAGAACAAGGCATACATTCAAAGAAAAGGGAAAATGTTTTAAATAACGTGCTTTATAGAAATAATGGATATACAGATTTATTTTGAGACAGGAAATATTGTTAAATTGGAGTTTATGAATAGTGAAGGAAGAGAGAGCACAAAAAAAAACTAACATATGAAGTTGTTCATTTAGGAATATGGAAAAGGAATGCAAATGATCATCAGAAATTCAGTTCAGTATTGAGATGGGGAGCGTCATGGGAAGATCCTGAAGATATGTAGAATCCAGATTTATTTCTTATGTTTTGGGTGAAATATCCTTCATGGCATCCAAGAAAGTCAAAGGCAACAGAGTGGAATCTGTGGAGTAACCTGTCACTACCCATGCCCCCCCCCTTTTTCCACCCCCCCAAAAAAGACATGGTTTTGATGAACTAAATGATGGACAGAGTTTGGTGTTGTGAACAATTTATTCCTTCATCTGCTGCACCATTGTTATTTTGCTGACGGAATCTGCATAGAAATTAATGCATTGGCATGAGCTGGGGATGATCACCTACTGGAATCACACAGAAGACAGATCACAACTATAGGCCTATTTCCATCAGGAGCAGGAGCTAAAAAAAAAATAATTCATTGTTCCTGCGGAACAATTTCTCCCTCCCTGAAAAATAATCTTTACGGTCTTTCTCATTCCCTGAGCAGGAAATCAATGTTCCTAATCTTTAAAGACTTCTTTTTAAAATTCCTATATTCAGTTCATGCATACATTCCCAATCTTCTTTTGCTTCATTAACTAAGGTTTAAAAATAGCTGTGTTGCCTAATTATTTTTAACTGTATGTGGGATTGAGTTTGGATTTTTTGATGAAATTAAATTGTTATGACTGAATGAGCCACACGGAAACAAACTGTGGATGTAAAAGGTTTTTATTCAATATGATTATCAGCATTCGTGAGAATCACTCTCTCGAAGAATCTCTGGAGAAACGCATTGAACTCAGTCCATCCCGCTTAGATATTCTCATGAATAACATGAATGCAATTTCAGTCATATAGTTTACCTCTATATTTTTGATGCAGACAAATGATTTCATCAAATTATTTGCTCATAATTTTAAAAAAAATTTAGACTTACAGCACAGTTACAGGCCCTTCCAGTCTATGAAAAATACCCCAACTAATCTATACAACCCCCATAAGTTTTGAAGGATGGGAGGAAACCCACACATACATGGGATGAATGTAGAAACTCGTTACAGGAACAGTGTTGGATTCAGATCAGCCATTGGCTCTGTCGAAGCCACCACACTCACTGTGCCATTTTAACTCACAAGTTATCTCTGAACATTTAAAGCAGCATTGTTCGGACAAAGTCATTCACATGGATGGTCTAAAAGCTGAGGACGGAGAAAGCAGGCACCCAAAATCATGAAAGCTGACTTTCTGGGTAAAGAAATACTCCAAATATTCATAGTGCATACATGCCTTTAAGTATGCTTGATGTGATAAGTGAGAAAAATAATCAGTCTGACCTAGAATCATCTTTGATTCGTTAGATGAAGATGTTTGATGTTCAGTTTGAAGTAGCAAAATCATTATTGCACATGAGCTTGCTTCATGGTCAAATCAGTTTAATAACCATATCTTTTAAGTGGCCTCTGACATTGGGCTGTCCTTTTAATTTCAAAACTGATTTCTGCTTGTAGTCTTTTTGAAAACTTATTCTTGTCTGAACAAATGCCTTCTTTCCACAGTAACTGAAGGATTTCAATCAATACTGAACAAGCTGAAGAGCTGATCACCTTGTTCACTCTGTCCTCAGAAGCAGCTGAACACATGCCTAAGTTATCACATTGTATAGGACTGAAACCTTTGCATTGGTTTAAATTTCAGCTGATAGCTTCATAAAATTTTGTTCAATTACTTTAATTAACTTGACATTCAGAATAAAATCTGACCCGATGATTTAATGAGTTAAAGGGGTCCCTAATTCATTCAAGACTCATTGAATAATTATTGGGATGCTCTGGAGGGAATGATATGCATTGAGGAAGTTGAAGCAATCAGAATAAGGAGGAATTAAACTCCAGAACACAAGTATTGGGGGGAAATAAAATAGTTTGATGTATAAATAGAAACATACTTGTAATGACAGAGAAGGTCACTCATGCCATTGGATCAATTTCATCAGTATCATCCCCCCACTCTAAATTTCCATTGAAACCTATTCTCCCTCAGACATTGAACAACTCTCTTTGATTCTTTTCACCGCTAATTTAAATAAAGAGGTTTTTATTTGCATGATTCAATGAACCATCCAGCACATTTTTGGGAGTAAAAGTCCAGCAAAATCATAATTAGTCACTGAGTGCACATCCTCTCAACCTTGGTATAAAACCCAAATCCTGGAGCTGTTTAACCACTGCTCTACCCTTGCTTGGGAAAGCAAAGTATCTCAGGTGTGAAGATAGCCACACTACTTCACAGTTAACAAAGATGCCGTTCAGTTCAAGTTTTTGACTATTGCATTTTCTGGGGAGAAATAAGATTGGGTTATGTTAATTGAGGTGAGATAATGATTTCTCCAGAAAGCTGTGCTAACAGAAAAGATTAATGGCAGTCAATTGTTAGAGGAAATGAATGTGGTGATGATATGTTGGAGTGATTTAAAAAAAACCTGAAATCTTTGTAAAATAGGTCTTCAAAGCTGCAAACTAATGGTTTGGAAACTATTTTTTAACATTTTTAAATTTGGACATACTGCACGGTAACAGGCCTTTTAGGCCCATGGGCTCATGCTGCCCAATTATACCCCAAAGACCTATAACCCCTGGTATGTTTTGAAGGGTGGACGGAAACCAGTGCACCTAGAGAAAACCCACGCAGACATGGTAGCACGTACAAACACTTTGCAGAAAGCGCAGGATTTGAATTCCGGTCCCGACCACTGGCAAGGGAACAGCATTGTGCTAACCACTACGTTAACTATGCTGTCCTAATAGACAGGTTTGGTTAACTATATAAACAAGAATTTCATTCTAAATAAAAGAAACAACTAGATTAGTCATAGATAATTTTGACACCAGGAAAGATGCAGATTGACTCCAGAATGAATTATATTAAGATGAAAACCCAGCCATAACATGAAATGCGACCTGGTATTTATATGCTTAATTTAAATATACACATCAATACTTTCCATATCATTTGAGCTCATTTTTAACTTGACAATTTATTGAGGCATGTGCAATTAAAGCTGAATAGTTTTAAAAGTGTATAAAAGCAAATCAATAAGAAATCCTATCATGTCAAACTACATCTTGCCCTTTAATGTTGGATTTTAAAAGCTTCAATGTATATGGTCCTGGTTCTAAAACTTCATAATTTCTTTCTGTGTTAGTACACATACTCCAGAACACAAACAAATAATATTGACTGACATTTCAGTGCAGTACAGTACTGTAAAAATGCTGAGGTGTTAGACAAAATGCATCCTTTTTTTTTCAGATTTCCCCATTTTAATGTATAACAAAAGCAGCAAAAAAAGTTACGTATTTCCTTTCATTGTGTCGAAAAGTGATGCAGAATCAAATGAGTTCGTCTGCCAGTCAAACAAATCCATGTGACATGTGTTCGAACTGCATTCAGCACTCAATACTGTCAAACACAGATGCAACAGCCATGAATTTGTATGTTCTGGGGCCAACCTTGAGAGCCTTATTTTCCCTCTTTTCTGAGAAAGCTCCCCCCACCCCCAGCTCGTTTTGAAAACACCATTTTGTTTTGAGTCTTGGTGTTTTCAAGACAAAATGCATTTTTTTTTAAATTTTTTTTTCACACCGTGAGATTCTGAATTCCTGGGCTTGCATAGTACTTCAAATGCAAATGAAGCAATGCAGGGTACTTCTAAAATAAAGTGTTCTTCTGACCATCTTTGTAAACAGTCTGAATCCAGAACATTTCAATCAATGGTTGTAGTTTCCATTAAAAAATTGGAGCTCCTCAAATTGTTAACTGTTTGTTGATTTTGCTGCAGGTAACATGGCAATATAGATGTTTTCTGGTTAACATTGGAGCTTCACTTTTGAAATGGTTTTGTGACTTTTGAACATTTCCAATCCTTCCTGTTTTATTTTGGATTCCAAGAAGCTGCAGAAGGTTGCTTTTAAAATCCAACATTAAAGGGCAAGTATTTATTGATATCCTGTAGTTTGATATGATAGGATTTCATATTGATTTGCTTTTATACACTTTTAAAACTATTCAGCTTTAATGGTACATGCCTCAATAAATTGTCAAGTTAAAAATGAACTCAAATGATATGGAAAGTATTGATGTGAATATTTAAATTAATACCAAACAATACCAGGTAGCAATTCATGCCATGGCTGGGTTTTCATCTTTATATAATTCATTCTGGAGTCAATCTGCATCTTTCCCGGTGTAAAAATTATCTATGACTAATCTAGTTTGTCTTTTAAAGAAACTTCTGCTCTGCATACAGGTCACAACCGGAAAAGCACATACTTGTTAAATAGAAAAGTTTGATAAATTATGAACATAGAGATGTAAAGCCGACATAATTTCTGCAATAGATTTATATCTTAACTAGATGAATGACTTTTTCCAGCAGCAATCACCTTCCTTCATTCATCCAAGTGTATTCTTTAACAATTGTTGGTGAGATTGGAATTCAGAGCATTTACTTAAGAAGTCCATTCGTTGTCTTGACCTGGTTGACTGTCATTGTTTAAAAGCTATCAGAGGTGAAATGGGACACTACTGGCTAATGAAAATTAAATCCCTTTGAGGAGATTTGATTCACAATATAGAAGTCTAAAATGAAAAGCTATTAGACTAAGAATGTCTGGATGTGCACATCCTGACAGCCAATCAATATCATATGCACTCTACAATGGGCCATGTGAGTAGGTCAATAGCAAAATGGCCTTTACACTGAAGTCACAAATTTAAGCTGTGCTCGTAACCGACAGGGAATCAGAATCAGAATCAGAATTTATTGTCATGAAATTCAGTGTTTTGCAGCAGCGTCATTAGGCAAACATTCATATTATAACCACCTTATGACATTACTATAAAATATTTAAAAAATAATAATGCATGAAAAGTAAGGCACTGTCCTTGGTTCATTGATTACTCAGGAATCTGATGGCAGAGGGGAATAAGCTGTCCTTGTGCCGCTGTGTGCTCATCTTTAGGCTCCTGTGCCTTTTCCCTGATGGTAGCAGAGCGAAGAGGGCCTGGCTTAGGTAGGGGGGGGATCTTTGAGGATAGAGGTTGCTTTTTTAAGACACTGCTTCATGTAGATGTCCTCGAAAGAGAGAAGTCTGGAGCCTGTGATGTCGCAGGCCAAGATAACAACCCTCCGGAGTTTATTTTTGTCCTGAAAGATAGTGCCTCCGTACCAGGCAGTGATGCAACCAGGCAGAATGCTCTCCACGGTCCACCTGTAGAAGTTTATGAAAGTCTTCAGTGACATACCAAACCGCCTCAGACACCTCACCAAGTATAGCCAATGGCGAGCCTTCTTTGTTATTGCATCAACATGGAGGCTCCAGGACAGATCCATGGAGATGATGACACCCAGGAGTTTGAAATCCTTGACCCTCTCCACTACTGAGCCCTTGATGAGGACTGGGTCACGTTCCCTGTCTTCCTCCTGAAGTCCACAATCATTTCCTTGGTTTTGCTGACATTGACCGCAGATTATTGTTGATGTCGCATTCAATGATCTGATCTATCTCCCTCCTGGACGCTTCCTCATTGATGTTTGTGGTTCTGCCAACAACTATGGTGTCATTGTCAAACTGGTAGATAGCATTGGAATTGAGCATGGGTGTATAATGAGGGGTGCAGTGGGCTAAGCACACATCTTTGGGGTGCACCTGTGTTGATGATCAATGAGGAGGAGATGTTGTTTTCAATTCATACTGACTGTGGTCTTCCAATGAGAAAGACAAGGATCCAGTTGCAGAGGAGGGTACAGAGACCTAGAATTTGTAGCTTCTTGACCAGCACTGAGGGAATAATGGAATTGAAGGCTGAGCTGTTATCTATGAAGGGCAGCCATATGTATGAATTACTGTTTTTGAGGTGATCCAGAGCAGAGTGGAGAGCCAGCGATATTGTATCTGCTGTAGAGTGATTGTAACGATAGGCAAAATGAAGCAGGTTCAGACCTTTACTTAGTTACATGTTAATTCTGGCCATGACCAGCCTCTCAAAGCATTTCATCACAGTAGAAGTTAGTGTTACTAGGCAATAATTGCTGAGGCAGCTCACACTACCCTTCTTGGGTACCTGGATGATTGATGTCCTTTTGAAGCTGATGGGAACATCGGACTGCCACAATGAGCGGAAACTTGAAACTATAAAATCCTAAATGAATTTAGTTTGTTCTCAAGCAACTTAGCGAGGGGAACTCATGCATACAGCCAGAAATAATCTCAGTCACTTCAAGATAACCTTGAATATGTACTCTAGGAAATATTAAATCATGTACCACAAACATTGACCTTGTTCCTTGTTCTGATGTACACTGAATCTGCCATACACTGAGCAAATGACTCTTCACCTGCACAGAAAACAAACTGCAAGAAAATAATAAGGTGAGATTCTCAATCTGATATAACACACAAATATCTCTTGATTTGTTTGCCACACTATGTTTGATCATTTGTAATTATTCTGCATTAATAATTACATTTATAACCATGGCTATGGGAAAATGAAAATCAAGACAACTAATCCTTTGCTTTCTGTAACTTTTGTTTGCCGAATACTGATGTTGGTGTTGGAAAAAAAATGCTGCATGTAATCTTGAGGTTGTCATGTTTGGTCAGTTGGAAGATAACAAGAGGGTTAAACAAATTCAATATGGATTTCAATGAGGTGAATCATGTTTCCCATTTCTGTTTGCAAGTTTTGGGACTGTAACTTGCAGAAGGCCTTTGACAAGGAACCAGACAAGAATTTATTAAATTAAATTAGAAGGCAAGCTACAATAATATATGGTGGCCTGGAAACAAGTATAGTTCAGATAGGAAGATTGTAACTACAAGAATTCAATTATACAAAGCTGGGTGGTAGTTTAGGCTGTAATAATGATGTAGAGGAGATTTGGGGGTATGTCGACAGGGAAAGACATGACAAATGGAACCTAAAATACTAAAGATAAGATCATCTACTTAGCCTGTTTTTTAAAAAATGCTCACACAAAGAATGAAAAGGCCAGTTTTTAAAAAAAAAATTCTATTACCCAAGAGAACTGTGGACATTTTATTGTCTCAGAGTTAGGACAATAATTAAAATAGAACATCGGGGTATAGTACCACATGTATACCACTGCAGGTAAATACTCCAAACAGTTCTGATCAGGATTTTAATTCATTTTTTATTCTACTTTAATTTCTGATATCAATAAATCTTTACCAAAAACCTCAAGTCCCATTTACTGGCAATGAAAGTAAGTTCATATTTCCTCTCTTGTTGGTCCTCAACAAGATACTCTATGTTATTAAAACAGAAATTGCCGTGGGACTCCAGTCAATTTTTGTTTTTGGGGGGGTTGGCGGGGGAGAGAGCTTCGTTCATTGGAGAAGTTCAGTTGCAGAGCTTTGGAAACTCTTTAATGATAAAAGGGGAATTCCATAATTCCGTTCATTTCACTAATGGCCCAACCCCTTCCTTTACTCCCTCAATTAGAATGCATCATCTTTCATCCTCTGCCTCTTTCTCCTATCGGCTCTTCACCTTACTTTTTTTTCTCCATTTCTCCCCCTCCCGCCTGCCTTCGCCTTTCACTTGTCGGCCCGCACTCGTCTCCCGCCCCCCAACCCTTTTATTCGGGCTTCTGTGCATTTTTTGCCATTTCTAATTAAGGGTTTTGGCCTGAAACATTAACTATTGGTTCCTCCAGTTTTTCAGCATCTGCAGTCTCTCTTTTGATCAGTATATAGTAAAAGTCCAAAAATCCGGATGTCCCGAGAATCCAGTTACTCAAACATTTTAAATTTAACTGTCTTTTGCATGCATAAGTGCCAAAGATACACAGCGGGAAGAAACAACCACATTTAATACACGTTATCTTACACCCAGTGACAGATTAACAACCACCCGGGCCCGAGGCTGAATTTTAGTAAGGCTCCTCCCCTAACCTTGCCTCCCTTGTTACATTTATTAGCCTTTGGGTGTGATACACACGGATCCTTTCTTAACCTCTGCTCAAACAAAGCTTCTGCAAATGTGAGGCTTCACTCCTTGGTTGCATGCAGAATAAATTAGATGGTTAAGTTTTGACATCCGTGGTTGAGACGGAATTCCATTGCAAGCGGCCATGTGAAATAGAGCAGAGTTCCCGGTGTCAAGAGTCTGACCACATCATCGTTAGTTGCAGGGTCGCCATGCCTCAGGCCCTCACAATTTGGCCACTGAGGGTAAATTAAGCCTCCCAGTTGACTCTGACTTTCAGGATTTTTTAATTTATTCTGTCATCATCCTTCTGTGGAATATTTATAAGTTTCGCAGAATTAGAGTTTCTTATCATTAAACCTTTAACTCAATGATGGTGAATTTAAAATAACAAGGTGCTTTAGGAAATGTCCAAATTTCTAGAATCCAATTTCCAACACATTCCCATCACTCGTCTCAATATTTGGGCACTTTCCTTCATCACCTCTCCATCAATAGAATCCCTACCGTGCCTGTGAAATGCCCAAGAGCCATTAATGCTTCAATCCTGGTTCTATTCATTCAACTTCAGCCATCGCTGATGTTTAATTCAATAACCAATACAATTCTTCGGAAAAATATTTGTTGTCACTAAGCCATTTATCTGTTCAGTTTAGATCAGAGTGAAACCTCAGGGATGGATCATTGATTGGATTCATGCTCTGGATTCCCCCCCCTGATACCAACAGTTGACAACATTCAGGAGAAGGAAACAATTCATCTTTCACATCATGAAATTCCATCAGAACAACTTTAGACAAGGACATTGACCTGAAGCATTAACTTTATTATTCCATTTATATTTCTGACCTGCTGAAGGTTTCCATCATCTGCAGGTTTTGTTTCATTCCTACAGGTATTTTGCCGATGTGCTGTCAAATTAATACACTGAGATTGCTGCAGGGAGTTACACACAGAACATGGAACATAAAGCTGCATGGGGCGGGGGACAGACCCATTGTGTCTCCTGTCATTGCCAGCATTATATCCAATCAAACTTAAACTATGTCACATGCCCTTGATAGATATCCCTCTATCCTGTACATGTCCATTTCTTCTTCTTTCTTTGGCTTGGCTTCGCGGACGAAGATTTATGGAGGGGGTAAAAAGTCCACGTCAGCTGCAGGCTCGTTTGTGGCTGACCAGTCCGATGCGGGACAGGCAGACACGATTGCAGCGGTTGCAAGGGAAAATTGGTTGGTTGGGGTTGGGTGTTGGGTTTTTCCTCCTTTGCCTTTTGTCAGTGAGGTGGGCTCTGCGGTCTTCTTCAAAGGAGGCTGCTGCCCGCCAAACTGTGAGGCGCCAAGATGCACGGTTTGAGGCGTTATCAGCCCACTGGCGGTGGTCAATGTGGCAGGCACCAAGAGATTTCTTTAGGCAGTCCTTGTACCTTTTCTTTGGTGCACCTCTGTCACGGTGGCCAGTGGAGAGCTCGCCATATAATACGATCTTGGGAAGGCGATGGTCCTCCATTCTGGAGACGTGACCCATCCAGCGCAGCTGGATCTTCAGCAGCGTGGACTCGATGCTGTCGACCTCTGCCATCTCGAGTACCTCGACGTTAGGGGTGTGAGCGCTCCAATGGATGTTGAGGATGGAGCGGAGACAACGCTGGTGGAAGCGTTCTAGGAGCCGTAGGTGGTGCCGGTAGAGGACCCATGATTCGGAGCCGAACAGGAGTGTGGGTATGACAACGGCTCTGTATACGCTTATCTTTGTGAGGTTTTTCAGTTGGTTGTTTTTCCAGACTCTTTTGTGTAGTCTTCCAAAGGCGCTATTTGCCTTGGCGAGTCTGTTGTCTATCTCATTGTCGATCCTTGCATCTGATGAAATGGTGCAGCCGAGATAGGTAAACTGGTTGACCGTTTTGAGTTTTGTGTGCCCGATGGAGATGTGGGGGGGCTGGTAGTCATGGTGGGGAGCTGGCTGATGGAGGACCTCAGTTTTCTTCAGGCTGACTTCCAGGCCAAACATTTTGGCAGTTTCCGCAAAGCAGGACGTCAAGCGCTGAAGAGCTGGCTCTGAATGGGCAACTAAAGCGGCATCATCTGCAAAGAGTAGTTCACGGACAAGTTTCTCTTGTGTCTTGGTGTGAGCTTGCAGGCGCCTCAGATTGAAGAGACTGCCATCCGTGCGGTACCGGATGTAAACAGCGTCTTCATTGTTGGGGTCTTTCATGGCTTGGTTCAGCATCATGCTGAAGAAGATTGAAAAGAGGGTTGGTGCGAGAACACAGCCTTGCTTCACGCCATTGTTAATGGAGAAGGGTTCAGAGAGCTCATTGCTGTATCTGACCCGACCTTGTTGGTTTTCGTGCAGTTGGATAATCATGTTGAGGAACTTTGGGGGACATCCGATGCGCTCTAGTATTTGCCAAAGCCCTTTCCTGCTCACGGTGTCGAAGGCTTTGGTGAGGTCAACAAAGGTGATGTAGAGTCCTTTGTTTTGTTCTCTGCACTTTTCTTGGAGCTGTCTGAGGGCAAAGACCATGTCAGTGGTTCCTCTGTTTGCGCGAAAGCCGCACTGTGATTCTGGGAGAATATTCTCAGCGACACTAGGTATTATTCTATTTAGTAGAATCCTAGCGAAGATTTTGCCTGCAATGGAGAGCAACGTGATTCCCCTGTAGTTTGAGCAGTCTGATTTCTCGCCTTTGTTTTTGTACAGGGTGATGATGGTGGCATCACGAAGATCCTGAGGCAGTTTACCTTGGTCCCAACAAAGCTTGAAAAACTCATGCAGTTTGGCATGCAGAGTTTTGCCGCCAGCCTTCCAGACTTCTGGGGGGATTCCATCCATACCTGCTGCTTTGCCACTTTTCAGTTGTCCATTTAGAAGGTGTGTAAATGCCATTATTGTATCTGCTTCCACCATCGCACCTTGCAGATTTCCTGCACATCTTCCTTAAACCCTCCCCTCACCTTAAATAGTGTACCCTCATGTGTAATACTTTTACACCATGGAAAGTTTTCTGGTTGTTCACCGTATCACTGCTTCTCATAATTTTATGACCTTGCCGTGATGCCCTCACATATTCTAAATTTATCCACCAGGTACGTGCTGGGAATACACCAGTTGGTGTTTGGTTGGAGGAGGGGAGGAAAAACTTCATTAAAATTAAACGAAACTTTACCTTACAGAAGCTGTCTGCTAGCCACATATAATTTGAAAAGTCTGTTAGTTACAAAAGGATAAATAAAATCATTTCTAAAAATACAGTCTTGATGCAAAATAGAGAGTCTTTTTATTAAAAAATGTAATCCCTCCCCTGAGTGATGCTGCATAAGACGAGCTCTGCTGCTGAGGACAGACCTCAGACTCGCGTGTGTGTATAAACGCGAGCATTCATTGACAGGTAGCATTGGGACCGGCGGAGCCCGAATTGATAGATGGGTCCAAGGCCCCACTGCTGATTGACAGTGAAAGCGGTACTTCAGCAAGCCTTGATTGACGGGTGGACCAAGGACTAATGTGAGCCCATATTTACAAGTGGTTACATTGGTGTACCAGTGGTTGTGACAGGCCCCTTACTTTCCGGGTCCCTAGGCTTTAGCCTGCTCAGCCTAATGGTTAGGCCACTGTATTTTTCTTTTACAATGTTAATTTTTAAACATAATTTCAAGCATTACTTTCTTTTTTGTGTAAAAAATTGTTTATAATTTTGTTAATTGTTGACTTTATTTTTTGTTAAAACTGCTCACTTTGATAAATGAAGCATCTGTATTTGCTAATGTAAGAACTATCAAACTTTCCCTGTTCATCTCTTCTTTATTCTTTCTTAAATATGAATTTTAAAAGTACCACCCAAGATTCAGGAAAATCTGAAAATCTGAATTGACCCATCCCTGAGCAATCTGGATTTTAGGACTTTGACTGTACAAAGATTGTTTATAGTTTAGGAGTGAACCTTTATCTTCAGAGCAATTATTACTTTTTGTCCCAGCTGTGAGATAATTGCTACTTTTAGAATTTAACACGTTGATTTCAATAAAAATGAACTGTTTATTGTCACGTGTGATGAGACACAGTGATAAACTGTTTTGTGTTCTACCCCGACTGAAGTACAACAGGTAGTCAAAATTAAAACAAAGCTGCATTATATATGCAACAAGTCTCCGTGTTATGAACATCCAACGAATGGATAACTCATACTTACAAGCGGTTCATCAGCTCCAGGAAAGAGAATGCCATCTGCCATTTTAAGTTGGATCATGTTGCCATCAACACTGTGTTGAGTGTGTACCTTTTTATTTAGCTTATTTTTTTCTCTTATTTATCCTTGTTACGATGCTTCCAAAGTGTAAATCTGATGCAAGATCTAATGATGCATCAAAGAAAAGGAAAATGATCACAATTGAAAATAAAATGGAAATAATAAAGCAATTGGGATAATATGAAATGCTACCAGACATTGGAAAAGTGTTTGGCTAAAGTCGGTCAATTATTGGAACAATATTTAAGGATGAAGTGAGAATAATGAAGTCTGTGGAAGGCCCTGCCCCAATGAAAGCTACAATTCTTACGAAGCAATGCAATGGTTTAATTGTTGAAATGGAAAGGCTATTGATAATTTGGTGAGATGATCAAAATCAGCATAATATTCATGTTAGCCTTACTTTAGGGTAAGTAAAGGCTCAAAGCTTTTTCTTACACTAAAGCAAATTTAGGTGATTGTGACGAAGAATTTATTGCAAGTAGGAGTTAGTTCAATTATTCAAAGTGAGGGCAAATTTACATAATATTAAAGTGTAAGGTGAAGCAGCGAGTGCCAACGTAAGTGCTGTGAATGATTTTCCTGAAATGTTGGAAAACTTATTGAGGAGGAAGGTTATTTGCCGGACCAAATATTTAATGTAGATGAGACTGGCTTATTATGGAAAAAAAATCCCTGAAAGGACCTACATCTTAAAAGACGATAAAAAAGCACCAGGACATAAGGCAGCGATGGATAGGCTCACATTATTGTTTAAGGTAACGAATCTGGGGATTTCAAGCACAAGCATATGCTTGTGTATCGCTCCCTAAATCCAAGGGCAATTCGCCATATTATTAAGGTATCTCTTCTCGTTATTTTGAAGGCAAATGCAAATGCAAAGGCTTGGTTTACCATTGCCATCTTTTAAGATTGGTTCTTGAACCATTTTGTCCATGTTGTTGAACATTGTTGCTTGGCCAAGAAAATTCCTTTCAAGATTCTCCTTGTGCTTGACAACAAACCTGGACATACAAGCACTTTAGAAGACCTTCACCTCAATGTAAAGGTTGTGATTTTACCTCCCCCCCCGCCAACACCACATCGCCAAATGGATCAGGGCTTTAAGGCCTATTTACGGCAGACTTTCTCGCAAGCATTCAGGGCTACCCAAGATGATGTGATGAGCTTAAGGGAATTCTGGAGGAATGATAACATCTATAAAGCCATCAAAAATATTGCTGATTCTTGGTATGAAGTGAAGAAGTCAAATATGAAAGGAGTGTGGAACAAATTGTGCCCCAAATTCACTCATGCTTTTCAGGTGCTTACAGCTGATGGCAGTAAAAGCCAGGCAAGCTGTCTTTGGTAATGGTAATCAAGGGCAATTAGACATCAGTGAAAATTATGTTGTAAAGTTGACTCCCATGCCAAAGAACTGACCAATGAAGACTTTATGGATCGAGAGCAGCAGATGACAGCACTTGAGGAAGAAGATTGGGACATAAAAACTCCAGAAATGAAAAATGTTTTTGACAAAAGTGTTAGTTTTTGAAGCCTTTCATCCCATTGAAGCAGAGATGGCAAAGTTAGAGGAGCAAGATCCTCATACAGAAAGGTTCACCAAAGTTTACCAAGGGCCTGTTCTGAATTACCTACAAATTCAACTTAAAAACAAACTTAGGAATGGACCTCATTCGTAACCCAGGGATTGCAACCTGGTGGGATAGATCTTTTAATGTGTTGGTTACTTTCCCTCATCACCCAAGAGAGATGTTCTTTTGCATGTATTTGTTGAGTGAGAATAAATCTGTGCATTAAAAAGCCAGTGCTGTAAATGATTCTGCATATTGTAAAACTGGTGGAAATTGGCAACTGTAATTAGTGCTCAGAATACATTACCAGGAATAGGAAAGCTAAAATAAATCATTATAGGGCATCCATGGAGAGTGCATTGAGAGCAGACCATTGGTGGGAATTTGTTTGCAGATCGCCTGGGTTCAATTATCCCTCACATGAGCCCTGATTGGATGTGATGAAAGCTCCCATCTCCCCAACTTATTAGGTGGGTGAACAGCTCTCCTCAGCCCAGAGACTTCACCATGTTACCAGATCAGCAGTGGTCACTGGAATAGTCCAGCAACAAAAGAAGCAGGTGGGGGTGATGGAAACAGCTGCTTACACCATATCCAACAAGAGATGATTTACACAGAACAGGTGGCCTGAGACTTTAGTCAGGCCACACTCCAAGGTGTAGCCCTGATCTTTCATCTCAGGATGAGATGCTTCATCATTGATCTCTGCTCAATCATAGAAGATAGGAGCAGGAGTAGGTCATTCGACCCTTTGAGCCTGCTCCGCCATTCAACGAGATCTTAAAGTTCAGTGCCCCGTCCCCGCCTTCTCTCCGTAACCTTTAATACCATTATACTGAAGAAATAGATCTAATTCCCTCTTAAATATATTTAATGAACCTGCCTCTACTGCCCTCTGTGGCAATGAATTCCACAGATTCACCACCCTCTGGGTAAAGAATTCTCCTCATCTCGGTCCTAAATGGTTTGCCTATTAGCCTTAAACCATGGTCCCGGGTTCTGGATTTTCCCATCATTGGAAACATCCCATCTGCATCCATTCTGTCCAGTCCTGCCAGAATTTTATAGGTCTCTATGAGATCCCCTCTCAATCTTCTAAACTCCAGGGAGTACAATCCCAATTTGTGCAATCTTTCCTCATAAGTCATTCCTGCCATTCCAGGGATCAGCCTGGTGAATCGCCTCTGCACTCCCTTCATTGCAAGAACATCTTTCCTTAGATAAGGTGACCAAAACTGCACAAAATACTCCAGGTGTGGTCTCACCAAGGCCCTGTACAGCTGCAGTAAGGTATCCTTGTTCCTATACTCCTATCAACACCATCCTCTCCACACTGAGCTATGGATGACTCATGGGAGGATGCACTCCAGGTCTCAGCACAGTAGCCCATAGCAGCTGGGAAGAGTTCACACCAGATTCCAGGGAGTCTTGGAGGGGATCTTTTAAAACACAGCAAGGCACTCACCTGAGCAAACAAAGAGAAGCTGAAGGGACACAATGCATCAAGCAGCATCCACGGAGACCAATGCTCAGTCGATGTTTTGGTTTAGGACATTTTTTGAGGGTGGAAGGGGAGATAGCAGGCATAAAGAGGATGGGAATAAGGATTGAGAGGAGGCAAGAGGTCTTAGGATACTAGACACTAGAGCGAAGAGTGAACCAAGAAGCCATGCAAAGAGTGGTCCCTCTGGAAAGTGGAAATCGTAGGGAGTGGATGTGACTGGCTCTGGGGTTGCATCAGTGTCAATGTGCCAGATGTATGATGGGATGAAAAGTGAGGATTGAGAGAACTATAGTAAAAACACAATGCTGGAGAAACTCAGCATTGTATTTTTACTTCATTCATGGTGTCTGCAGACTTTTGTCTTTTACTCCGTTGAGAGAACTATTCTTGTTCTGTTTGGGAAGAGGTGGGGATGAGAGGAAGTGTATGAAATGGGGGAAACTTTGATTGAGTCATTATTAATAAGTCACAACCTATGAGGAAAGAGGACATTTTGGATGTCCTGGAGTGGGCAGCATCATTCCAGGAACAGAGGTAGCAGATATGGGGGAAATAGTGTCTTTAAAAGAGGCAAGGAGGGAAGAGGTGTAGTCTTGGTAGCTGAAGGAGTCAATGGGTTTGTAATAAATGTTGACAGATCATTAGTCTCATGGGATGGAGACTGGGAAGTCCAGAAAGATGAGTGAGATGTTGGAGACAGTCCAAGTAAATTTGAGGTCAGGGTAGAAGTTAGCAGAAATTTTTTGAAATATTCGAGTTCTTCATGGGTACCAGAGGCAGCACCAATGCAGTCATCAATGTTGCAGAGAAAGCTTTGGAGAGTGGTACCGGGGAAGGATTGGAACAGAGACAGTTGCGCAAAACTGACAAAAAGGCAGGAGGTGCATCTGGGCCCAATGCAAATGGTCATGGCTGCATCCTAGATTTAGAGAAAATGGGAGGAGTTGAAAATGACCCTCTTCAGGCTGAACAAATTTTACTAAGCGGAAGATAATGTTGATGGAGGGGGATGAATTGATTTGCATTCAATGAAGATATAGATGGCCCTGAGACCTTCCTGTCAGGGAATGGATATCTCCAGGGTCTGAATATCCACAGTTGATGATGAGGCAGTAGGGACCTGTAATTATTCAGATGAGAATGCCAAGAGCCCTATATCAAATGAATGGCTAATTGTGTTTATAATGTCCCGATGCAAACATTTAGGATGAGCTGATCCAAATTTGCAGAAACTAGCTTATTTCACGGAAGGCAAATAAAAATATAGAGCCATAATTTGTTATTCGATTTAATGAAATGATAACAAATTTCCTTCACACATTAAAATAGAAAACTCTATGTCTCCAAGCCTTGCTTGACAAGTGAGAATGTTCCAATTAGCCTCCTTCATTCCAAAACTTCCAACTTGCAAAAGCAACTTAGTTAGTAAACATTCACTGCCCTATTTTTATCTCATTCATTATCTGAGGTCCAAGGCAAATGACCCCTGTTGAGTGCCGGAATCAAAAACTTCCTCGTGCAAGAGATAAAAGATGTATATTGATTAATGAGACAGGCTAATTGCTTATTGCCATAATTCTTCAGGGGTGGGGGGGGGGGGGAAATCTTTCAACACATTGTCTTTTTTGAATTTAACCACTTGTGATTTAGAAAATTCACTTGACAGTATTTGCTTAAACACCAAAATTTAGAAAAAAATTGACAAAATGTTTTGTGAAAAGATGACTATTATTTTCTAATGTTAGAGAATCAAAATTTAGAGATGTTATGTTCATAAAATCCTGTAAATTATCATTGTTCATTAAATAATTAATGATTTATTTCTATGTGAAATAATTGAGGATTCAGAAGTGAGAACACATGCATTAGAATACTGCAAATAAAAGGTTCCATGTTTTTCAATCACTACTCAATCCAGCTGAAAACTCAAGAAGAATTGAAATGGTACCTCTTTTTGAGCATTGAGGGATAGGGTTTAGAGCAGAGCAAAACCTTGGGTTAAAATAAAATATGATTAAAATCTGTCTTAATGCTGTAACTTACTGAATGCATGAGGTATTGGAATACAGTACCCATCTTAAATTGCAACCATTATATATTAAAGGAGGATGAATTTTTAACATTTGGAAGAAATTAGTCCTCAATATTAGTTAATATTGCAAGCAGATATTCAGGTAAAAATTCATTATATAACTAAATCAGAAATGATGTCCTTGTCTTCCAGAGACAAGAGAAAAATACAACCTGGTTCTAATAATTGTATTTCTCTCTTGCCTGCCCATCCTGATCAGTGGAACAGAGACTGTTCCACATATCCCACAAAAAGGCAATTCATGACATTGGTTAGACTATAAAATAATTCTAAAGGCAATAAATTGGACACTTGGGAGAATAACTAATTGGTTGTCGAGATAAGTACATTTATGAGTCTTTTTTACATTAAGATTCAAGTGAGCATGGGTTTTCACCTGTTTATTAAAATAGAATGAGGTCTGCTAAGGGAGTTGCAATGCTATATGTATATTTAATATGCTGGAAACAATCACTTGAGATCTATTCCAAATTCAGCCAGTAGCCCGCTTCACCTTGAAGTGCAATCAAAGTCAGCAGATCATGATTACAAAGCCATATAATTAAAACCTATTAATCATTCAGACCCAGCTATGAAAATGCCATTCCTAAGTGAATATGCAAAATAGTTTTATTGACCCTGAATTAAACCATTTTATTGTCTGAAAACAAAGCAAAAGTAGAATAGTTGCTTAGGTATTTTTTTCCTGTCCAAAGCACAAAATGTTTACAAAAATACAGCTGCTTCAGAAATAATGTTAGTTTAGACAATAGGTATCAATGGAGAAGTTGTAAACTGGATTTGAAATTGGATGTATGGGAGAAGACAGAGAATGGGAGTGGATGATTGCTTCTCTGACTGGAGGCCTGTAATTAATGGTGTGGCTTAAGGATTGGTGCTGGGACTATTGTTGTTTGTTGTCTACATCAATGATCTGGATGCTAATGTGGCAAACTGGATTAGCATGTTTGCTGAAGACACTAATATTGGAGGTGTTGTAGACAGCGAGGAAGACTTTCAAACCTTGCAGAGGGATCTGGACCAACTGAAAAAATGGGCCAGAAAAATGGCAGATGAAATTTAATGCAGACAAGTGTGAGGTGTTAAATTTTGGAAGGACAAACCAAGGTAGGACATAGAGAAGTGCAGAAGAGCAAAAGGATCTGGGAACACAGATATATAATTCTCTGAAAGTGGCATCACTGGTAGATGGGGTTGAGAAGAAAGTTTTTGACATCTTGACTTTCATAAATCAAAGTATTGAGTACACGAGTTGGGTTGTTATGGTGAGGTGGTATAAGACAATGATGAAGCCAAATTTGGAGTATTGTTTGCAGTTCTGGTCGCCAAGCTACAGGAAGGATATCAGTAAGATTGAAAGAGTGCAGAGAAGATTCACTAGGATGTTGCCAGATCTTCAGCTATTGAATTACAGGGAAAGATTAAACAGGTAAGGACTTTATTCCTTAGAGCATAGAAGAGGTTTACAAAATTATGAGGAGAATAGACAGAATAAATGCCAATAGGCTCTTTCCTCTTACATCAGGAGATAAATACAAAAGGACATGCCTTTAGGGTGAAAGTGGAAAGGTTTAGTGGAACACCAGGAGGAACTTCACTCATAAAGTGGTGGGAATGTGGAACAAGCTGCCATCTGACATGATAAATGGTGGCTCACTCTTAAGAATAAAACTTAAGAATAAATTGGATAGATACATGTATGGGAGAGGTCTGGAAGATTATGGAATGGGTGCAGGTCAATGGGATGAGTGGAATGATGTTTTGGCACAGTCTAGAAGGGCTTAATAAACTCTTTTCTATGGTACAGTGTTCATGGTTCTATGACTCCTGGGGTCATACAGCACAGCGGCACGCTCTTCATCGCATCATTGCCTTGCCGACCATCAACATAGCTCTCACTTAGTGGGCCTCAGCCATCCAAGTTACCAATAAACACCTCTCACTCCAATCCATTTCAATGTTGGTGCATGGTCATGGAGATAATTTCTGAAATATTATAGGAATGAGTTTATTGTCATAAACATTAAGTACATAGGCACCAAAACTCTTACCAGATGCAATCAAATGGGTACTTCATAACAAAAATCACAATAGTTTACATTAAATTACCCCAGTACATAAAGAGATAATAAATACAAAAGAAAGGTTAGCAATTCATATTCACAGTTCCCAGCGTGCAAGAAAAAGAAAGTGGTGTTACAGTAGTGCAGGGGGGCGGGGGTCTTTCGTAGTGCCAGAGTAGTACTGCATTATTTCTTAATTTTCATTTTCATACTGAAAGGTTTCCTTTCTTTTCCTGTGAACAACATAACTGTATCATTGTGTCACCCAAACCTTTCAGCAAAGATACATATAATTGGATTTGCTTACTTCGGCTGCAAGATGTCAATAGGCATAACATGCTGCCCCTGACAATGCATACAACCAAACAGTTTCTGCATTTAAACAAGATGGTAAGAACTTACAGAAAACTAAGTCGATGGAGGGATGCAACCAGTCAGATAGCATCCATGGAGAGAACTGGACAGATAACATTCAGTTTGGGACCCGTTACCTCATATCGATGAAAGGCCCCAACCCAAAGAATCTCTGACCTGCTGACCATCCGTTTCTTATTTTTATTTGTTCAAGATTCCAGCATCTGCTGATTCTAGTGTTTCTGGTGTAAATGCCTGGAATTGTAATCAAGTGGGTAGCATCATACTCAGGTTAGTTTCAAACCAACTGAAAAACCTCACAAAGATAAGCGTATACAGAGCCGTTGTCATACCCACACTCCTGTTTGGCTCCGAATCATGGGTCCTCTACCGGCACCACCTACGGCTCCTAGAACGCTTCCACCAGCGTTGTCTCCGCTCCATCCTCAACATCCATTGGAGCGCTTTCATCCCTAACGTCGAAGTACTCGAGATGGCAGAGGTCGACAGCATCGAGTCCACGCTGCTGAAGATCCAGCTGCGCTGGATGGGTCACGTCTCCAGAATGGAGGACCATCGCCTTCCCAAGATCGTGTTATATGGCGAGCTCTCCACTGGCCACCGTGACAGAGGTGCACCAAAGAAAAGGTACAAGGACTGCCTAAAGAAATCTCTTGGTGCCTGCCACATTGACCACCGCCAGTGGGCTGATAACGCCTCAAACCGTGCATCTTGGCGCCTCACAGTTTGGCGGGCAGCAACCTCCTTTGAAGAAGACCTCAGAGCCCACCTCACTGACAAAAGGCAAAGGAGGAAAAACCCAACACCCAACCCCAACCAACCAATTTTCCCCTGCAACCGCTGCAACCGTGTCTGCCTGTCCCACATCGGACTTGTCAGCCACAAACGAGCCTGCAGCTGACATGGACTTTTTACCCCCTCCATAAATCTTCGTCCGCGAAGCCAAGCCAAAGAAGAATGTATATCAGTAAAAACACAAGGCTAGAGAAACTCAGCAGGTCAAACAGTGCACTTTATGTAGCAAAGATAAAGATACATAACCAACATTTCAGACTTGAGCTCTTCATCAAGGTAAGCGCTTGATGAAGTCCTTCTCCCCTGAACTCTTTTCTTCTTTTCCCAAATGCTGCTGGACCTAAAAAGCTTTGAGCTTTTTTTTCTGTTCAAAATTTTAAACATCACGGAATATCTTGATGAAGAGCTCAAGCCTGAAACATTGATCTTTGCTACATAAAGTTCACTGTTGGACCTGTTGAATTTCTCCAGCATTGTGTGATTTACTTCAATCACTGGGTCTGTTTTTAACTCGTGTATATCAGTGTTAAAGAGAATAGTCATTGACGAACAATACTTTCATGAATATCAAGCAAAGTAATGAACAGTAAATGAAAATCAAAAGTAGCTTTTCAAAGTGACAATTCTGTTGCACTTCTTCCAAAGTAGTGTAGAGAATTCAGTTTTTGTGAAGTTTTCTCCTTGATATTACAGTTGGCTTTATGGAATTGAATGTGTCCAGGTGCTCCACAAAATGAGCACTCGCAAATATTTCATTCCATAAAGGCCACCCTGAGATTTCTTTTGCATGCTACTTGAATTTCCACACTGACCTATCTAGTTTCCTGCACTGTTATAATGAGCCCAGTGGTCACCTTGAGGATCAGTATTTCCACGTGGGCACCTTCTCAGTTTTTGTCTCAGTGCCTAATTCAACAACTTCTGCAGCTTGCTCTTTCTGCCTGGAGCAGAACTAGTTCATTTTGCAAAAAGGTCATCCATCTGAAACACAACTTTTTTTTTTGGTTCTCATCCCTTCTCCCCTTCTCCCCCCTCTCTCACCTTGTTAATCTATCAATCAGGTGGCTGTGTCAACCACTTATCCCCACAATAATGCTGGCCTCATCGTGTCAAACATATTCCCTTTGACCTCTCCATTCCTACCCCTGATTGAGCAACCCACGTTTTTCCACTTTAGAGTTGTGACAAGTGACCTTCTGTTTGAAGCCTGAACTCTGTCCTTCTTTCGACCAATACTGCTAAACCTATTGAGTGCTTCTAGCATTATTTTTAAATTTAAAAAAAATACATTATGGTTTAAAATTAATTTGCATCCAAATGGAATGTTTTATAAGGTTCCCACGGTGAAAACAAAATAATGTATATATTTTGCTTACCATGAACAATAGAAAATAGGAAGAGATGAAGGCCATTCATCCCCACATGCTTTCCCTCATTCAATCTGATCATACAATTTCAGTACCCTACTCTTATACATCAATACATCTCATCCCTTTAGCCACAAGGGCCAGATCCTTTTGAGCTGGTATCAATAATTTTCTGTGTGAAAGAGTCCCACAATTTCACAACTCTGAGTAAAACAGTTTCTCCTCATCACAGTTTTAAATGGTTTACCCCTTTTCCTTAGACTGTGACACCTTATTCTAGACTTTCCCAACATTGGGAACATTCTTCCTGCATCTAATATGTCTAGTCATATCAGAATTTTTCATGAGGTCCCCTTTTCATTCTTCTGAATTTAGATAACCTTCATCTACCCAGTCTTTCCTCAAATATCAGTTTTTCTATCACAGGAATCAGTTTGGTGAACTTTCACTGCACTCCTTCCACGGCAAGGAGGTCCTGCCTCAGATTAGGACACCAACTTGTGCACAATTTTTGTACCATGTGTATAACTGCAGTATATTCTCCCTGCATTGAAATTCCAAATCTTTGTCAATAAAGATCAACATACCACTTGTTGTCTTCATTGCTTGTTGTACCTCTATTCCAACCTTCAATGTCTGTTAAACAAGAAAATCTGCAAATGCTGGGGGTTGAGTGCTATACACAAACATCCTGGAGAAACTCAGCAAGTCAGGTAGCATCCACAGAAAATAACGAGTACCAACATTTTTGGCCAGACAAAGGGCACAGGCCTGAAACATTGGTTTACCCATCACTTCCTTTGGATGCTGCATGACCTAGAGAGTTTCTCCAGCACGTTTCTGATTTACAACCCTCAATGAATGGGACATCATGACACCCAGGTCTCATCTCCCCTTTCTAATTTCTCACCAATCTGTGAATAATATGCCTTCCAAAGTGGATAATCTCACATTTATCTACATTATGCTGTATCTGCCCTGCATTCTCCCATTCTTCTCATCAGGCCAAGTCACCCTTTTGAAATCTTTCTCACACCTTGCACTGCCACCCATCTTAGTTTCATCTGAAAATGTACAAACACTGCACACAATTCCTTTGTCAAGATAATCCATATATTTTGTAAATAGCTATGGTCCCAACACTGAACATAGTGGAACCCCATGCGAAACTGCCTGTCAATCTAAAAACATTCTGTTTATTACAACTCTCTGGTTCCTGTGCACCAATCAGTCTTCTATCCATGCTTGGACCATGTTCTCTTATTTTTCATATCAATCTTTTGCAAAACTCCAAATACATCACAACAACTGGTTCACTCTATTGGTTACATCTTCAAAAACATTTCAGAAGAATAATTGACTAAATCCTGTCCAAATGCACAGTTATAACATGAATACCATGCAGCTTTTTTCTTGTTTTGTACTTGGACCAATTTAACTGTCAAAATGTGTACACCCCTAACTCACTAGAAACATTGTGATCAGGTGTCCTTCCCCAGTTGCCTGAAGAAATTCGAAGCTTCACTCTGACAGGTAGCAGCTCATTTGTCATTAGTGCTTATTCTTCCAGGAAGCATGAATTAATAACTGGAAATACTGAATGAATTGATCTTCCAGTTCTAGCAAACTGGAGCTCTTCCAGTCCCTTGAGCTTTTTCCGCTATTCAGCTTGTCACCAGTTCTAAATTTCTTTATAATATCTTGGTCAACAAAATCCTAATAATCATATTCGTTACCCTGGCACTCAGCTTCCTGCTTTTCAGCTAATTTCATATTTAATCCAGTCAAATGCAACCAATTCTCTATGCACTCATTTTGTTAAAGAATCTGTCATGATGGACCTTGCTGCCTCTGTTTTTATAATGATTTTGAAGGTTTATTTATCAATCACAATGAAAAAAAGTGGAGGAGACATTCTGCTATTCTTTGAGATATAAGCAATTCTGAGTTGATAATATCTATCATGCTCGTTTCTTCCTTTAAAAAACAATTGTTTGTTTATCTGGCTTACTCTTTAAATCCATTCAGCTGATCACTGATCAGCTCATATTTGAACAAATCCTTAGTTACTAACAATAATCTTTGCCACATCTAATATTTGATTAGCTGGTCTAACACATCCTAATTTTTCTCTCTTGTCAAACTAAGCCACTCTCATACTTTAGATAACATCAAAATTTTGATTGGGAATTGATTATTCTTTCAAGAATGTGTTCATATACCTTTCTGCAATTCTCAACACTCCCTTTGTAATTATTTTCTCTTCCCACTTTGGAACCTTGGGGATTCTCCATTGCACTTTGGCATGAGATATATGCAAGTTACATATTGTACATATGTAACAAGTTGCACATATTGTGCAAAATATCTTCTAGGAGATCCCCTACTGGCTGGCACAATGAAACAGCTCCACTGACCTGAATTCAACTGTTACCTGTAGTCTGCAGGAAATTTACATGTTCTCCCTCTGACAGCATGCATTTTCTCCGGATACTCAGATTTTCTCCCATGTCCTTGAACTGTATTTTGGTGGGTTAATTGGTTACCGAAAATTACCCAACTGCAGGAGGGTATTGGGAAATTCACAGAGGAGTTAATGCTAATGTGAGGGAGAATGGAGAACAGGGAATCAAGTGCAGAAATAGGACAGAGGAAGGCTCAGTGAGCTGAATATCTTCTTCCTATAGCATGAGGATGCAGGTTCGCAAAGGAGAAGGATGGAAGTAGCTTTATCACAGTTCATCCCCAGCGGCAGTGTGAGAGAGGACATTGATCTACAGACCGTTCCCAGGTACACACTCTGCTTCTGACATCCAGAACTGCTGGAAGACCATCAACTCAGTGAAAGATGTTCTTTGATCTGCCCGAAACCTGTTGGTCTTTCAGCATACTGAGTTGTCAGTCCAGGAGTATGTGCCAAGGGACGCATTGAGGCTTGATGCAGCCATCACGAGGGCACTCTAGGGAAGGACCACAATCTAGAGTTCTCCCAGTACTGGGCATTGAGGGGCTGACACTAAGGGAAGCCCCGCAACCAATAGAAGGGGGGTGGGGGAGTAATGGAGCATTAAGAGAAGAATGTAAAATGTACAATGATGAGAATATATCCATATTATTGACACTATGAATGTAAAAATGTCGAACAGTTTTCTTGTATTGTAAATAATATATTGTGAATAATTTTTTTTGGAAAAAATATGAGGAAAAATGATTCTACATTACCTCTTAACTGCAGAAGCTCTACAGAACTTGGTCTGGTCCATTCCTCTGATTGTTGGGGGATAAGAAGTGGAAAGGGTGAGCAAATTTAAGATCTTTGGAGTCACTACCTCAGATGACTTTCCTGCACCCAAAATGCCAATGCCATTGTGAAGAAAGCACGTCAGTGCCTTTACTTCCTCAGGAGTTTGCAGAGATTTGGTATGACCAGAATCCTTGGCAAATTTCTAAAGAGGTTTGTGGAAAGTATGCTGACCAGCTGCATCACAGTCTGGTATGGGGACACCAAGACTCCTGAGTGAAAAACCCTACAAAAGGTAATGGGCACATCCCAGGACATCACAGAAAAAACCCTCCCCACTATTGAATACTACAGGGAATGCTGCCATCAGAAAGCAGCAGCAATCATCAAGGATTCACACCACCCAATGCTTGCTCTGTTCTCACTGCTGCCATCAGCAAAGACTTGGACCATCACGTTCAGGAACAGCTGCTAAGACTCCACCATCAGACTCTTCAATGACAAACTCAATCAGAGGTTTACCTGAAGACTCTTACTTGAACACTTTATTAATTTTATTTTTTATTCTCTCTGAATTGCACATCAGTTTGCTTAAATTCATTATTTGCTCACAGTTATTTGTTTGTTAACATGTTTAGACTGTGTACATTTTTTGCACTACATATTAGTCATAATTCTCGTGAGCCTGCAGGATAAAGAATTTCAGGGTTGTATGTGATGTCATGTATGTATTCCAACAATAAATCTGAAATCTGAATCTGAAATCTTAAATCTCAATCTTACCTCATCTTCTTAAAGTTAGCCTTACCTAAATTCAAAATCTTTGAGTTTAAATCTTAATGTTGTTCTATATTAAATTACGGTCACTTGTAGCAGGTGTTCAATACAGTTAATATTTGACAAATATTCTAAACTGTTAGATAATGGATTAAATGATAACGTGTGGCTTTTTTCATTCAAGAAAACTTCGTTCCAAAAATCTTACTCAAAATCTTTTGTCTTTGGAATTTGAGTGATTTGCTTTATCCAATCCATGGTTAAAAATTGTTTCATTACTGGAGCAGTGCTGAATGGAAGAGCTTCATGAAAGTCTTGAGCCAGATTCGTTCAAGGATCCCTGTCTGCAATGACCTGATCCTCATTACTGGTTGGAGTGGCAAGGTGAATGAGAGTAGAGGGTAGCATTGATGGATGAGGAGATTGTATCAAGAGAGTTAGAAGCTTTCAGGGGTGGATCATGACAGAATTAGAGGATGAGGGAGGGAATTGTGGTGAATAGAAAGGAAAACTTTGATTGCAAAGATGACAGGTGTGATGAGGAGGGAATTCATCTTTTTATTTAATTTAATTTGGAGATACAGAATGATAACAGGCCCTTTTGGCCAACAATCATGCCACACAATATTTTGCTGTTGATGAGTGGAGTCAGGAAGGGCATTCTCACTGGGAGGGGATAGGAGAAATTACTAAATAAAGGAAAATCTTAAAGGAGAATCTTTCTGGAAGAAAATGGGTGAGAAGAGCTTCGCTCAATGTTGTCTCTGATGTGCTTTATATAAAAAGGATATGTTTACACTCCAGTTGAGGCATTCTTCAGTTGGTAAGGATCACCAACAGCACAAATCTAATTTTTACACAAGGTTTGTCAACATGAGGTCAAAATGCAAGTGGCAACCCAATGGGAGTCCATAACCTCCATGCATTGGAGCATTTCCATCAGTACCGGAGCACAAGAAGACTGTGTTCTTACCCCCCTGCTTTACTCATTTTACACCTATGACTGTGTGGCTCGGTACAAAAACAGCACCATCTACAAATTCGCTAGTGGATTGTATAAAAAGGGGCAATAAGTCAGCGTACAGGAGGGCGTTAAAAACTTGGAAAAATGGTGCACCAACAACAACCTCACATTCAATGTCACCAAAATCAAGGAGCTGATTGTTGCCTTCAGGAAAGGAAAACTTGATGTGTGTGATCTAGTGATCATTGTAGAGGTGGAGACATTGCACAACTTTAATTTCTTGGGAGTCACTATCTTGGAAGATCTTTCCTGGACCCAGCACACAAATGGCATCATGACTAAAGCAGATCAGCGCCTCTATTTCCTCAGGAGTTTGTGAAGGTTTGGTATGACATCAGGAACCCTGGTAAATTTCGACAAATGTGTGGTGGAATGTGTGCTGATCAGCTACATCGTGATTTATTATGGGGATACCAATACCCCTGAGCGTAAAGCCCTGCAAAAGGGAATGGATGCAGCCCACGACACCATAGGCAAAACCATCCCCACTGTCGTGAACATCTACGGGCAACGCTGCCATCAGAGAGCAGCAACAATCATCAAGTATCCACACCTAGCAGCATAGACTCAGTTCTCACTGCTACCATCAGGAAAGAGGCATAGATGTCATAAGGCTAGCACCACCAGGTTCAGGAACAGCTGATCCCCCTCCACCATCAGACTCCACAACAAACTCTTACTTTTGTACTTTATTGTTTGATTTCTTTTCCTCTCTGAATTGCACAATCAGTTGTTTTCATTTCTTTATTTGTTTACACGTGTACATTATGTACAGTTTTATTCTTGCAGTACCATTAAGTGGCAATTCTGCCTTGGGCACAAGAAAAAGAACCTCAGGTTTGTATGTGATATCATACTCTAATCTGAAATCTGAATTTTGGAAATTACATTTGAATATTGGTTTTCTGATTAAATTCAATTGTGTAAGACATATTCACTGTGCCCTGCTATGAATATTTTTGTCAAAAGTATCAAATGCATTTATTAAATCAAGTTTCTCTGAAGCTCCAAATTCCTCTACTTTACCATTGCAAACTCTTAAACCCTTTATTCTTAATTAGCATGCCATATTCATTTGTTTCATTGTGTATGTTACTTCCACTCATTCAAAACTTCTAATTGATCAATGAACACATGTTCTACTGTTCAAAATACATATTTTAACTTACCAACACTTTATAAAATCATATTTGCTTTTTTAAAATAATGTTATTGAAGTTTGATTCCTAATCTTGTTTACTGAAGTTTGGCTCCTAATCTTGTTTTGGCTTTAACATTGTTCATAACTACTAATTACTTGAATCCCTTTTATAGTCCTGAGATTATATTTATTTCTATTTGTGCCTGAACCCTCTCCACTCCACCTCTCCTGCCCCACAAGCTGTGCAAAGTATAATTAAAGAATTTACGACACTATGGTGAAATCAAAACTTCCAAATTGAGTGTATTTATAAACCACATATCCTGTAACATTGCTCTATTTACTGGTATTGCGAGTATTGATATTTCCTGTAGTCAATGAACTGGCAAAATGTTTGGACTAAAAATAATATGGGAAGTACACTGTTTCAGAAATGTTATTGAAACTGGGGGGCTGAAAGTTTGAAGCACATTAACCCTGATTTTTTTTTTTCATGTTATGCAGTTGAATAATCAATCCTTTTTTTCCGGAATGAAATGTGATAACGATCATTTGTTCGGCTTTTGAGTGTCCCTCAGAAACTTGATTATTCACTTCTTGGCTTGAGTCACTAACATTCTAAAAGGTATTCTGTGTCTAGCTCATATTTGATGAAGTTGTTCCCACTTGATTGGACTATCTTTGTCCAAAAAGTAAGAAATATCATAAATTCCCAGAACAACCTAGTTTGTCTACTGCTATCTTGGACAGGAACTTCTATACTTAAACATTAATTCCTCTAGCCCACACACTCCATTCCCACAGTTCTTTGCTCCACAGCCTCAGTTCCGTGACTTGCTGCCTCTCTATCCATCATCCCAATTTCTTGCTCTGTCACCAGCTTTCCTAACAAACACCTCAAAACCCTCTGATTATGGCACTGGCATTCCAATAATTCAACCTAACTTGATCATCAATGGTACCAACCTGGGCACCAATATTCTGATTACTCTTCTACCTTCCCCCATCCCCCACCCCTGCCTTAAGTCCATCTGTCAGACTTTGCTCTAGTACTTACCCTCTCCCATTAACCAAGGCATAGCCTAATAGCACCTATGACCACTGATCATCCTAGCCACTCAACATGGCCTCAGAAGATGGGATTAAATGGTTTGAGATGAATTTAATTACCTATATTATTTTGAGCATTTGCATTCATGTACACAGACGTACATTTTAAAAATTTAGGTCATCCATAATAAATTTCATGGTTTATACCTTCCAGATCACATGGATGTCAGTGTCCAGTTTCGTGTTCTAAGTATTGGCATGGATAATGGCAACTCATGCAAAGACACATTTCCAAGTAAAGAAATTTTCTGCTACTTGTTCGTGTTATGGCAAGATGATAAGTGCAATGATAGAGAAACTTACAGCTTCAATAAGATGTGCATGATCCCAGTCCATTTCAAGATGAGTGGGTCTTGCAAATGTTTCCATTTAAAGATTGTCAACATTTACATGCATTATGTCTTATGCATAAAGGATGCGCTGTGTTTCTTTCCCTTATGTTAAAGCCATATCATTAATGTTTCAAACAAATGCTGTCTACAAATTCAATGTTAATTTTCATTGCTAACCCAAAACCATTGGTTGATTTTCCATCAGTTTGTTTTTTAAAATATTTTATTTATTCAACATATATAATGTCAATATCAGTTTGTTGTATTCTTAATGAAATGGCTTTATCACGAATGGGAATAATATGAGAAAATGTAAGGTCATGCAATTTTTAAAAAAAGAATAGCAAAATTTTATTTTTCAAATGGTGAATCACCTCTACATTAGAAAATCGTAGATAATCTCTGCAAGTAAGACAGCATCTGTGCAGAAAGAAGTAGAATTAACATTTCAAGACATCAGACTCTGGGGATCCACTGGATTCGTTCAGAGGTTTTTTGCTTCATGAGATTGTTTCTCAGAGAGACAATATCAGTATGACAAAGAGATAAATGACAGTTCATTAGAAGCGGAGAGAAATGGAGTAAATTACATGCTAGAATGAGGTGGCAAAGGTGAACCTAAAACTGCACAAATTATGCTGAGTTTCTTGCTGATGCAGAAAACCTTGATTCCAAATGAGATGAATTCTGAAGTGTTGAATAAATGAACAAATCTTTCAATAATGAAAATCATGGTTATTTCAGTACTAATTCATTCAAAATGTGGGCAGCAGCAGACTTGGAAGCAGAAATCGGATCTCACGTGAGTTTGTCAGCAATTATATTACCTTGACACTGCAACATTGTTATGTGCTTAGACCAGTGATTTTTAACTTTTATTTCCACTCATATTCCACCTTAAGTAATCCCTTACTAATGCCATAGGTGCACTGCAATTAGCAAGGGATTACTTAAGGTGGTATGTGAGTGGAAAAAAAAAATTGAGAACCACTGCCTTAGACTGTACCCTGCACAAATTGGTTTCTGGTTTAATCGAGGAGCAAATCAGAGTTAATAATCTCCAAGCATGTTGGCAAGCCTGGTACAAATGCCTGATCTGGCAGTTACTTGGTAAAAGCAGTTGAGAAGAGCTTCTGCCTCACAGCCCCAGTAATGAGCATCAATCCTGACCTCTGATTTCTGTGTGGATTTTCCCTGCTCCTGTGGATGCTCTAGTTTTTTTTTTCCCATTTCCTAAAATTGCATGAGTTGGTAAGTAAATTGGTGGCTAAATTTTTCCTTCTGTGTAGGCAAGAGGAAGAATCTGGAGGGAATTGATGAACAAATGTGCAGAGTGAAAAATGGAATCAGTGTGCGATTAAAGTGCTTGACAATCAGTAAAGACTGTACAGAGTCATTTTCGTCCAATATAATTCTACGAAAAAGCCATCCATCACATATGTATTGATGTAAAATGACACAATGTTAGAACTGCCAAATGAAAGGCCATATATACTTGGCATGAAAGTCTGAAGCCATGAAAGTGAATCAGAGCAATTCTAATTGTGTTGCTTTGCAAGGTTTCATTTCCCAGCATGGAACTGCACAGAAAAATTTGACACAGTTTGAAGCTAATGAGGGCAATGGAGAGATGGGGATTTAGAGTAATTTCACCATTAGTGACCATGACAGAAAGCAGGAAAGACTTCAAGACAAAAACATTCAAATTCAGATTTATTGATAGAGGACATACAGAACATTACATCACATACAACCCTGAGATCCCTTTTTTCTGAGGGCATGGTAGAATTACTACTATGGTAGTACAAAAATAACTATACACATTTATGTCTACGTGTAAACAAGTGAAATAACTGTAAACAGAAAATGAATGTAAACAAACTGATTGTACAATACAGAGAGAACAGAGTTTATCATTGAGGAGTCTGATGATGGAGGGTTAGTAGCTGTTCTTGAACTTGGTGGTGCAAGTCTTGTGGCACATATCTCTTTCATGATGACAGCAGTGAGAACAGAGCGTGTGCAGGGTGGTGTGGGACTTTGATGATTGCTACTGCTGCCATTCCTTGTAGATGTACTCAATAGTGGGGAGGGGTTTGCCTGTGATGTCCTGGGCTGTGTCCACTACCTATTGGAGGGCTTCACATACCAGACCAAGATGTAGCTGTTCAGTACACTTTCCACCACACCTCTGTAGTGCTCCGGTACTGATGGAGATTGTGGAGGAGAAGTTCTTACCAATCTTCACTAATTGTGATCTGTAGGTGACAAAATCCATGATCCAATTACAGAGTGGGTGTTAAGTTCCAGGTCTTGGAGTTTGGTGATTAGTTTTGAGAAGATGATGGTGTTAAATGCTGAACTGCAGTCGCTAAAGAGCATCCTGAAGTATGCATCTTTGCTGTACATGTGTTCCAGGGCTTTGTGTAGAGCTAGTGAGATGGCATCCGTCATACACCTGTTACTATGATAGGCGAACTGGAATGGATCCTTGTCACTGCTCAGACAGGAGCAGATAGGCTTCATCACCAATCTTTCACTGTTGTAACTATTACTGGTCGATAGTCATTAAGGAAGGTTAAACAATCTTATTGGGAACCGGAATTATTGATGTCTATTTGAAACAGATGGGTACCATGCCCTGATGGAATAAGATATTGAAAATATACATGAATACCTTGGTTATTTAGTCAGAATAGATTTTTAATACTCATCTGGGCACTCCATCTGGGCCTGTTTCTTTCTTCAGATTCACTCTACTAAAGGCTGCATGCACGTCATCCTCAGATATGGACAGGATGGGATCATCAGGGGACATGGGATGTGGAGGGGTGGTTCTTCGCTGTTACTGTTGATATTGTTACAGCACTAGAGAAGCTAGAGACAGAAACAGATACACGCCAGCCATGGCAGGGAGTCCATGCCATTATAGCCTACAAAGCGAGAGTGAATATTATAGATGGCTGTGATGCTTCATTACCCGATAATCTGAATATCTTCTATGCCTGCTTTGAAAAGAAGAACCAAACAATGCTTACTAGAATCCATGAAAAGGCTGAGGACTCTGTCTCTGAGGGCAGTGTCATGAAATCTATCAAGAGGGTGAAACCTCGCAAGGTGTCAGGGCTTGATGGCAGGATACTGAAAGCTGTGCCAATCAACTAGCCAAACTGTTCATGAACATATTCTACCTCTCATTGCTTTAATCAGAGGCTCCCACCTGCTTCAAAAGGGCATCAACCATTCCAGTACCTAGGAAGAGTAGTGTGAGCTGCCTCAAAGACCTCCACCCAGTAGCACTAACTTCCACTGTGATGAAATGCTTTGAGAAGCTGGTCATGGCCAGATTTACATATACCTAAGCAAAGATCTGTACCCACTGCAATTTGCCTATCACAATCACTCCACGGCAGAAACAATATCGCTGACTCTCCAGTCAGCTCTGGATCACCTCAAAAAACAGCAATTCATCAACTACAGCTCAGTCTTCAATATGATTATTCCCTAAGTGGTGGTCAAAAAGCTACAAGCTCTATCGCCCTGTACCACACTCTGCAACTGGATCCTTGACTTTCTCATGGGAAGACCACAGTCAATACAACTTGGAAACACGTCTCCTCCTCATTGATTATCAACACAGTTGCATCTCAATGATGCATGTTTAGTCTACTGCTCTACTCATTATACACCCATGGCTGTGTGGCCAGGCACAATTCCAATGCCATCTACAAGTTTGCCGATGACACCACAGTTGCTGGCAGAATCACAAATGACAGTGAGGAAGCGAGTGAGATAGATCAGCTCGTTGAATGGTATAATGTCAACACCCTTGCACTCAACCACCAAAACCAAGGAGATGATTGTGTACTTCAGGAGGAAGTGAGGGGAACATAACCCAGTCCTCATCGAGGGCTCAGTAGAAGAGAGGGTCAAGAACCTCAAATTCCTAGGTGCCAACATCTCCGAGGATCTGTCCTGAAGCCTCCACATTGATGGAAGCACAAAGTAGGCTTGCCAGCGGTTTTACTTTATGAGGTGTCTGAGGTGGTTCGGTATGTCACCAAAGAGTCTCTTAAACTTCTACAGCTGTACCATCGGAGAGCCTTCTGGCTGGTTGCATCACTGCCTGGTATGAAGGTTCCAACTCTCAGGACAAGAATAAACTCCAGAGGGTTGTTAAGTCAGCCTGCGACATCACAGGCACCAGACCACTCCATCGGGGACATCTACATGAGGTGGTGTCTTAAAAACAGCAACCTCTATCCTCAAAGACCCTCACCATCCAGACCATACCCTCTTCATTCTGCTACCATCGGAAAAAAAAGGTACAGGAGCCTAAAGATGAGCACCCAATGGCACATGGACAGATTCTTCCCCTCTGCCATCAGATTCCTGAATAATCAATGAACCAAAGACACTGCCTTTTTGTGCACTTGTATTTTAATTTTTTTAAATATAGTAATGTTGTAAGATGGTTATAAAATGAAGGTTTGCTCTATGGTGCTGCCACAAGACACCAAATTTCATGACTTGTTCCTAACAATAAATTTAGATTCTGTTTCTGATTCTGAACTTAGTGCCTAATTAAATGCCTAAATCTGCTCGACATTGTATGACAAGCACAATGACCACCAAATATTTTTATCTAAGTGTCATATTCCTTTGCAGCTCCTTGGAATTGAGGATGATTTGCTTTCATTTAAGATTTTCAGTATTTGTGAACATCCTTGAATTATTTCCTCTCTTCACCTGGCAGTTTAGGAGTCTAGTACTGAGCGAGCTAATGTTATGACCAGCCTTCTGAAGCTAAAGGCTTGACATTAAGCGAGAGAGGACACTGTTTGTGGTTCACTTGTCCTGCAAAAGATATTGGAGGACAAAGCATTGCTGAGTTCTCTCCAGTAATTTGATGTGATTACTGCAGGTAGACCATATCACCAAAACACACAGAGGGGAATTATATGCTGTCTGGCAGATTGTGCGGTCGGTATTAGGTCTAAGTCCTCAAACTGTCCTTCAATAACCAAAAGCTGCGCTGGTCCACTGAATGTTATGGTGAAGTTCCTCACCGCTGCCTGCTTTTGTGGAGAAGGGTCTCTCTGGATTTGGGAATTGAGTTCTACTTTGCTAGATCTTGTCATAGACCTTAACAGGCAACCATGGCCTTGAGGTATTGGACATGTTGGTAAAAGACCTCCATTTAGGTGTTAAATACAAGTCCACATGCATTGTATTTTTCATTGTACAAGTCAAGGCTTACTTACTCGGCCACCAAATGTACATTTTCAGCATTCAGCAGTTCGATGATCAGGGATGAAGTGAATGTTTTTCAGGTGTGGTAGAAACAAATGTTGAACTAATTTTGGTGACCATTAGCTCCATTCCAACAGGAGGTTTAACATTACAATTAAAATATTGAGAAATGCAACGAGCATGATAATACAACATATGGTGCTGACCTCCAGTGAGGTGGTGCAGAGTTACTGGGCCACACCATTAATGATAATGCCTAATGTTGACCAGGTTATTGGACAATGTGGTAACTAGACATTGACAATTGAACCAGGCTATTGTTGATGAGCAGTACTGGCTGTCTACTTCACATGATTACTATCCAGCTTTGGCAAGAGCAAATTAGATCTGTCACATACACCTGGTCAGTTGTACATAGACAAAGAGGGTCAGCAATATTCGGCAATTAATATGTACATGAGGCAGCATTCATTCATAAAACTATGTTACTGTGTGAAATCATCCGCAGAGATATTGTTTTTAAAATGGACAAGATTCTACAAGGTACAGGTCACTGGAGATGCAATCAAGATGATACACTAATTGGCAAAAAATTGGTAAGTGAAATCTTTGATTAGAAGGAATGAGCATCAAATTTTATGAATAGATCATACATCTCAGAAAAAAAATAAGCATGAATTTGTAAAGAAAAGATCAGTATGAACTAAAAATTGATGCAACTCAAAGAGGGAAACAATTGTGAACACACAGAAAACTGGAAACACTGCTGATCTTGGGTTATTCCTGGATATGGTTCAGTACAATGCTAGATTTTAATTTTAATACTCTAGATCTAGGGAATTATCATGCTTGTCACATTTCTCAATAATTTACTTGTAATGTTAAACATCCTTTTGGAACGGAGTTAAGCGTTTGTATTGGGAAGGATAGTGGCTGTCATGTGACAGCACTGCTCCCCACACAGTCAGAGGACACACCAGCTCCCAATCAAGGTTTGGTTCCACCCCACCCATTCAAATACACCTTGCTGTTGGTTCCATGCAAATGTCCTGCACTGGCCTCTCCAGCCTGCCTGCACTTGGCCTTGGGCCTTTGACTGTTGTAATTGGATTAACTCCCCCGGCACTGAGCCATAGGATGCTGCTAATGATCTGGGCTGGACCCTCCAGCACTATATATGTGCTCTTTGTTTTCTTTTGCCAGTTTGGGACCACCCTGCTTCACTCCAGGCCTAGCAATGTGGCAGGGTGCTGGAGAAACTGTAGCATTAGTCAAGGGGCAGTGGGGCATTGTAGTGATTTTTCCTTAATCGTTGTATGTACCATTTCAGTGTGTGTGTATTTATTTTGTACCTATGCTATTTTCCCTATGTTAGTTAATTGTCTGCTGTTTCTTTCCCCTGGCTGCCTTAAATTGTGTGTGCGTGTGTGCTGCATCAGTTACCAGTTCCCACACTCACCTTCTGTAAATAAAATCCTTCCCCGTCAAAACTGTTTTCAGAGTCTTTGCCTGAGGCCAACCAGAACTGCTTCCTCACTCACAACAGTGTTTTAGTCTGATTTTATTACATTACTGAGTGAGTTATAGTGTAGTGATTACTTCAGTCATTTGTTGTTTTCTGACTTGTTCAAACAAATTTGTACTAAAATTAAGTTGAGCTTTCCAATGTTTATTAAATGATGAAAACATTGTTAGCATTGTTATAAATTGATATGTCATTAGAAGTTGTTAAAACATTGTTAGACGATCAATAGATGAGTGCTGGAACATTTTCTGATTCCTCCATTTCGCAGAACAAAAGAAACTAAACTGAACATATTTATCTCTTAAACAAGTCATCTGACCCTGGCTTGATGTTGCTAGGAGTCAGCATAAAAATGTTTAAAAAAAACCCCATAAACTGACTACTTACGAGCATGAAATACTTTTTGACCCTTACATACAGAAGACAAAAAAATTGGAAAGTGTGCCAAAAGAAACAGTTAAAAGTTTATAATTTATGTTGAAATATTTTAGAAAGCCTGTCTTAACTAATTCACTGTTATAAATATGCAATGCTTCAAATTATAGTTTGGTAAATACCATGTCATATAAAGGATGATGGTTGAGAGGAAAAAAAATTTGCTTGCATCATGAACATTGCCAGAGAGTATTTACAATAATATTAAGGCATTGAGGGAAAAATTTCTTCAATACATATTGCTTCAGTGACAGATTTTTATACACATTCCTCTACTAACATTAATAGTGGCTAAATCTGAAGTGCAATGGTGGAACATAGTACATTCTCAGCTGATTATATGATTGAACAAATAAGTTTTTAAAAATTTGTTATCAGTGCATTATCAAAGTTGCATTTGGAAATTCAAGTACTGTGAGTGAAATTGGAATTTTTTTTTCATTGAAAATAGCTGAAGATTCAGATTACAGGAATGGAAATAACAGAAGACCGAGATAACATTCTGAACTGAGCATAAAGTAACATTCAAAAGTCTAATAGACATCCAAATGATGACATGAGACGCTACGATGAAAGATGATACAAGTTGTCATGAGGAAACGAAGTAGTGTGCAAGCGACGCACACCATTTGTAACAAGCTTGTTGAGAAAGCAAACTTTGAAAGAGCTTTGGATAGTACTTGCATTTGCCTCTCTGAAGACATGAGCATCAAATTATTTATTGGCTGGAATTAGATAAAGATTGTGATGAGGTAATGCACAATTCTACCAATTGGTAGAATTTTTGTCAAAATTGTGTAGTCACATGAGCAAAGATTTCTTCAGAAAGTCAGCAAATAAGTTTTTTTCTGGAGTACAGATTGACTAATTGAGTAAAGGAATTTTATAACCTCGTGGTAATTATTGGAAGTCACTCAAGTGAATAGAGGTGAAACGTGACTCACCTGGGGAAAAAAAACAAGACAGAACAGTCCAGATTTGTTCAACCTATCTTAGTTTGCAAATACACTCCAATTATTCAAATCTTCAACTATATTGTTCAAATGTTAATGATGCATTTTATATATAAAATCAATATCATAGTTTTATGCAGATTTCTCCTTTTTGGAAAAAACCCAAATGATTCCCATATACATGTTGCTTACAGATTTGGTTTATTCAGTTTTTCTGAGTCACTTTGATCTTTTCAGAATAGTGTTAGCACGACATCTCAATGAACTTTGTCTGCACCATCTCCAAAGCCTCCGCATCCAGTGACCCGAACTACACACAATACTCCTTAATGTGGCTGATCCAAACCTGGTCCAGCTGCAACATAACTTCCTGACATTTATACTCAAAGCCATAACAGATAAAGGCAAGCAGGCTGCTACCTTCTCTTCTACTGACAAAAAGCAATGGATTTGTACCCCAATACCATTTGCTACATATTTTCCTCTTACATTTGATCTCCCAAGGTGCAACACTTTACACTAATCCGGATTTGCACCCACCTGCTATCTCTCCACCCCTCTGTCCCAACCTTTCTCACTGCACCAACTCAGCAATTTTTTGTCATCTGTAAATTGACAAATTGGCCCTCTTTCGGTAAGTCATTTACATATAAGGTGGAGTGAAAATGATCACAATAGCATATTAGAAACAAATATTAGAAAAATAGACAATGTTTAAGAAAGAGGAATCAATTTCCAAACCTATACTGCGGAATAATGTTACCTTCCATGACACTTCAGACTCCTCCGGAGTTATTGAAGGAAAAAATGTCATTAAAATCAAATGATAATTGTGTGTTAATACTACATTACAATTCTGTCATTTAAAAATGAGATGTTGGAGTAAGATCTAAGGTTTATAATACAAAATGATGTGTGGAAAAGGGATATAATAAGACTTGATCGTGTAAATCACTTCATTTGACTGATAAATGCATAAGAGATTATCTGAGTTGTGTGGTTATGTGAATGTTCCAGAAGTTCAAAAAGTGGAAAATGTGGAAGGGACAATGTGAAATCTGACTGATCTGAGAAAAGTTGTGAGACAATGGTGACACTGTTTTGAGAAGATCAAAGCAACTCCAAAAATGTGAGCAAGAAAAATCTGAAAGTAATATGTATATGTGAATAATTTATTTTTCAAAATGCCACAGTCAAAATCTGTGTCAATACGTGACATACTGTACATAGGAACAATGCAGATGAAGAGATTTGAATAAACTAGTTGGACATCTAACAGTAATTTGCATATATTTATGCTTTATTTCTGAGCAGTCTGCATTGCCTGGGAGAGGTACAAGGAGAGAAAATAATTTGGTGAGGAAGGTTGTTATGAACTCAGTGGGGTTTCGAAGCTTGAAAAGTTATCTAATTGACGGTCTGACCAGGATTGATGGAGTTGAACCGGTAAGGCTGCTGCTTTTAAAACTGGAGATTCTCAAGATAATGGACAGACGATCTAAGACTGAAAGGAAAATAAATTTGTTAGTTCTGAAGATTATAACTCTTTTTAATTCTCTGCTGCAAGGGGCTGTGAATAATGTGAGTCAAACCAGGGATTAAAAAATATGTATTTAAACACTAATGTAGAGATTGGACAGGGAAGTCGATTTGAAACATGATTAACTGTGAAATTATATTGCTTGATCAATGGACTTCATGCCTAATCCTGATTTTTAAAAAATATCTCGTGCAATTATCTAAGTTTTGGCCAGCGTGCAAAGGTTTCATAAATAACAATGTGTGGTTCTTTGAGAATACATCCCCAGACATGGACAATTCTTTTATTCATTATTGACCTCATCCATGCATTCTCATGCACTTCCAATTTCTCCAGTGTTTAAGTCACAAAACTATTTAGGCTGTTCTCTGGGATACTTTAAATGTAAGACTCTCACATATTGAATGGAATTAATTATCCTTCTCCCAGTTTATTGTACTCTTGATCAGCCAAGTTGAAGCAATTTTCTCTTTGTGGCATTTGCTTCTTCTAATCCACATCCCTTTCATTTTCCGGTCCTTTCCATTGAGCCAAATTACAGGGCAGGGTCTAATGTTGATATTATTAAGTTGCAAATTTACCATAAACACTATATAAAGAAAAGGGCAGCACTATGGCACAGATTGTAGAGCCACTGCCTCACAGCTCCTGTGACTGCGATCCAATCGTGACCGCGATCCAATCCTGACATCTTTTGCTCTCTGGAGTTTACACATTTTCTCTCAAGCCCCTTTGATACTGCAAATCCGCGGTATTCCCGTGGACATGGCACATCTTAGGAAGCCGGCTTGTGTGTTCATGTAGAACCAGAAAAAGCCGGCTCTACACATTTTCTCTCAAGCCCCTTTGATACTGCAAATCCGTGGTATTCCTGTGGACATGGCACATCTTAGGAAGCCGGCTTGTGTGTTCATGTAGAACCAGAAAAAGCCGGCTCTGTGAGTCAAGTATGCTCTACCTAGGTGGATTGAATATGGGTAAGTCTAGACACCCCCCCCTATACACCTTACGATTCATTAACAGAGCACTTGAAAGGCAGATAAAAACACAGCTTTCAAGCCCCTTTCAAGGGGCTTTCCTTTCACTTCCTAAAGATGCAGAGTTAGTAGATAAATTGGCTGCTGTAAATTGGCCCTGGTGTAGAAGGGAGTGATTAAAATCTTCATGGAATAAAACAAATTAGTGTTGGCTTCATGCAAATGGATGCTTGAGAGCAAGGGTCTGAAGCATCCATTTCAAAGGTGTGTGATACTATGGCTGAATTTTCACCTCACATCACTTGTATTCATAAAATTTAAAAATTGAATATCCAGACATTTAGAAATTGAAGCATAGAAAGTAAAACATTACAGCATGGTACAGACCTTTTGGCCCTTGATGTTGTCCTGACCTATATATTCCTATCAAAAACAAAACTAAACCATTCCTACCTCATAACCCTCTATTTTTTCTTTCATCCATGTGCCTGTCTAAAAATCTTGAATGTCCCTAATGTTTCGACCCCTACCACCATCCCTGGTAAGGCTTTTCAGGCAACCACAACTCTCTGTGTAGAAAACTTATCCCTAATGCCTCCCTTAAACTTTCCTCCTTTCACTTTGTCGAGATGTCCCCTGGTGTTGGCTACTCCTGCCCTGGGAAAAAGGTGCTGGCTGTCCATCTTATCTATGCCTCTCAGAATCTTGTGCACCTCTATTTTCTCCTTTCATCCTTCACTTCAAAGTGAAAAGTCCCAGCTCTGCTAACCTTGACACAGACATTTTATTTGAATCCAGGTAACAATCTGGTAAATCTCCTCTGCACCCTCTCCATACATTCCAGCTACTTCCTATAATGAGCTGACCGGAACTGAATACAATAGTCCAAGTGTGGTTGCGCCAGAGATTTGTAGAGTTGCAACATGACCTCTTGACTCTTGAACTCACTCCCCCTATTAATGAAGCCCAGTATCACTATAACGATCCTATCACCTGCACGATGACTTTGAGAAATGTAGGAATCTCTGTTCCTCCACACTGTTCAGTAACTGACCATTAACCCTGTACTCAGCCTTCTGGTTTGACCTTCCAAAATGCATCACCTTACACTTATCTGGATTGAACGCCATGTGCCACTTGTTTGCCCAATTCTGCATCCTTTTGTTGCCCATGACAACCTTCAGCACTGTCAACAACTCATCCAAACTTTCTAAACTTACTGAGCCATCCTAACACTTCATCAAGGTCATTCACATTTGTATCACCCCTCCTGCTGTGTCTTCATCAATTTGCCTCTACTCTCTGGAAACCATTCTGTATTAATAGCTCTGACTTCATATTGAAGGTGCTTCTTAAAAATGTTTAGTTGAGCCCTGAAGAGAGTTATTGAACAGAGACACTTGTGGGTACTTGTGCATAGTTGCCTGAAAGTGGCAATTCAAATAGCTTTGGTACTGATGAAATTGTATGGCATGTTTGCCTTCATCGGCAATGGTACTGAGTACAGAAGTTGGGACATCATGTTACAGTGATTCACAAGACTGAAGTTGAACTGTTATGTGCATTTCTGCCTGCGACATGATTGGAAGGATATGATTCAACTAGAGAGGGTGCAGAAATTATTCACAAGCATGTTGCCTGGATCGGAAGGCTTCACATTATGAGCAGAGACTAGAAAGGTTCAGACTGTTTTCTCGGGAGTGAAGGTTACTGAGCAGGTGTCACAAGATCGCACCACTGGGTTCAGGAACAGCTGCTACCTCTCTACTATCAGATCCCTCAACAACAAACTTAATTAGGGACTTATCTAAGGACTCGACCTTTTGGACTTTTTTTTGCTCTCTGTATTGCGCAGTCAGTCTATTTCATGTCTTTATTTGCTGACGTGTTCATTGAGTACAGTTTGTTTTTCATGACAAATAAGTGATCATTCTCTCTCAGGAAAAAGAATCTCAGGGTTGAATGGGATACCATGTATGCATTCTGACAATAAATCTGAAATTTGACCTTGCAGTGATAAATAAAATTGGGTAATCGCAGAGTTTTTTTCCAGGATAGGGGGCTCTAAAGCTATAGCATCAGGGTTTAATTTGAGAGGGGCGAAATGTAAATGGAATCTGAGGGACAGATTTTCACAGAGGATGTGGGGTGCATTGAATGATCTGCCTGAGGAGATGTATAATCATTGTTTAAAAATATTTGGATCAGTACCTAGATTGGAACAGTTGGGAGAAATATGGACCAAACGCAGGCAAATGGGATGTTTGGATTGGAAATGGGGTGAGTTTGGATTGGCAGAGGGCGGCATGGTTAGTGTAGAGGGTGGTACGTTTAGCATAGCAGTTAGAGCAATGTTGTTCCAGTGCCAACAATCAGGCCCAGGGTTCAAAACCCATGGTGCTTGTAAGGACTGTGTACATTCTCCCTGTGTCAACATGAATTTCCTTTGGGCCCTTCCACTTTTCAAAATGGGGCCGAAGGTCAAATGAATGTAATTTGGTTGTTCAGGCTTGTGGCCCAAAAGGGCCTGTTACTGTGCTGTACGTCTACATTTAAAATTTTAAATCATGGTCTGGATGAATGAGTTGGGCTAAAGGACATATTTTTTCATTGAATAACTATGAATTCCAAAAAATTATGGCCCGTTTTTTGGTGTCCTTCCATGTCCACTTATGGGAAAATTTTGTAAACTACCTTGGGATGGGATCTTCAAGGCATTGGAAATAAGAGATTTTGGGTTTTTTTGTAGAAAGAGACTGAGCTTTCTGATGGATTTTCATCATAGCAGTTTAAACAGCTTTTCTAACACATCTCTGGTGAATGATCTCTCTTGATGCAGTACACCTTTGCTGAGACTTCCATCAGGTCTACATGCTCTATGTTCTGTAGAGAAGGAATTTAATTGATAATTAAATATAAACAGGTAGAGTATAGTTCCCATTATAGAGCCATGTCTTCAGGGTAAAAACACAATGCTGGAGTATCAGATCAAACAGTGTATTTTATATAGCAAAGATAAAGATAAATAGCAAACATTTTTGGTGAGGCCTTCGTCAAGGTATGAGCAAAATGTAGGCAGGCACCAGCACAAAATGGTAGGGGCAGGGGCATTAGGAGCACAGTCCCATAGGCAGGAGGTAATGGGTGGATAAAGGAGGGAGGGTACATCAGCAAATGGGGAGAAAGGATTGCTCTGAATGAGAAGGGGCGAAAAAGGCACAGGGATAGGGAAATGAGAGAGAACAAGGAGTGGTCTAGCAGAAATTGGAGAAGTCAGTGGTAATGCCATCCAGTTGGAGAGTGTCCAGATGGAATATTAGGTGTTGTTTCTCCAATTAACAGGTGGCCTATCTTTTGCAGTGCAATGGACAGATATGTTAGCAAGGAAGTGTGGTGCAGAATTGAAATAGTTGGCCATTGGGAAATCCCTGCCATTGATATAGAGCAAAGAGGAACCAAAGTGAGAACAGAAACCCAAGCATATCTGATATTTAGGAAAGACAAAAGTCAATGGGGTGATGTCAAGGATGAAAACTGAGCAAGATCAAGCTTTATCCTTTCAGGAAAAGTGACCTTAACATTGACAAAGTTTTTCATTATCTTGGAAAAAAGGACTCCATCAAAAATAGCCAGAGATCTATGGAGTCCATTGTCTCCAGTAGATTGAGCTTCAATAAAAGACATCCAGTCGATCCAATTATCAATCCCTACATCAGCCACCAGACTTTATAAGTGCTCATTTTAAAATCCAAAATTTCAAATGTAGTTAATCAAAGATTCTTGGTTGCAGGCTCTTCATTGATTCTTCATTATGTTATAAACTCCAAGAAAATAAAACCATTCTGATCAGATCTCATTTGTGAAGACTAGTGCCTATGAAACCTCATTTCTTACTTGCTCCTTAATTAGTAAAGAGGAGTATTTGTACTAGTGAGTAACTTTGCAGAAAAAAAATCAGTAGAAGCAATTTTTTTTTTCATTGTCAGATCTAAAAACCTGAAACAAAAATAGTGGAAACATTTTGCACACAATGAAACATCAATGGAGGTATTTCCTTCAGTTTGAAGAATTTTGTCAGACAAAGCAGGGCTTCTTGTTTTGAATCTGCATTCAATTTTTTGCAACATTATTTAAAGCAGAAAAACCATGTGTTTTTTTTAAGTTTGTGAATACAGATTGTTGAACAGTATTTGAAGTCCATCCTACAGTTCTGAATCAGTGGTTTCCTCTTTTTGTCTACTTTTACTAATCCTCAATTGCAGTTCAGAACTCAGTTATATTTCCACTAGTTTCTTCAAATTAGCTAAAATCATTTTTTTCTTTGGACAAGTTGAGTGCTTACTGTCATATCACAGCATTATGCTTGAGCACCTGTTGGGTTTCCTTTTATTATCTCTGTTTCCTTTTCATGTCTTCAAGCAAGTCTGAAAGATCCATTATTTTGCATTATTTTACTTTCCAGCTCAGGTTTACATGCAATCCTCCTGGGTGCTCTTCCCAGAACAAAAATGTTTTCTTAAAATAACATAGGTGTAAGATTGTTATTTTTGGCTTTTGCCTTAAAAAAATCCTTTATATCCTTTATATTCTACAATGTTCTCCTAAATTTGTATGCAAATGAAAATACTTGTAGTTATGTAATTGAATATAATATAAATCCTTATTGCCAACATTGCTACAATGGCAACACACTTTATTTGGAGAGCTCAGTAGTCTCTTCATATACCTAAAGAATAAAAGCAAATAGAAAGGTTTACTATACAATATGTTAAATATATAAGAATATCAGGGTTTGTGTTCATCTGAGACAAAGAAGTTGTAAGGAAGAATTATTGGTGCTGAATTTCCAAGCTGCAAATAGAACCCACTAGTCAGAGCAGATTGGAAAGGATTGCAAGGTAAATAACTCAGATGGGCTTAGTGATAAAACAGGAAACAACGGTAAGCATACTTAAATCATTTATGTTCATTCACCACAAAATGTATTCAACAGTGAGAATTCCTGATGAATTGTCCTAGAGTTAGCTTAAAAGAAAAAAAAAATTATTTTAAGGCTTAACATTTTACATTATTCTGAAGGCTCTGATGAATATTTGTAGCCTATCGATCAGTATTAACAAGCTGTTCTCCGTGTACTCATGTTCTTGTTCATATGAGGAGCCTACTGAGCAGATGAAATGGTATGTCTGCCATCCAGTAATGTAACATTGTGACTGACCATCTGAAACATTCGTTTTCCGCTCGCAGTGTAAAAATTCAAAGTGAAAATAGTTTAAAGCTGTGCCTCATCAATAAACTTCTGTTGCTTTGGATCCATTCATGCCGCATTTGAGTGTTCATGAAGGCATTGCAAACTGACAACAGAAAGAGTGGCTTTAGAATTATTGAAGATCTTTGATGACGACACCTCTGCAAGTTTTGGTTGGGTCGAGAGCGTGAAAAGTTGATATTTCACTGTATTTTCCTCTAGCCTCTTGCACAGAATCTAATTTGCTCAAATCCTCCACATGGATCAGCATGAGCCCATTGATGCATAGCAGGCATTGATGGCAAGAGATTTTGGCATCTTGGGTGAGCATGCAACCATATTTAGTTGTGTCCCTATTGAACATGAAAGGTTTGGTCTAGATGGCTTTATTAGGAACTAGGCCTCATTTGACTCAATTGAACAATAATTTGGTTAGAATGTGAAATGAAAGGATATGATCTTCACTCCAAACAATATCTTGGAGATCAAATTAGCAGAGATGTTATGAGAGCCCCAAATGCATATTTTGTGAATAAAGAAAATAATACTACTGACAGAGGTTGGGCTAGTCGAATATGAAATGCTGGTAATCTTTCACCATGGAAGGCAAAACATATTTTTGATTGATATCTTGTGCAGTCAATAAAAGATGAGTTTAAACTGATGATGTTGGAAAATAGCAGAGATCTACATGTTTGGAAAAAGGCAGTAATAGAAGTGTGCTTCAGAATGCCAAATGTTAAACAGAACTGGAATCCATTAACAAACCCATCAATCAATAAGCAAGAAAAAAAAAGAGGGTTATGCGTGTGAGGTCAGGAAAAATTAGATTATTATGGAGTCAGTTTGTGTAGGTTGGCAGAACATCATGGGCTGTAAGACCTGTACTGTACTGTAATGTTTTATGTTCTAACCTCCTTCCGAAGTATATTGGTGAAACAAAGTTAGTCAGTTGCTCTTGTTGCAATGTCGATCACTCACATTTAATGAGTCAAGACACCAAGTTGGCAACTACTAACACATACTACTTTAAATAACTCACTTGCTCTGTGTACAGAGCTGCCCAGTTGTGCTTTAAGTCATCCAAATATACTAATAGCTCCATTTCTTCCACTCCATTTGCAATACCTGATCTGTTAGCTGGTTCTGCATTTTGCATCTTTTCTTTCCTTTTATTGGTGTTTCAACTAACTGCCCTCATCTCAAGTTTGCTCTGTTATTAACCCATCAACCAGATGAATTGTATAAAAATGAATGCATTTCCAAGACTGCAGTATTTTTTCAATCTATTCCTTGTAATATTCCTAAAAAAATCTTTTAAAAACTTGATTACAGTAGTTAGGAATTTTTTTATGGAAAGGTAAAATGGCAAGAGTATTTATTCATGTTAACATGGAAATATGAATTGGGGGTGATTACAGCTTCCTAATTTTTTAAAATTACTATAAGACCGCTCAGCTAAAATTAGTTAATAGAATGTTTGATCTTGATAGTCCTTTGACTTGGGCAGATATAGAATAAATAGAATTAGTGAGGATTGAAGGGATCAATTTGTTTATAAATGGAATGTTAAATTGTTTGGTTCTTGTCTCATTTGCTAGCTATTTGGGATGGGATAAATAATGAAATTGGTACTAAAGATAAAATATCTAGATATATTCCTTTGTATCAGAATAAACATTTTCCTTTTATGGTTAAATAATTACCTTAAGATTTGGGATCAAAGGGATTAAGATAGTAAATAATTGCTATGCATTAAGCAATTTCTTTCAAGTACCAACTCACTCTTGTTATTAACAAATTAAATCGATGTTGTATGATTCCTTTGGGAGGAACTTTTCTTCCAAAAGAGTCGAAATTTGAAATGATTGTTCATGATGGAGGGGAGAAAGGATTTGTATCAGAAATGTGCAAATCATTGTAACAGAAAATGTCTAAAATTGATTTGTTAAATCAAGCCAAAAATTGAAGAGAAATTGGGAGGTGATTTGGATAGAGATCATTGGAAAGCTATTTATAATGATAGCAAATTATAATTGTAACAAATATTATAAATGTCCAGTATAAACTTGTAAATTATAATTTTATCTATCAATTATATTTAACACTGGAGCATTTAAAAAGATATAATTTGATTCTTTCTGATTTGTTTTAGATGTAATGGTCAGAAAGGTACATTTGTACATTTGGTAAGGTTTTGTGATAAGGTTAAACCTTTTTGGTCTCATGTTAAGGATTGTTTACAGAATATTTTGAAAATAAAACTTTCTTTAGACCCAATTTTTTTTAAAATTGATGATACAAGTGGAATTTGTTTGATATATAAATTGGAATTAGCAGTGGCAAGGAAATGTAAAGCAAGAAAGTGGAATGATCAGATGGAACTTAATTTGCAGAGAAGGTATTCAGAACTAAGATGACATATAATTTGAGAGATAAATACTATATTTTTGGGAAGATTTGGAGCTGATATTTGGATTATTTGTACAACTTAAACTTCAGTTATTTTGTCTTTTCTTTCCATAGGACTTCTTCTCCATTTTTCTTTCCACTGGCCTGCTGAGTTTCCTGTATTTTCAGCTTTTATTTCAGCCTGATACAGTTAAATGGAAAGCAGCATCCAACTAAAAATCTCATCTGATGTTGGACCAGAGCAGATGAGGTGTACAGTACAATGTACAACTGCCCATCATGCAAGCAAATTATGAAATCAAACAGAATTTAATGAGGAAAGGTTGGCTGAAGCAAACTGAACTCAATTGATGGAATATTTCTGCAGTAATGCTTCAAAGTCACATCTTGTCAGCTTGTGGAAATAGTGTGGCAATATGTTCAAAAGCATCAGACCAGATAGAAAGGCTAATATTCTTCTCAGCATGACCTGTCACTTTTGCTTAGAAAAGTCAAACCGGGAAGAAACTCAGAATATGTGCTTGAAAAACAGCAAGACTAAATGGAAAACACCAATAGCTGTTGGCCTCAGATAGGCAATACAATGAAAGTTGGTTGTGACTACAAAGTCACATTAAATAACATTATATATCTGCCACTTGTTTTGCAAAACTAGTAGGTGGAGAGAGTAGAATTGGATCTCTCTCATGCCTGTGCCCAAATAAGGGTCAAAAAAGACAGTGTGGGGGTGGGGGGGGGGGTGGAGAAATGCTGTAGGTGGGAGGTGAAGAAGTCATCTAAAACAAAAGAACTAATTAAAACCTGACTTTTAGAAATTTTTTAAATATAAAACTATAGTATTAAAACTTTTAAAAACTTATATAATTGTAATTATGAGAAAAACCAGGACACAGACAATGAAGGAAACCGCTCCGAAAGAAATGTCAAGTACTGAGGAAGTGGGGCCTACCTTGGTAGTGGATCCTGGAGACACGCTTCCTCTCTCTGAGACACTTGACAAGTCCTGGCAAAGTTTCAGGTAACTCCAGCACCACCGATCCGGTGAACTGAGGAAAATGACACTGGAGCTCAAAAACAGCAGCTTCAGCTGTCAGAACTGCAAGATCACCTGCGCGTGTGCGTGACACGTATTGCAACTTTGCCTACGGGGAGAGCTGAACCCTCCAGCCCAGTGCTTCTGCACTGTTGAGGGAGAAGCCTCGACCCCATAGACAGGTTGAGCAGACATTGACATCGACTGAAGAGGAGGAAAACATCGGGACCAAAGAAGAGGACACTTTACCAATAATGGAGGAGAAGGAGGAAGAGGAGACAGTGATACATCAGGGAAGGCCCTTATTTCAACATGTGGCTCAAAAGGTAAAGTGGGAGCTTCTGCAATTTCTTACTATGTGGATTTGTAATCAATTAGATACACTATCAAAACAGATTCAAACATTTTCGACTTAAATGAGTCAGGGTTTTATGTCTATTAAAGACCAATTTGAAACAAGATTTAGTAGTATGAAAGAAGAAATTATTATTAAGACTGATGTTTCAAAATGTGCAAAGATGGTGGATAAAATGGATGCTGTTTAATGGAGTTTGTTGACTCGTACATTACTTTTTCAACATTTTTTGAACTGAAATTGAGGAGAGTTAGTTTTTCTGTGTCCTAACCCCCACGACCCCCAAAGTGCAATATCTTGATTCCAGAGTGTTCCAAGTAGTTTTTTTCCCAGCTTGTGAATAATTTTAACGGCCTTTTGTTGGAAAGAGAGAATAAAAAAACTGATTGGTTTATTTTTGCCCTTCATCAAAGGACATACAGCATGATAACAAACTTTTGGCCGACAAGCCCTTTCCACCCAATTAACCTACAAGCCTCGGTATGTTTTGAATGGTGGGAGGAAACCAGAGCCCCTGAGGAAAACCCATTCAGAGTCAGGATAACGTACAAACTCTTTACAGACACCATGGGATTCAAACCCCGGTTCCAATCGCTGTTCCTGTAGCAGTGTTGCGCTAACCACTATGGCCACCATGCTGCCCTATAATCTGCATATTCATGAATTTGGGGAAAAAGAAAGATAAAACCGCTAATGATTTTTCTGTTCCATGGAAAGAAGAAAAGCAAAAATGGATGGTAGGGCCTGCAGCTGCTCTGGAGCCAGGCATGGGCATTTTTTTCTGTTCCGAGATGAGTGGAGAGCCACTGCTGTAGCAGCAAAGTGCACCACATCTAGTAGAACAGGATGATGGTGCTGAAGTGGATGTCAGGCTGGAAGTTGCGTGGGCCCATCCAAGCCAGCAATGAAGACAGCCTTCAACTTCAGGCAGCGAGCAGGATGTTGATGGACAAGAAGGCCCAAATTGAGCCACTTAATTTCCTACTTAAAGTGAGTAATGTGGACATGCATAAGGAAATCAGAAGTATGAGGAATGATATGAAAGATGAAATAAAAATGGAAATAAATTGTGAGAATCCATGCACAAGTTGAAGAAATGTATGGATGAAATAGATAAAGAAGTTAAAACAGTCGAAGGTGTGGAACAAATTAAAGATGGAGAATCACAGATGGAAAACAATGACATGGCTCTGACCATGACAAACCAAAAACTTTGTCAAAAAATGGATACCTTGGAAAATTATAGTAGAAGAAATAATATTAAAATGGTGGGTTTGGAAGACTGGATGGAACAACAAGATATGCCTAGCTTTTTACAAAAATGGCTTCCAGGAGAATCCTTATGGGAGATATTGAAATTGAAAGGGATCACAGGGCCCTTAGAAATAAACCAACCACAGGGCAACCCATGTTTAGTTCTGATAAAATTCCTGCATTATGAGGACAGAAAAAAGTTTTGAGAATTGCTTGACAAAGACAAGGTCCATTTGAAAATGAAGGAAGGAAAATTTTATTTTACTCTGACATAAGTGAAGATTTATTAAAAAGGTGAAAAAAATTTAATTGTGAAAAAGACCTTGTGTGAGAAAGGATACCGTTCATTTTTACAGCACCCTGCAACCTTAAATCTCCTTACCGAATGGTCAAAACAATTTTTTTGTGAGCTAACTGGAAGCAGAGGAATTTGTTCAAGGCTTGCCAAGACTACAAACTGGACAATTACTTTGAAATTTGAATATGGCATTTGACTTTCAGAAAGATTTTTTTTAAACTGGAATATGGAGTTGATTTTTTTTCAGAATTGTCTAATTTTAAATAAAATATGGGATAAATTTCAGGAAGATTGGGGAAGTGGAGGAGGGTACAAACCACTGCTGATTCATGTGTGTATATGTGATGTCCTATTGCAACCCACAAAATGGAGGGTAACAGTGTTGCTGTTATTAGCAATGGAACTCAGGAGGAATTCTCTTTTTAATTATATAGTACTATATTTTGTAATATGCTTTATTCTATTATACTTCTGTATTTTTATGTCTTTGGATTGTCAATAAGGTTACATTGGGGCATGATGGATGAGTAGTGGAGTTAAGCAGAGGAGTTTCGTGGGGAAGGTGATGGAAGTCGAGTGATAAAAATGAACTAGGATTAGTAAAATGATACATTTTAAAAATATTAATATAAATGGGATTAATGGAACTACAAAGCAAAAGTAAATTATTTCACACATTAAAAAATGGGAGTAGATATAGCTTTTCTACAAGAAACATGTTTAATAAAAACATTTGAAATTGAAAAGAGATTGGGTAGGGGTTATATGCTCTTCATTCAATTCAAAGTCAAGGGGAGAGTAATACTTTTTAATAAAAAGCTTCCACTTAAATTCAACATGTTAAAAACAAATCCAGGAGGCAGGTTCTTAATGATACCCTGCCAAATATTTTCTGAATTACGGACTCTTCTAAATGTATATCCTCCTAATGCTGCCTAATGAGAAATTTATTCAGGAATCTTTCCTGAATCTGGCAAATGCACATGAGAATGACTTAATAGGAGATGGCTTTAACTTTTGTTTAGATCCATTATTAGATAAGTCTACTTTGATATTAATGAAGAATCTGAATCTAATAGATATATGGAGAAAGGTACCTCTTACAGAAAGAGTCTTTTCCTTTTTTTCAAGCAGGTATGATTTGTAATCTGGAATAGATTTTTATTATCAGCACAGCTTCAGGTCGAATACTTAATGCGGAGTATAAAGTGAGAATTTTGTCCAATTATTCATGGCTGTTAATGCAGATTTAAATGTCTGATAAGAAAAAGTGGTTTATAGATGAAGGTTAAATTCTTTGCTTTTGAAAAGTTCAGATTTTTGAGTTTTTTTTAAAGAGCATAAATTCAGTTATTTTGCAAAGTAAATTTAAATTTAGTGAATGATAAGTTTGTGATTCGTGATGCAGTTGGGGTGGGGAGGGGCATAATCTGCCATTCGAAAACTCACTCAGTGGGGGCAGGGGTGGTGGTGCCTACCTGCCATGAACATGAACCACATTCACGCGGTGCTGTCATGCTTCCACGTGCCTCGAACCCAACAGACAAACGTGCTGCTGATGTCGCAGGGAGACTAGTGACGCTAGTTCTGCAGGTGGGAAGGGGCACAATAACTCATTAGGGTGGCATTGCCACCCCCCTTGGCACTGGCCTTGGGATTGTCTCAGACATGTTCTCACTCCTTCAAATTATACCTGTCTTCCAAAGGAGCAGTTTGATGTGTCAGTCAAAATTATTATGGAAGCTCTTAAGGAGAAGGTGTCGCAAAGATTCATTTCAAAGTATTGCTGAAAAATTTCTTTCTGCTGCACAGCAAAATTGTGTAAGGGATTATTCAGAAATGATGTGGATAGCACGTATTAATACACTGACAACCATTCTTAAAAGAAATTCCTGGTTAACAATTTAACAGACATTTTAAGGTCATTGAAACCAGTCAATGGACGTGAGAAATTCTGAAGCCGGAGAATTGTAATTATACTTGTGATGATCAGTCTTCGTTGAAACCCATCTGATGAGGTCAGGAAAGACTCTCAATGTCCATCTCCTGTATTGAAACATTGTTAAATGCATATCCCTGTCACTTGATGCTCAATTCAGGACGTGTCTGGTTTTTCAATTTGTATTTCGGGTGTTTGAATATTCAGAAAGTTACCTGTCAATACTAACAAAAGCATATTTTGATCCAGGGTTTTGCCTCAGACAAACCACTGGTGTTTGATTATTCAAAGGGAATTTGCCAGTTGGGATGTGCAAAGTTACCTGTCCACATCCAAAATGTTGATGCCAGTAATTATAGGCATCAAAACTGCTGTTTATCATTTATTGTTGTCTCTGTTTGAAAAGTATAAAACATTGTGAAGTGATGGGAGAGGAGAAATAGTTTCACAAGATCAAACCCCTCACTTGACCATGAGATGGTCAATCAAAGATGGGCAAGGCGTGGTGGGCAAGGCGTAGTGGGCAGCTCTTTGAGACTTGTTTACCCAAATTTGGCTTCAAGAGGTTAGGAAAATATGTAGTTTCAGGCACAAGGATTTACTAGTTCTTTGTTTTCAAATTAAGTTATATTATTTTTGTTGAATATTGTTTCTTTACCAAGTACCTGTTCAGCTCCAGCAAGTAAAAATTACAATGCAATATATACATTGTAAAATGTATATAACAATAAACTCTATAATTTATTGTACCAGAACATTTCCATTCACACCAATTGCTTAAAAACTTCATATCAAAGGGATAACTGTTCATAAATACTTTTGAAAAAGAGTTTGTGAATAGGTGACCATATTTGTAATTATGTGAAATTTCAGACCCTTACTAGTTACTGATATTAAATTGACTAATCAAAAGAGTTCAGGATATTTTAATCAGGAAACTTTCAATTTTCATCAAAGGTTAGAAATGATGCAACTACCAAGCCTTTACTTTGTGGATTCCAAATTGTTTGGCTAAGGTCAGCAATCTAAAATTTACAGTTGAGATTTAAGTTAGTTTATTAAGTCAACCTGAGTAAAAGCAGATTTTAAAGTCATGATAGTAGATCACATCTCGGGCACCATTGTTAGTGTAGTGGTTAGTGACATGCTATTAACAGTGCCAATGACCAGGGTTTGAATCCGGCACTGTAAGGTGTTTGTACTTCTCCCTGTATATGCGTGGTTTTCCCCCCGTGTGTTCCGGTTTCAAGTAGGTTGATTGATAGATTTTCATCACACAGGCTTGTAGGCCAGAAGAGTCTGCTACTGTGCTTTACCACTAATTTATTTATTTTTTTAAATATGGACAGGTCTGAACTTCAAGGTTATTTAGAGCAAAGAAATGATTAGACATATTTGATTTCATTTTTCCATAACGCTGCCCTAACCATTAAAGTATCAAATTTTCTTTTCATTTGTCACTTTTTTTGCTTGGTGTCCTGTGGTCAAGATCATTGGAACATGAAAACTTAAAGAAACAGTGGAACAGGAGAAGGTCATTCAGCTCATATAATGCACTTGTCCATTGGATCTGCAAGAATTTGAATTTTTAATCTCTGCTTCATAGCTTTTCCAGGAATGAAAATTTTCACAGAGGCTACAATATGATCTGTCAGGCCTTTTTTTTTTGACAAGAATAAGGCTTTCTCAAGAAATGCACAATTACATTCTCCTCTTTCAGGCAAATTGGCATTTTTTTAAAAATTGGTTTTATTTTAACGACTTATCCCATTGCCTCGTAAGGCAAGTTATTTTCCTTTTTCTCAGGCATCAAAGAACAGATTTGGTGAACAACACTGACATATTGAAATCAAGGAAAAATCCACATTTTGAATGGTTGCAACATAGACCTTTATTTTTGAGGGTGTTGCTTAGTGAGTGCAGTGTTCTTCTCACAGGTTCGTTATCAAATCCTGAAGTAAATTGCATTTTACTGGTTTTTGTTCAAAGGGAAAATTCGATATCATTATTCTCTGAAGAATCAGAATCAGTATAATTCCAGAATCTTAAAATATTTTCATTATAGAAGTTGTTTCTCCAGCTTCTATTAAATATTTCATTCTACAAGATCATTATGTAGTTGGCCTCATCATTGACAATGAGAAGGTGGAACATCTCTTGGTATCGTGAATGAGTAACAACCTGAGTCTCAACATGGACAAGATGAATGAGATGATTATGGACTTCAGGAGGACAAGGAATGGCTGCCCTCCACTATACATCACAACTCTGAAGTAGAGAGAGTGGAGAGCACCAAGGTCCTTGGAGTTCACATCTTCTCACTCGTCAGGAAGGCGTAATGGTGATTGTATTTCCTGAGAAGAATGAAGCAGACAAGGCGACTGGCCACCATTATGCCAACCTTCTGTAAGAACTTGAGAGTCCCCTGGCCGGATATATCACAGTATGGTATAGTGCTGTCGAGAAATTGATCGAAGGTCAATTGACAGGACCAAAGGTGTCAGAGAGGATTACTGGAGTCTCTTCCCCCACCCTCCAATGGCGGGATCAACTGGGATCATTGTCTGAAGAGGACACATTTCACCCTGCACACGGCATCTTTCAGTTGCTCCTGACGAGGAAAAGATATTGGAGTATCAGAGCCAGCACCACTAGGTTGAGGAAAAGCTTCTCACAGGCATTGAGCTTGCTGAACGAGCAAAGAAACTGCTCATACTAACCATCCGAGACCCTCATTTGTTCAAAGCAATATATATTTGTAGAGATAAAATACTTCTTCTGTATAGGTACTGTTTGTATGTGTCATGTCTGATTGTGTGTCTGCTTGTTATGCACTGTGGAGAACACAGTTTTGTTGGGTTGGTCTTGTATAATCAGATGACAAATAAACTTGACTTGACATGACTTGACCACTAACTGCCTGAGAATTGGGAAGCACAGCTCGCAGAATTTTTACCTAAAAATTATATTATTTCTCCTGTTTTCCCACTTTTTATTTCCTGCATGTGTGTGACTTAAATGAGAGCTAAATAGTAAGTAGACAAAAAAAATTGTCACACAACTTCTAGGAATTATCTATAACTATTTGCAAAATCATCATTTTTTTTCCCCCAGAACTTGATGCTTTGGTCACTTCCCTCCAGGAGTGTTTGCTTTTCAATAGTGCTTAACAATTTTCTCTTTATCCTTCTCCCCTAGGTTTATTTGCCTCCCATTTCCTCACATCAACAGCTCATCTGTCCTCTCATCTTTACTGTTTATTTTTCTTTAATACACTTCTGTTGACTTCAAAGGATATATGCACACCAGAGCAAAATATCCACAGAGGTTATCTAAATATGACAGCTAGTGGTATCAATTTCCTCTGGCCAAGCTGTGCCTTATTAGTTATGGAATCTGTGCAATAGTCCGGTTTTATCCTTGTCCTACCTTCAAAGTTTGCTTCAATTGTTCCAAACAAGATCCGAGTTCAAGGTGAAATTGTCCAACATCTACCAGTGATGTGGTGAGCTTCCATTATTATTGCATTTGAGCAGCCTTCTGTATGAGTGGATTATTCCACATATAATGGCAAATCAAGCAGTTAAGCAGTGGTTAATGCAACACTGTTACCACGGCAGAGACCTGGGTTCAAATCTGGCTCTGTCTGCAAGGAGTTTGCACATTTTTCCCACATCTGTGTGAGTTTCCTGTGGGTGATCCAGTTTACCCCACCCTTCCAAACATGCAGGAATTGAACGTTAATTGGTGTATTTTGGCAGCATGGGCTCGTGAGCCGCAAAGGAGTCAAAAGGTGTTGTTTATGAAAATTAAAAATAAAAAAAATCCTGTGTCAGACCAACAATATGTATGAGGACCTAATTCCATGCAATTTCCAGATACCTTTCCTCCCTTGACTTTGAAAAATGTGTAAAAGGTCTCAAGCTTCACGATAAAATTTAAGGGCTACTACTCGTAACGATAGCCATTAAATTACCTGACTGTTGTAAACATTCAAATGGATTACCAATATTCTATGTAACCTGTAACTCTAGACATACAAATGAGATCAATTTAAGGTGCAATTAAGGATAGACATTACCTGCAAAGTCCATTAACAAACAGAGAAAGGCCTACTGTGTACTCTGGATTTTCATTGTTCAGCAGAGAGGGTTCTCCCATTCATTACGAAAACTTCCCATTCACACTGAGATTAGTTTAATTTATTGTCACACGCAGAGACACAGTGAAAAGATTGGTTTTACATGCTATGCTTGCAGCTTGCAAAAGAAATTGCCACTCTCCAGCAGTACTTTGGATTAAAAATTCACAGAGAAACCACATGGGAAGCAAACGACAGGTGAAAAGGTTAATCATGACATTTTTCAAACTGGGTTTCAAACTAGTTTTCTGTCTTATTGAGAATGATGTAGTTTAGTTCATGCTGAAGCATCACTAATGAATATAACATTCACCTCCAGATGAAGCTTCCTTCGCAGTATTGGGTGTAGTGGAACGTGAGGAAATGTCTGGTGCGAACACATACTCAACAGGTTGAGCTGCTGTACACATCGTGGATGCTGTAACTTGCCTCAGGCTCATCTACATTGAGAGCCATCTCAACAACATAATACCCCAAATCTAATAAAAGCTGGCAAACTTCTGAATTCAAAGAAAATTTCAGATTTGCTCTATCACATAGGAGGTGGGAGAAACAGTAAATTAACTTTTATAGAATTTAGCATGTTTAATTGCATAATGATGCTTTGACACTGAATTAGTTCAACTAACTTTTAAATGTTTGCATCTGATTTTTGTTTATACTCAGCATCTGATGCTTCTTGTGCTGGAGTTCAATAATAGTCCACCAGCATTTATAAATTCCAGTTGCCCGACACCACTTTTCCATGGACGTAATGTCCTGGTGAAATGTTTCACCATGTCTGCCACTGACTACACCAGATCACCTGGGAAGTAGCCCAAGTGCGAATGCAGGAAATCACAAAAATAGGTTGTAATCTTAAAAAATGGTAAATGATAGAAAAATTGAGGTTTTTTTTTTACTCTGTGATCTGCAGCCCGAAATCCACCCAAAAGTGTTCAGGAAGGAAAATCTCATTATCCAGTGTTATTATTGTACAAGTTCATCCATACCCGTTTTGAAACAATGTAGTAATTTGATGCTTTGTGAGCTGGTCAAAGTGCCTATTCTGTCCATTTTCTCTTTGAGCACGGTCCACAAATCAACAATACTGTACTAAATACAAAGGTACAGTTATTGTAAATATAGTACAACTCCGATCATTAAAAATTAGAATCTCTGATTTTAGTTGATTTTATTTTATGTTCAGATCAGTGACTGGGAGTGAGTATTTGGTGACAACAATGAACTGAAATGTTTGGACCTATCTAGGAATTCCAAAATGTAAGTAATTTTCAGCTTTTGTATCTTAACTGTGAGAAACCTGACAAATGCATGTTTTACAATGTTTATCTGCTGGAAGTAAAATCTTGGTCAATTTATTTTTCAAAGCATATAAAGTAAGGAATCATCTTTAAAAAAAAAATCAAATCAGAGATAAGCCAATCTGAGTAGAGGTGATGAGATTTGTGTAGCAAAAACTAAATTGTTGAGGAATTAAATGGGTCAAGCAGGATCTGTTTGGGGGGGGGGGGGGGGTGGGGGGGGAAGGGAAGGAAACCAACATAAAGGGATGAGGCAAGGTGAGAGTATTTAATAAAACACACTGAAATGCTGATCTTTCAGCATCCACTGTTTTGCACAAGAGCCCTTGAAGGAATAAGCAAAAAATCTGGAAATCTCAGAATAGAGACAGTGTTGTCAGACTATGATGAGGGAAGAGGTGATAAGGTACAAGGTGATCGGGAAGTGTCTGCCACAATAGCATGGATCTCCCAGTGCCCATCCATTTCAATTCCCCATCCCATTACCTTGTTGACATGGTCTCATACACTGCCAAACTGAGACTATCTACAAATTGGAGGAACTTAACTGACTGGGAACCCTTCAAATGGAGGGCTTTGTTTAATCTCCCCTCACTTCCTCCCCTGTCACCTTGCCTGAGTACTGTCTCCCTCCCTTTTCCCTGTCTCCTTTCATACAGACATGATCAATTCTCACCTCTCTTCTTACCATATCCAAATAAACCTTTTGTTGGTCTAGTCTCCTCCTGCAGCCAGCACAGTCTCTATTCTGAGATTTCCTGTTTTTTGATTATTCCTTGAAGGATTCAGGCCTGAACCATCGACAATATTTATTTTTCTCATATGGATGCTGAAAGACCAGCTCAGTTCCTCCAGCATTTGTGTGTTTTTATGACAATTGTAGTGTCTGCAGACCTTTGTTTTTTGAATGCATTTAATAGAATAAGGAGAGCTCAAGGATGCCAAGTGGATGGAGCCAACTGGGGGGAATGGAGTTTGCAGAGAGACAGGTGAATGATTGGTGGAAACAGAAAAAAGGAGAGGCAAGTTTGAGATGGGTGGGAGGAGAGAGGATGAAGGTGGAGATGGCTGCAGAAGGGAGAGAAGTGGGGATACACAGCTGCCAATGTTGGAATTTGATATGAAGGGAAGATGATCATGGCAACTTAGGCGAGAGGTAAAAGGTAAATAGAACCAGATGGGGAAGGAGATCCAGTGGATGAAATGTTGTTAGTAGATGGATGGAACCAGGAGAGAGAGTGATGAAAAAGAATGAAGGATGTTTGAATGAAATATAGGACTAGGTGAGGAGTGAGGAGCGGAATTGGGTTTGAAAGAAAAAAATGGAAATGTAGGAGGTCATGTTACCTGAGAGTGGAAAATTTGATGATCGTGCCATTAAATTTTAGACAATCCAGGTGGAATACAATGCAATTCTCCTTCAGTCTGTGCTTGGCCTCATCCTAGTAGTGGAAAGGCTTGTCTGTGCAACTTGCAGGTTACAAAATAACCCAGCCTGTGCTAAGTTTTTAATACAAAAATGTTGCATTATAAACTGTCTGTTATCAGTTGAATTTACCCACATCCAAGAATGACCAAATTATTTCTTGGCCATGAATTCTAATCAGTTTCACAAGTGGAGGTATTGAAGGCCACTGGCTGTGACATTCTATTTGTATATTTATTATAAAGATGTAATTTCTTTCAGCGAACTGACTTCTTTGTCTTGGCATGTATTGCTGCAAAATGTTCATGGATTTCTTGAGGCATGTGTGTTTACATATCAATTCCTTGACTTTTTTTTTAAAGGCTCCTTACAGAATGATCTCTGATGCATAAGGAATTCCATAAAATGCATGACCTTACATATCTTCTTCTTTGGCTTGGCTTCGCGGACGAAGATTTATGGAGGGGGTAAAAAGTCCACGTCAGCTGCAGGCTCGTTTGTGGCTGACAAGTCCGATGCGGGACAGGCAGACACGATTGCAGCGGTTGCAGGGGAAAATTGGTTGGTTGGGGTTGGGTGTTGGGTTTTTCCTCCTTTGCCTTTTGTCAGTGAGGTGGGCTCTGCGGTCTTCTTCAAAGGAGGTTGCTGCCCGCCAAACTGTGAGGCGCCAAGATGCACGGTTTGAGGCGTTATCAGCCCACTGGCGGTGGTCAATGTGGCAGGCACCAAGAGATTTCTTTAGGCAGTCCTTGTACCTTTTCTTTGGTGCACCTCTGTCACGGTGGCCAGTGGAGAGCTCGCCATATAACACGATCTTGGGAAGGCGATGGTCCTCCATTCTGGAGACGTGACCCATCCAGCGCAGCTGGATCTTC